>NC_136274.1:37799364-37806864 GCF_964187855.1 Myxine glutinosa | reverse complement strand
GTTGATGAAGCGTTGTGCGAACGAGGAAGGATGTGCGAAAGGTGTGCACCAGGTAGAGAGGTGCTGCATTGTAGAGCACGTACGGAAGTCCCTGGACGGATTGTGACGGTTGTTGGATTCGTAGGAGCTAGCATTTTGCGATGTAGAGCCTCAATAAGGGTCATTTGTCTGTCTGGATGTGGTTCTTGCAGGGAATGACGCCGGACTTGTATTATTTGCGGAAAAATAAAGCGCTGGTTACCCCAATTCGAAGTTTGACCTTTTAAAGTTTAGTTGACCTTTGTTCGAGATATGCAAGGGAAAGGTCAGAGGTAATTCACTAACCTTGGAAGAACGACAGGCGGAGTCAGTCTACAGGGTGTTGCTTTAACGACAGGATATATAGGACTTAAATCTGGAGAATATCGGGACATTATATTGTGGGTAAAACCAAAATCATGTACATAATTAGTGGACAGAGAATATCGAGTTTTTTGTTGTTGTGGAAGCGTCAGGTACAGTACGCTTGGAATTTAATTTAACCGAGCCGAGTACAGTGACGTGTTCGATCGAGCTGTGGGGATTTGAGATGGATTTGAGTCACGTTAAATGGAGGACATTTGGGAGGATGAAGAGATGCAAGTAACGTGGATTAAATTGTGGTATCACGAGTTGGGTGCCAGAGATATTGTGGTTATTATAACTCACTGATTATAGGGGGCGCCGGGCGCACCGAGTACAGATCGGGTTGCATGATGGAGCACGCATGCATGGATTTTGGCTTTGCGAGGCTCCGGATAGAAATTGGCATTTCGATACTGTGGATTATATTGTGCCTGCCCGGAAAGGTGATGTCCTGTGCTGGGGCTGGCGACATGCCTCTGTTATTTGTTTGTCTGTCGGTCTGATTGTAAGTCTTTGGTACTGGGAGGGCTAATTGAGTGCTTAGGCGTCATTGTTCCATGGAGGCAGGAGCTGTGAGTCACAAAATGTAAACGGGAACTTTGTGTAACTTTGCACCGGATCCACAAACAGAGAGATGGACAGGACAACAATGGAGTTTATATGAACTGGGTGATGGGCAATAGTGTATGAGTGAGTAATTATGATCTGTTTAAGTGTAAGAGGCGGTGGAGAAGAAAGGGGTGATGAAAAGTTATTTGTTTTAGTGTGAAGTAGGTTGGTTGCTTATTTGTCACAGTAAGATGAGAGTTGTGTTTTTAAGCTTGGTCTTTGAATGAATTGTTGCTTGGAATGTGTTGATTGGAAAAGTGATTTCTGATCGCTGATCCGATCTGGTTTTGAATTGTTTGATTTAATTTTGAGTTGATTGGAGGTAATAAGGATTTGTGTTGATTTCCTGATTTGAGTTCATCTGGAAACAAAGACAGATGGGATTAATGTGTATATCAGGAACAATATATGACATTACTAAAATATAACCAAGCAATTGAGAGTTCTTGGGTTAATGGGATATAAATAAATGCATCTACAAGTTGATGGTTTATAAAAATTTAGTTCTGGATGATACTTAAACGATGAACAATGTTGGCAATATACAAAGAATGTGACTTGTTTTTTGGGGGGAAAACATGTGGTTTAAAATTGGTTGGCTAAGTTTTAAAGATGGAGATGTTTTGCAGAACTCTTATGATTATTTATATGAGTGGTGGACTATTCCATGGCGAAGCAATTTTCAGTTTATTGAAAGTTGGATTTATATATATATATATATATATATATATATATATATATATATATATATATATATATATTGTAACGGTTTTGAGAAGTGTGTAACGAATTTGAGAAGTGTAACGGTTTTTGAGAAGTGTAACAATTTTGGAGGGAGTGTAACGAATGTAAAATAATGGTTTAATATAACCACAGTAGAAAATAATATACAGATTTGGGACATTTTGTAAACTTTCAAATAATGAGAAGATTCAAAAAATTCATTTTATTTATTTCATGGAAAATATTTGGGTTGCAAGTGGAGAAGCATGGTATGGTATAAAAATAAAGAGGGAGTATCCAGGAAAAAGATGTTCAAGTGAACTTTGTGCTGTGAAAAGAATGTCGAGTTAATGGAAGTGTTTTGTTCGATTAATTTTGTTCAATTTGTGTTCAAATGACCATCGATGTTGGGGGCAAAGTTATGGGTGAATTTGGTGAGTGGTTGTGGGCAAACGAAGATTAATTTAGATTTATCATAGTTAAGTTCGAGGAAGTTGATTTGAAGCCAGAATTTCATTTGGATGCCAGAAAGGAGAAAGGAGATGCTGAAAGCCAGAAAGGAGATGCTGTTGTCTACTCTGAATGACAGGTGGTGGTATCCAGGGCGCTGAGGAGTTTGTTCACGTTGTAAAGTTTGTTTATTTAGTTTGTTTATTGTAGAGAAGAGTGCTTTTGGGATTCCGGAGCCAGAGTGGATAATTTGAGAGTAGTAGGTGGTCCATGTGAAGCTTGGGAGTGAACTGATTTGGGTTTAATAGGCACAAGCTGGTCTAAACAGGGTGAGGAGGATGGTGTGATTGATGATGTCAAAGGAGGCGTTGAGGTGAGGAGGATGAAAATGTTGAGGTTGCCAGCACCAGAGAGAAAAGGTCGCTGGTGATTTTGAGGAGAGCAGTTTCAGTACTGTGGCTGGAGCAGAATCCGGATTGGGACGTTTCATACAGGTTATTGGCAGAGTGGTGATGTTTGAGTTGAGTGGCCACAGCACGTTCCAAAACTTTTGACAGAAAGGGTAGATTGGAGATGGGTCTGAAGTTATTTAGGGTGTCAGGGTTTAGTCCAGGGTTTTTCCAGAATGGGGGTGAAGTTTCACGAGTTTTTGGGGAAATCGGTATGTGAAGCTGGATTAAGTTGGAACTGCTTGATGAGCCATGGAGATGGATTGGGTTTTGTTGTTGGTTGTCTGGGAGTTCGGTTGTTGCATTGCCAAAGGTTTCTGTGTGGTGGACACACTGGTTGGCTGTTGTCTTGTGTGACGTGGATGGAGATGTATGTGGCTGCGTGTGGCTGCCTGGAGTCGGGAAGACGGCTACAGTGGTTGATATTGGTTGTGGATCGTCCGGGGTGCTTCGATTTGCATAGGGGGTGAAGATTGGGATATTACATTATTTTAAGTAAGTATTGGTATGAGTAATTACATAAGTAATTATGAGTTATTATGAGTATTAGTTATGAGTAAGTGATTATTTTAGTAAAGTTACATGTTTCGCTGTGTTGTGGATCTGCGGACAAGCTAGTTTGATGGGTACCCTGGGGTCTTCAGCGTGTCTATGTGTTTGGCTATCTGTTACACCGGACTCTTGAATGGGTTTTCATGAGACGAATTTCAGACATAACAGTGAGAATCTATTTTGAGCGAATCACAGTGGGTGAGGAAAACATTGTGTGTGACCAGACACCAGAACTGACCAGAATTGAAATTGGAAGTAGACCAGGTTATTTCTATTATTTGTTTATTCGTGAAAATAAATAAATAATAGGGGGAGGTTAATGGAGGTTAATGGTGGTTTGTTTGTGTTAATGGAGGTTAATGGTGGTTTGTTTGTGTTAATTCTAGTTGAAACTCTCGCTGAAGTAATTTTCGTTTATTTTTATTTTTTGATTTGATTTGAGATTTGAGATGATTGATTTTTATTAATTTTATAATTTTATTTTTATTGATGTTGGAAACAGGTAATGGGATGCTGAGAGAAGGATTGAATTTAATTTGCATTGGACTGGATTAAATGGGATTGAATTTAAAAATTGAATATTGGATAAAATTGGATCCACTTGAAAAAAAGTGGATTAGGAAATTGGAGAAAAGGTGTTCTATGAAACTATGAATTGAATCTATGAATTGGAGACCTGTAGACCAGGCGTTCCCAGGAGACTTGTGGACCAGGTGTTCCACCAGAGGAAAAAGACCAGGTGTTCGTGGAGCACTTCACCTGCAAGAACGCCTTGGAACCAAGGTGGAAGGGACCAGTCCAGGTGTTGCTGACTACACCAACGGCAGTCTTTTGCGAGGGCAAGACCTCGTGGATCCACGCCACGCACTGTAAGTTGGCCATACAAGCACCAGACACTACACCACAGCAACCACAGTAAGGATGGGCCTAATCATAGGTACAATACTATTGATAGCGACAGCAGCTAGGGGAAACTCCGATTCCAATAGATGCGAAAACGAAACCCGACACCTCACCGTAACATGGGGACAAAGAGTATCACTACCATGTTTCGAACAGAAAGCCCTGCACACAAATTGGGTGAACATAAATTGGCTAGCACTGTCGGCAGGGCCTGGACGCGTTGGCATGGTACTACAAAAGCAACGAGAGTTCCGGGAAGACGGGCAAGCTAGCATTAAGACCTTGGCCCAACCAGGATACCAATGGGGAACCCCTGATTTTAAGCTACAAACACGCACACGCCTAGGGAAAGACATGACCATGCAGGTCCGGTGCAGCGTCTGGACCCCTGGCGCGGCCGGTGGCGAAAAGAACTACATACCATGCATCGAATACATACTCACGCCACAACCCCAGAATAAGGCCCCAAAGAAGGGTGAAAACACATATTGGAAAGTGGCCAGGGAAGTGGCAACAATTCAAAATAGGACACACTGCTGGTCGTGCATGCGCTTTCCCCAAGCAGGCACCACAGGAATACACATGATAGTGCTACCTCTGTCCCTCAATGACCTCTGCTCACAACCTATCGATTCCCCATGTTTAGTCACCACGCTGGAAAGAGAAGGGGTTGACAACGGCAAGAGTTGCAATCAACAATTTAATTATCGCCCGTCAATGATTGCCCATGTGGCCGAGAGGCCTGCCCCCGTCTGGGTCAAACCACAGAAAGGGAGGGTCTGCCTCCAGGGTTCCGGCCACTTGCGTATGGGAGAATCAGAATGCGCCTACACTCTCCCCGGGAAGCTGGGACAAGGGAGCTCGGGGATTACATTACGAATAGTACTGCAAGATAAACACAACCACAACATAACGGCTATAACATTCTCTAGGGGGGTTAGTAGGATTAATGGGGTGGTAAAGGGACTCCAGTGCTTATCCACCCACCTGGTCCCACCCCATGGGACAATGTTTATATGCGGCGACAAGGCTTACCCCTATTTACCAAATAATTGGGGGGGCACATGTTATCTGGGTTCAGTCCTTCCTGACGTTGAGATACTGGATGAGCTAGACCCAAAGTCCTTGGACAGGCGTTATAAGAGGTCAGTCATGAACGAAGATGGAACCACTAAACTACACGGGAGTCTATGGGAAAAGGTGTTTGGTTTCTTCTTCCCAGGAGCGGGCACAGTCATGGATAGTTTCCGGATAGATAAATTGGCTTTGGCCCTAGAAAAGGTGGCAAACGACACCGCTACGGCTCATGACATACTATTGGATCGATCGGATCGCGCGCGAAAATTCTTATACATTTAGCTGGCTCACTGACTGGTTCCAGGGATGGACGGGCACCATAGTGAAGTGGTTATTGACCGCACTGGCTGTGATAATCGGGGTAGTAATTTGGGGGGGCACTAATGAAATCTCTAGTCCTCCTCTGTATGAGAAAGTATTTTACAGGATGGAAAGTGAAGAAGCCGCCGACAACGACTATGGCTCTGACCACAGAGGCCGTCGACCTGAACGGGTCCTTCAACAAGGCAGTTGCGACCGGCGCTCCAGAAAATTGCATTGAATTTTGTAATGACTGTGATACTTGTGCGGATCCCATGTGGGAACTGGCTGCTGCCTGTAACGGTGTATGTAATGACTGTGATACTTGTGCGGATCCCATGTGGGAACTGGCTGCTGCCTGTAACGGTGTATGTGATGACTGTGATACTTGTGCTATAAACCCCTTGCGTGTACTGGCTAACGCTGCTTATGTATTACAAGCTGACAGCTGCACGCCCCCTTTCAACCCAACTATGGATCTGATTGCGACGCTGGGTCTGGCGGTCGAGGGACCCGACGTGGATATCCTAGACCCGCAAGCCGACCAGGCGCCCAAGGGAGACTTTGACATAAAGGAAGTTCCTCTCTTTGCTTCATATGTATTAAGTTCAAATACTTCAAGTGAATCGGATTTTTACGCTCTGTACCCTGACCAGGAAATTGAGACACAAGATACTGACAATATTATGTATTCCCCAGAACAGCAGCACGTGAGGGACCTCATGGGCATGATCGTTGATTAACTTCGAAGATCTGCAAGGACTGGGTCTGCAAAGGGTGGGGGGAGCAAGTTCCGCAGGGGAGGTGGTGGCCCTCTGGCGGAGCAGAACCTCATCTGGACCAGACACCTTCGTTGTGGATCCGAAACGTTAATGGACTTTCATGTTCTGAGCCCTCAGGCTCCGAGCACGCACCACACGACACGTTCGCCAAATGCACGGGCGAGGCGCTTTGGGCGCACGATATGCCCTTGGGAGATACCCGCATTACAATTATTTTTTCAATACCCGCATTACACAATTATTTTTCAATAAAGCCCGATGTGGCACGTTGTCTCTTAAGATACTTTGTCTCGACGAGACAAGAGGAAGGAATGTCAAGTAGTAGATTTGTTATTGCCTAAAGTTCAGTTATAGACGTTGGTTGCTAATGTGTTATGATTTAAATCTGGTTTAAATCATGCTATTTTCATAAAGTTAATAAAGGGTTTTTGCTTCGTTTTAGTTTTGCTCGCTGAGGTCATGCTGGACAATTGTATACGTGTGCTTTTTTCGAGGCTGGTCGTAAAACCACGCCCACATGCGCGTGTTTTTACGTAATGCTAGTAGAATGACATGAACCTATCGTTAACCATATATATTTTGTTTTAATCACAGCAACGCCTGACTCTGTATAAACATGCTTTGAATTACTCATGTGAACCCATATATTTGCTCTGGGCTTATCTGGCCAAGCATGCACTCTTTGTGAGTTACATTTCTGTTTTCTCGGAGCCCAGAGAAACATTTGGTCCGAATGATAAGGAAGGGCTGACTCCCCCGAATAACAGAGCGGATGACGGTGGGGGCTTGGCCCACCGGGGAGGAACCTCTCCCAGTTTTGTTTGTTCTCTCGGAGATTTTCTGATAATCGTATTCGTATATAAGTGAATGAGAATCAATGCGTTTTCAGGAAGGCTTGACTTGGCATGTTCTTGCTGTAGCTTGCTGTAGACGTCTGTCTCCTCCGGATCTGTATAAGTTGGTTTTTAATAAAGCTGCGCCATTTTTCAGGCTATTTGTGGACTTCTTTTCCAAACGAAGAGCTGATTCTTCACATATGTATGTATGTATATATATATATATATGTATGTATGTATATATATATATATATATGTATGTATGTATGTATATATATATATATGTATGTATGTATGTATGTATGTATATATATATATATATATATATATATATATATATGTATGTATGTATGTATATATATATATATATGTATGTATGTATGTATATATATATATATATATATATGTATTTATGTATATATATATATATAATAT
>NC_136274.1:37631864-37794364 GCF_964187855.1 Myxine glutinosa | reverse complement strand
CAGCAAAGTGTCTGCAAGGTGGGTGCATAGACAACTCGCACCCAAATTGAAAGAAAGGCGACGTGGACGCATGTGAAGAATTTCTGCGACGTTGCGAAACAGAAGGCGACACTTTCTTACAGTGCGTAGTGACTGGGGATGAAAGCTGGGTCCACCACTTTCAGCCAGAAACGAAAAGGGAAAACAAAGAGTGGCGCCATTCAACTTCATCGAAGCCCAAAAAATCCACACACAGCCGTCCACTGGAAAAGTGATGCTGACGCTCTTCTGCGATAGCCAAGGCCCACTTGTAGAGCATTACATGCCCAGAGGGACCACAGCCACCAGTGCATCATACTGTGACCGACTTAAAAATAATCTGAAACCAGCAATCAGATCAAATCGTTGTGGACTACTCACTACCGGTGTTTTGCTGCTGCATGAAATGCTCGGCTCCATACTGCCCGTGCTACAGCTGCAACAATCGAAGACCTGCATTTTGAGTGTCTTCCTCATCCACCCTACTCACCAGACATCACCCCTTCGGATTACCCCATCTTTGGGCCACTTAGAGAGGAGCTTGGTGGAACCACTTTCCGATCCGACGAAGAGGCCCAAAAGGCGGTGCACGAATGGCTGCACAAGCAGCCAAAGTATTTTTTTTCTGGAAGGATCCATGCCTTAGTAAAAAGCTGGGAAAAATGCATTGAACGCAATGGAGATTATGTTGAAAAATAGCTCAATTGTTACACACGTACATGCAATAAACAAGTTGTGAAAAATATTTAAGGTTACTTATTGACTGCCTTATATATATATATAATATATATATATATATATTATATATATACACAAAGAATTAAGTTAAGCACCCCCCCCCCCCCCCCCCGTTTTTTACAACCTCGCACATTACAAGTTTGTTGTCGTCAAAACAGTGTAATATACCCATGATATTGCTATATTTTCTGGAGAAGTGATATTATGGTCACATAAAAACATAACAATCATGCCGTTTTCAATATTTTATTCTGAATAATTTAAGGTGACAATTTTTGGGAATTTTAGGCATATTTTCACCTCAATTTAAGTATGAGCTATAGGTCCATCACGGGACAGTGTGGATGACGTTTATGTTTTCTAACGTACAGTCATTGTTCTGAGAAGACCTCTAGCGATCTTTGCGTCAATAACGTGTGTAGGACCCACGTGATCGGATCACTGACTCAACCCTACGTCTCATAGACCCTGTAAGCCGTCGTATGCGTTGCTGTGCAGGTTGAACCCCCTCGAGCACGTTTGGGACATATTGGGACGACAAATTGCGAAGATGGTCCCTCCAATAGCCATCTGGATGAATTGGAACGTGCATTACATCGGGAATGGAACAACCCTGCCACAGCAACGCATACGACGGCTTACAGGGTCTATGAGACGTAGGGTTGAGTCAGTGATCCGATCACGTGGGTCCTACACACGTTATTGACGCAAAGATCGCTAGAGGTCTTCTCAGAACTATGACTGTACGTTAGAAAACATAAACGTCATCCACACTGTCCGTGATGGACCTATAGCTCCATACTTAAATTGAGGTGAAAATATGCCTAAAATTCCACAAAATTTCACCTTTAATTATTCAGAATAAAATATTGAAAACGGCATGATTGTTATGTTTTTATGTGACCATAATATCACTTCTCCAGAAAATATAGCAATATCATGGGTATATTACACTGTTTTGACGACAACAAACTTGTAATGTGCGAGGTTGTAAAAAAACGGGGGGGGTGCTTAACTTAATTCTTTGTGTATATATTATATATATATATATATATATATATATATATACATATATATATATATATATATATATATATATATATATATTGTTGCGGATTCGGGGGTCGGCGCTCCCCTTATCAAGGGGGGGGGGGGGGTTAATCCCCTCGTCTTTTAAGCTGGCCGTCCCCCCAATCCTGGAAGCTATGACGCTCCTTCCGGTCGGAATTAGCTAGGGTGATTGGTCAATGAAGTCCCAAATACCTACTTACTAACCCGACCGTGAAGCAGGAAAATAACTCCCCGCTCGAACCGCGGATAGGATGGTAAATGCCGAGCGGTTAGCGATCCGCGATCCGAGCCGTTAACATAAAACTAAACCCGATCCTGAGCGGTCCGAAATCGTGCCACAGGTACTCAATTGAAAAAAAGGACGGAGGCGATCGGATAAGAGGAAACCAGAGTGTAGGAAGAACAAATAAGGGTTTATTTATTATGTACAAAAAACCCAAAGAGGAAACGAAAGAATATACAGGAGAAGAAGAAACAAAAGGACACAGGGCAATCTTATCTATACGTCTTAATTATAACCCCAGGACAAACAGACACACTCACACGGAATTGTAGTGGTAGGGGAGGAAGGTCCAGGCAGATGGTCAGGCTCCTCACCCGGTCCCGACTCGTGCCGTGGTGGTGATGGAAGCAGGCCGGCAGCGCGCCGCATGTCGTTGACCACGAGCGGACCTTCATATATATCGGGGGACTGGGATGCGGCGTACGTAATATGTAGCTCGTGCCAACGCTCTCTCTCTCTCCCGAACAATGTTCGTATCACAAAGCTCTCTCTCTCGCGCAGTCCGTGCAATCAGCACCTTTCCTACACAATAAGCAGTCCGTGGCGCAGTCCTCATCAGAATGTGCTCGCTGGCCAGACCTCCGCGCAGTCCGTAAAAGGGCTTCGCGCTTGCGCTTATATAACGCGCTTTGAGATCAATGCGCACACTTCGAAACCACGCCTGCCAGTGAGTTCACCTCAGCCCTGGTTGGTTGGCGAGGGCTCACCGGCTCCGCCCTTGACGGCGAGTTGACAGGGCCACGCCTCGTTCTTGTGTCCCGCCCCCTTTTTCCTCGGCCTAAGACCGCATGTTCAATGGCGTTTGTTTGAGCAAACTTCAGCTCAATGCAGCGATCGCTGCTGGGAAGCGGAGGCGCGTAATACAATTGGGAGAAAGAGGTTGGAAAGGAAGCGAATAGGGCCTATCTTATTTGATTAATGCAACGCAGATTCAACTATTGGGAACACGGCCTTATCTGACACATAATAAGGAAATATCTAAAGTTCCTATGGTGTCCTACATGTTGCATATGAACTAGCTATGGGTGTGACCTTTAACCTTTTAAATGATGGAAATTTTTTTTTTTTTTTTTTTTTGTATACTGAATCGAGGCTCGTGAAAGAGCTAACATTTATTTCACAAACAAATCAACCAGACAAACAAAATATACAAAAAGAGGGAGCGGAAGACAAGATGGGGAGAGAAGGGGAAGCACACAACCACAACATTTGAGAGCAGGGAGAAGTGTGGGAGGGAGAGGGCTTGGGGGCAGGAGGCGTGGGAAGGGGGGGGGGGGGGGGTGGAGAAGTATAAAACACAAGGGGACCGAAATTAGCGGGGGTAGAAAAGATCAAGGTTTTGGATGGGGGAGGATAAGAGATGGTGGTGAACAGCTGTTTTAAAGACCTGGAGGGTGGAGTGGGATTGAAGAGAGTGAGGGAGTTTGTTCCAGAGGCGGGAGAAAAGAGGAATGAAGGAGTGAAGGTGAGCAGAAAGTCTTGATTTTGGCAGTTTAACCATAAGAGGTTGCAGGCAGATCTTGTGCGACCTGTAGGAATATTTGGGGGACAGAGCCCAGAGAGGGCTGGGGGGGCAAGGCCAGAGAGGAGTCGGTAGAAGACGGAAAGACCACCAACCTGCCTGCGGTGAGTGAGTGAAAGGCCCTTGGAGTTAGCTTCATCGCGGGAGATTCCAATGATTCTGAACGCTTTGGTTTCAACAGCGTGAAGACGGGCTAGGTGTGAGGCAGGAGCACCAGACCAGAGGGGAGAGCAGTATTCCATAGAACTGCGGATGAAAGCCTTGTATGTGGTGAGGAGCTCAGGTGTGCCAAGGAAGGACTTCGCACGACGGAGGATGCCCAGTCGGCGACTGGCTTTGGAGGCCAGATTTGAAATGTGGTTTTACCAGGAAAGATCATGGCAAATAGTGAGACCCAAAAGCTTGAGTGACAGAACTTCTTGGAGAGGATTATTCAGAAAGTGGATGGGAGGGTTTTCCAGTCGGTCTTTTCGGAGAGACATCGTAAGAGTGTGAGAATTATCAGGGTTGAAAGACATGTTCCATTTGTTTGCCCAGTCTGTGATTTTGTCCAGGTCTGCAGAGAGTGAGGAGGCTGCAGACTGCCGATCTGAGGGATGAGGAATGGAGCGACAGAGAGTAGAGTCGTCAGCAAAGAGATAGAGAGGATTTTCAAGAGAGTCAGAGAGAACATTGATGAAGACCAGAAAAAGCACAGGGCCCAGAACACTACCTTGGGGAACTCCAGCCTGAACAGGAAGAGGAGATGAGAGAAAGCCATTCAGGGCCACACGTTGACTACGACCAGAGAGGAAGTCCGCCAGCCATGCGTGGAGGTTTCCATGGATACCAAAGGAGGAGAGTTTGGTGAGCAGAGCAGGGTGCCAGACCATATCGAAGGCACGTGAAATGTCAAGGGAGACGGCTCTAATTTCCTGTTTGGTGTTGAGGACCTCCATCCATTGTTGAGAAAGCAGAAGCAGCATGTCCAGAGTAGAGTGACCAGGTCTGAAACCAAATTGATGATCAGAGATCAAGCCATTGGAGAAGAGGAAAGATTTCATATCTGAAGCAATGATGGATTCCATGACTTTGCTGATAATTGGGAGAAGGCTGATTGGTCTGTAGTTGCTGGGATCTGTTTTTGCACCTTTTTTGTGCAAAGCGGTGATGTTGGCTGATTTCCAAGCAGATGGCAGATGACCTTGAGCAAAGGAGAGGGTGAAGAGAACAGAAAGAGGGAGTGAAAGAGCGGAAGCACATGATTTTAGGACCCGTGGGCTGATGCCGTCAGGACCAGTTGCAGAATCGGAGTCGAGGGTTGACAGAAACTTTTCCACCTTGTCAGGAGGAAAGGACACAGAGTCCAGGAGCAGCTGGGTACGACTGGGTACGGTGGGTACAGAGAGGGATGGGTTTGGGACACAAGATTTAGAGGCAAACACAGAGTTGAGGCATTCAGCTTTTTCACGTGCGGAGTCAGCCGTTAAGCCGTTTGAGGTGAGGGAGGGGATGGAGGGGGAACAAACACCAGAAACAGATTTGACCAGACGCCACCAGGATTTGGAAGAGGGAGACAGATAAGAGAGTTCTGTCCCGAGAACGGAGAGATATTGTTTCCTGGCTCTCCTGAGGGTGGACACACACTTGTTTCGGGCTTTGTGAAAGGAAATGAGATTTCCTTCCGTTGGATTTGCTTTCCAGGAGACGAAAGCAAGTTGTTTCTGGGCAATAGCCTCACCACAAGATTCCGTGTACCATGGACGGGAGGAAGGGTATGACAACTGAAGACGAGATGGGATAAATCTGTGCATGAGAGAGAGCAGTTTACTTTGGAAGAATTCCCAGGATGAGTTGATGTCAGAGGCGGTAGAGATGGGAGACCAGTCCAGATGATTGATGGCTGCTTGAAGACCATGCCAGTTGGCCTGAGTGAAATGCCAGACTCGTCGACGCTGAGGAGGCTCTCTGAGAATGGTCAGAGAGATGTCCACTTTAACAAGCACATGATCAGATGAGCCGATTGGAGCAGAAGAAGAGCAGCAGACATTTTCAGGGAAGTTAGTCATAACCAAGTCCAGAAGAGAAGATGCTCCGTTGATTGAGATCCGGGTCGGGAAATTGACAGATTGTGTCAGTCCCAGTGAGTCACAGAAGTCCTTTGCTGAAGAGCCATGGCTGGTGAGAGAGGTACCCACACCCAGCCAACTGGCATGGTGACAATTGAAATCACCACATATGAGGAAGAGAGAGTTGGGATGGGTCGATAGAAGTTGGTCCATGTTATCAGACAGCGAGATGTAGATGGAGTCATCACTGTTTGGTGGACGGTACAACACACATATGAACAAAAGGTGGGAGCGAAGGGGAAGCCGTAGTCAAAGGTATTCCTGGGGGTGAGGTGGAGAGAGGGCAGTGCAGGGCGAGTGAGGAAGAGAGTTTTTTATAAAGATAGCAACCCCCCCTCCAGGACGAGGCTCAGGTCTATCATACCGGAGTATGACCTGGGAGAGATACCAAGGAATCAGAGACATCATGAAGGAGGAAAGTTTCTGTTAAGCAGATCACGTCTGGTTTGTCAGAAGCAACCTGTATGGAGAGATCAGTCAAGTTTGAGCGAAGGCCCCGGATGTTTGAGGTCCATACTGTTAAAGAAGAGGAAGGGGGAGCATCGGATACAGAACGGGGGGGGGGGGGCTGTAGGGTATGATGTGGAAGAGGAGGAAGAGGTAGGGAGAGCTGTTGAAGGTGTGTCAGAGATTTCAGAACAGCTTGGAGAAAGGGAAGAATGGGGCGGACAAAAGGTTTGATGGTGATTGGGTGAGGTGCAGTGAGGTGTTGTTTGAGGAGGGGGAAGAGTGAGGCAGAAGGTTGAGGGAGATGAAGGTGAGAGTTGGAAGGGGGAAGAAGCGGGGAGGACGCTTTGAGGAGGAGGGGTGAGAGGGGAGTCTAGGAGGGGAGGAGTGAGGGAGGGTCTCAGAGGGGAGGGGTGTGGGGGGAGTTTAGGAGGGAAGGGGCAAGGGGGGAGATCTGAAAGGGATGGGTGATGGGGAAGATTTGGAGGGGAGGGGCAAGGGGGAAGATTTGAAAGGGATGGGTGAGATTGGATTTTGAAAAATGTTTCCGATTAATGGGAAACGAACATTTCTTGCAAAATGAGTTTCTTGCGACCTTCGAGTCAAAAATACGTTTGAGGACGCTGAAGGATGGGTGGAGTTCTGGAGAGTTTAGGGAATGAATGAAAGAGGTACTGTAGCTGTAAGAGATGGAATTTTTTTTTGGAATGAATAGATTTGGTGAGCAAGTCGAAAGCATCCTTTTATAGAACAAGACGAAAAAGGTGTTATAGTATATGACAGAATACCATTCTTTCGGGGACAGATGAAACATTTTTTAATGACGTGAACACGTGATCACGAACAACGTGGTCAAAGAACGAACGAACAAATAAGAACGAAACGTATAAGAACAGAGAAGGGAATATATTTATTTTTTATTTTTTATTTTTTTGAGTTGGGATGAAAACAGAGAACAGAGACCGAACGTGGAACGTGAAAAATAGAGACCGAAAGGAATTGCGAGCGCAATCGAAGAAACCGCTGAGACAGAAACAAAGCCTCAAGCCAAGGCCAGACACGGTAGCCTCCTACTACTAGTCCTACACTTGGCATCAGAATATGCGACACGAACTGTACCGACGATTCTGTACACAGGTATGAAAAACCAACACCAAGAATACTATTAGAGACACACCAATAGTTACATACACACCGAAAGAAAGATAAAGTTTCGACCTGTGGTAAAGCCGGTATTACGACAAAAACACAATTGTGAAAAGTTACTTATTAACTTCGAAAGCGTGCGCGCATGCACAGCTTTGGAGAGACGTGACGTCACGTGACTTCCTGAGATGAGAAGAGACGTGAAGAGACTTTGAAGAGATTTAAAACGTTAGACAAGTGGTCGATGTTCGGGGAAGTTAGGGGGAGAAGAGAAAATCTAAGAAATAAGCAATACAGCGAAGGAAAGAACTTAAATTCACAGAACACCTATGGGGGTAGGGAAGCCGAGATAAACTAGGCCGCGCACGCGGTGGGACAGAAAATGATTAAATTATACAAAAGTTTGCAGGAATTGCAAATCAACAGCAACTGGGAAACACACTGCAACACATGCACAATAAAAAGCGAGTAGAAATTGACGAATACACGAATGGAAAAAATACTTTAACTTTTGCTGCCGTCCAGAGGTCGAACACGCTTCCTTGCTCCAGGGACCGGAAACGGAAGTCCTGAAAGGAACTTTGGGGCCTACTCTTATTTAATTAATACAACGCAGATTCAACTATTGGAAACAGATCCTTAACTAGAACACATACTAATGAAATAACTAAAGAAGATCCTTTGGTGTTCTATGTGTTGTAATATGACCTAACTAGGGTGCGACCTTTGATCTTTACACAAAAATGGGAATATTTACAGGGGATTATTTATAAGGGATTGTTACAAATATTTACAAAGTGGAGGGTTCTAAAAACCGCAACAATATATATATGTATATATACATACATATATATACATATACATACAAAATATTCCATACATACAACACGCTTCTGAAACCACAAGCCGCATTCTACATGAGTACATCAACATCACCCACAAACATCCTTACGAGCACAGCTGTCAAAGCCAAAAGACCAGGTGAACAAATTTGACAGAAAGTATGTCATCTACAACATACAATGTGAAGATTGTGAAGCCAATTATGTGGGCCAAACGTCTAAACGCTTAACCACAAGGCTAACTGAACACCAACGTGCTGTAAGACGACAAGACAGGTTGTCATTGGTTGCGACACACACACACACACACACATACACACACACACACACACACACACACACACCAACACACATTCTCATGGAATCAGACCAAGATCCTTGGCACAGGATATTTGAGAGTGAACCGCGAGATGGTCAAGGCCTGGTACTCCATCAACCGAGATCAACATCAACTGACTGATAAAAAATCCATCAACCGACACATCGACTTACATCCCACATACAAAGCACTATGCAATCAATTACAAAGTCAAAACGGCAGAGTCATTTGAATGTAGGGAAGCCCTGTGATTGGCAAGGAATTGGACCAATCCATGACGTGAACCGTCCGCAACAGAACTTAACGGTTAACACCACACTCAACGCCTCTGAGGAAGAGAACTAGTTTGTTCTCCAAACGTCAGGTGATTAATAAAAAATTTAAAATTATTTTACTGCTCATCTATATATGTACGTATATAAAGTATTGTTGCGGATCTCCCAAAGTCCGTCCATGTTACAAAGGGGGGATTAACCCCCTTTTTCCCCTTGGGTCTTCGTGTCCACGAGGCCGAATCGCCACTTCCGCAGCGAGCGTGAAAAAGGGTATCGGGTCGACGCCGCACGTACCTTTGACCCACGCGGCCACGAAAACCGGACCTCGCACAAGCCACGCTAATCGAGTACGCCTGAGCGGTGTGCGTATCACGTGACTTGTGCCGTTACTTTTATGGAACCCGATTCGAGCGGTTTTATTCGTACTATGCTAGGCCAATGGATGGAAGGGACGGGAACGATCAAATAAGAGGAAGAACACGATTTATTATTTATGTACAGGACGAAGAGACACCGAGCAGGCACTTAAGCAATGTTAACTTAACCCCAGACAAAGGGCCCACTCACTCACATGGGGAAATGGAGGAAGGAAAAGTTCGCGTTCCCAAACGCGTCCTGGCGTTGTCCACTCCGGACAGCTCGCTCTGCGTGGCCCTCTGGTGGTCACGGCACGTGCAGGGAGCGCAGGCAAGGAGGTCGCGCGTCTGTGACCCGGAATGGGTTGTCTTCTGAAGCGCGATTAATACAGCGTAGAGCACGGGGCACAGGGAATGTTCGTGTACAGCAACACTATTACAAGCAGTTCGAGCAGTTACAAGCACTCCGACTCGTTCTCTCTGATACCCCGACTCTGACTCGATGCCTCGACCTCGTGCGTTCTCGCTTCCCTCTCAACTCATGGGCTGGGCGACTCTCAACTCAACTTGACTCTCACAGGGGCTCCAACTCAACTCGTTCTCGTTCTCGTTCTCGTGCGTTCTCTGATACCCCGACTCTGACTGAGGTTGGGGGGGGGGGTCGGAGCAGGGTTTTAGGGCCCCGCCCCAGAGTCTTACTCGAATGTTCCAAGCCCCACCTCTCGTCGCCGTGGTGAGCCACTCCCCTCGAGCTCTGATTGGCGGCTCGTTGCTTACCGGCCACTCCCCCTGCAGCTCCTCCCTTCGGCTTTGCCAGACTTTTTTTTTTTTCTTTTTTTTTTGTATACAAGGTCGAGGCTCGTGAAAGAGCGAACATTAATCACACAGAAAGACAAACCGACACATAAAACATATAACATAGGGAGCGGTAGACAAGATGGGGAGAGAGGGGGAAGGACACAAACACAACATTTGAGAGCAGGGACCGAGAGACATGGAGACATCGAGAGATCTGAGAGAGGGCGAGGGCTTTGGGGGGGGGCGTGGGAAGGGGGCGGTGGGAGAGGTATAAAACATATGGACACTGCCAGGACTTCCAGGAAAGAAGTTGGAATTTCAAACAAGGTGGATCTGGGGTGAATTAGCGGGGGTAGAAAAGATCAAGGTTTTGGATGGGGGAAGATAAGAGATGGTGGTGAACAGCTGTTTTAAAGACCTGGAGGGAGGAGTGGGATTGAAGGGAGTGAGGGAGTTTGTTCCAGAGGCGGGAGAAAAGAGGAATGAAAGAGTGAAGGTGAGCAGAGAGCCGAGATTTCGGCAGTTTAACCATCAGAGGGTTGCTGGCAGATCTTGTGCGACCTGTAGGAATATTTGGGGGACAGAGCACAGAGAGAGCTGGGGGTGCAAGGCCGGAGAGGAGTCGGTAGAAGACAGAAAGACCACCTACCTGCCTGCGGTGAGTGAGTGAAAGGCCCTCAGAGATAGCTTCATCGCGGGAGATTCCAATAATTCTGAAAGCTTTGGTTTCAACAGCGTGAAGCCGAGCTAGGTGTGAGGCAGGAGCACCGGCCCATAGGGGAGAACAGTATTCCATTGAGCTGCGGATGAAAGCCTTGTATGTGGTGAGGAGCTCAGGTGTGCCGAGGAAGGACTTCGCACGACGGAGGATGCCCAGTCGGCGACTGGCTTTGGAGGCCAGCTTGGAAATGTGGTTTTCCCAAGAAAGATCATGGCAGATAGTGAGACCCAAAATCTTGAGCGACAGAACTTCTTGGAGAGGATTGTTGAGAAAGTAGATGGGAGGGTTGTCCAGTCGATCTTTTCGGAGAGACATAGTAAGAGTGTGAGATTTGTCAGGATTGAAAGACATGTTCCACTTGTTTGACCAGTCTGTGATTTTGTCCAGGTCTTCAGAGAGTGAGGAGGCAGCAGACTGCCGATCTGAGGGAAGAGGAATGGAGCGGCAGAGAGTGGAGTCATCAGCAAAGAGATAGAGAGGATTTTCGAGAGAGTCAGAGAGATCATTGATGAAGACCAGAAAAAGCACGGGGCCCAGAACACTGCCTTGGGGAACTCCAGCCTGAACAGGAAGAGGAGATGAGAGAAACCCATTCAGGGCCACACGTTGACGACGACTAGAGAGGAAGTCCGCCAGCCATGCGTGGAGATTTCCATGGATACCAAAGGAGGAGAGTTTGGTGAGCAGAGCGGGGTGCCAGACCGTGTCGAAGGCACGTGATATGTCGAGGGAGACAGCTCTAATTTCCTGTTTGGCATTGAGGACCTCCATCCATTGTTGAGACAGCAGAAGCAGCATGTCCAGAGTAGAGTGACCTGGTCTGAAACCAAATTGATGATCAGAGATCAAGCCATTGGAGAAGAGGAAAGATTTCATATCCGAAGCAATGATGGATTCCATCACTTTGCTGATAATTGGGAGAAGGCTGATTGGTCTGTAGTTGCTAGGATCTGTTTTTGCACCTTTTTTGTGCAAAGCGGTGATGTTGGCTGATTTCCAAGCAGATGGCAGTTGACCTTGAGCAAAAGAGAGGGTGAAGAGAACAGAGAGAGGGTGAGATAGAGCAGCAGAGCAGGATTTTAGGACCCGTGGGCTGATGCCGTCGGGTCCAGTTGCAGAATCAGAGTCGAGGGTTGACAGAAACTTTTCCACCTTGTCAGGAGGAAAGGACACGGAGTCCAGGAGCAGCAGGGTACGACTGGGTATGGTGGGTACAGAGAGGGATGGGTTTGGGACACAGGATTTAGAGGCAAACACAGAGTTGAGGCATTCAGCTTTTTCACGTGCGGAGTCAGCTGTGTAGCCGTTTGAGGTAAGGGAGGGGATGGAGGGGGAACAAACACCAGAAACGGATTTGACCAGACGCCACCAGGATTTGGAAGAGGGGGACAGATAAGAGAGTTCGGTCTTGAGAACGGAGAGATATTGTTTCCTGGCTCTCCTGAGGGTGGACACACACTTGTTTCGGGCTTTGTGAAAGGAAATGAGATTTCCTTCCGTTGGATTTGCTTTCCAGGAGACGAAGGCAAGTTGTTTCTGGGCAACAGCCTCACCACAAGATTCCGTGTACCATGGACGGGAGGAAGGGTATGACAACTGAAGACGAGATGGGATAAATCTGTGCATGAGAGAGAGCAATTTACTTTGGAAGAATTCCCAGGATGAGTTGATGTCAGAGGTGGTAGAGATGGGAGACCAGTCCAGATGATTGATGGCTGCTTGAAGACCGTGCCAGTTGGCCTGAGTGAAATGCCAGACTCGTCGACGCTGAGCAGGCTCCCTGAGGATGGTCAGAGAGATGTCCACTTTAACAAGGACATGATCAGATGATCCGATCGGAGCAGAAGAAGAGCAGCAGACATTTTCAGGGAAGTTAGTCATAACCAAGTCCAGAAGAGAAGATGTTCCGTTGACTGAGATCCGGGTCGGGAAATTGACAGATTGTGTCAGTCCCAGTGAGTCGCAGAAGTCCTTTGCTGAGGAGCCATGGCTGGTGAGAGAGGTACCCACACCCAGCCAACTGGCATGATGACAGTTGAAATCACCACATATGAGGAAGAGAGAGTTGGGATGAGTAGATAGAAGTTGGTCCATATCATCAGACAGCGAGATGTAGATGGAGTCATCACTGTTTGGTGGACGGTACAACACACATATGAACAAGAGGTGGGAGCGAAGGGGAAGCCGTAGCCAGAGGTATTCCTGGGGGTGAGGTGGAGAGAGTGCAGTGCAGGGCGAGTGAGGAAGAGAGTTTTTGATAAAGATAGCAACCCCGCCTCCAGGACGAGGCTCAGGTCTATCATACCGGAGGAGGGAGTAGCCCGGGAGAGATACTATGGAATCAGAGACATCATAAAGGAGGAAAGTTTCTGTTAAGCAGATCACGTCTGGTTTGACAGAAGCAACCTGTATGGAGAGATCAGTTAAGTTTGAACGAAGGCCCCGGATGTTTGAGGTCCATACCGTTAATGAAGAGGAAGGGGGAGCATCAGATACAGAACAGGGGGGAGGAGGGGTAGGGTAAGATGTGGAAGAGGTGGAAGAGGTAGGGAGAGCTGTTGAAGGTGTGTCAGAGATTTCAGAATAGCTCGGAGAAAGGGAAGGATGGGGCGGACAAAAGGTTTGATGGTGATTGGGTGACTGGGTGACTTGTTCAGGCCGAGCACATGGCATGCGAGCCCAATTGAGGCCTACTCACTGGCCTACTCAACGCAAAATTAACACAGGAAAGGACTACGCTTACATTTACTAAGAAATAACTGAACTACTGCGAGGCTACATGTTGTGGTGCGTCTACCTACGAGGGGGGGGGGGGGGGGAGGGGGGGTCATCCTTTATTCTCAAAACCACAATAGTATGTTTGTTTGTAGAGAATGTTTGTTTGTTCCTTGTGTTTCCAGACTCCCTGGGCCAATTTCCACAAAATTTGCTGAACCACATCATCTTCACAAATATCACAATAAAAAAAAACTTTGAATTGTAAGTCAAATTTCATCGAATTGTAAGTCAAATTTCATCAAAACATGAAATAAAGGCATTTTGGCTGATCAACCTTATGTCTGGGAGAGCAGCAGAGCTTGGCTTGCTGCTCACGAGTTCAAATGTGAGTCTCGATTGGGATGTTGAACCTCTTATTCTTCATCTTCTTCTACTACATTAGCTGTCACAATTATTCCCACATTCTTGTGTGGTTGGCTGGGGGGAGGTTTTTGGTGTAAGTCTTCCACGAACCGGCTGGCCAGGCCTGATGCTCGAGTAAATAGTTCGGGCTGGAATTTGTAATTTGTTGAGAGTGCCGTTGATAGCTCGCCTACTCTTAACGAAGGACACCATGGCGTCTAATTAACATCCACCAACGAATGTTGGCATTCGGGCCACCCGTATAACTTCCATCCGAGGTACGGCACGGCACACACATTGTTGAATCACCTTATCACCTTACCTGTGAAACACCAGATTGACACTTTATTGTTGGGTCGGGATTCAAACCCAGGCTAGACAGCTTAGAGATGAGTGTGTGTACATCGAGGCCATCCAGTCAACCCTGAATCAAACAACTTGCATTTAAATATTTATATTCCAAATGCAGAATGTAAAGTAATACCGTATACAAAGGATCCACAGTCTTCGCTGGACTACACTGAGTGTAACGAGTGGTCGCACGCTCCTTTATGACCTTAAACAAGGAAATGAGGCCATTTAGCCCACTATTGCCATGGTTAATTTTTTCTCCTGCTGTAAACCACAATGCTGTCATCAACAAACCAACCATAGTTAAGATTTTACTAATTAAGTCTAAACAAGGCGAAACGGGCATTAAATGTCATAGCCCCCCTTGGTTTTAGTAATTTTGTTGATTATCTGCGTTCTGGCAGGCTTAGTTGAAGGCCGCCAGTCGGCCATCTTTGGTCGGATTACAAAACAAAATCTTCTGCATATGTACACTGTCGTGTACTGTCTTTCTGCCCCATTTGAACAAAATCGTCTGTGCATGTCCGATAAATTGTTGGGGACACATTTAAGTAACAAAATGGCCGTCAGTCAGCCATCTTGGATCTGAAATCGATACAAAATGACGTGCATATGTAACACATCATTCATGATCTGTTTGCCAAATTTGAACAACATCGGTAAATGCATTTCTGAGAAATGGTTGAGGACGTGTTTAATATCGGGGGTTTTGCAACTAAATGGCCGCCAGTCGGCCATCTTTAATCGCATTGCGAAACAAAATGATGTGCCTATGTATATCGTCATGTATTGTCTTTGTGCCAAGTATGAACAAAATCGGTCCATACATCTCCGAGATATAGTTGCGGACACACGGACAGATGGATGAGACCCGATTATCCATGGGCCCCCATTTCGGACTAAGTCCAACAGGGACTAATAAACTGATTTGCGCAATCGTGTTTGTGTGTGTGCATGTGTGTGTGCGTTTGTGTGTGCGTGTTTGTGTTTGTGTGTGCGCGTGTGTTTGTGTTTGTGTGTGCATGTGTTTGTGTGTGTGTGTGTGCATGTGTGTGCGTGCGTGTGTGCGGGTTTGTGTGTGTGTGTGTGCGTGTTTGTGTGTGTGTGTTTGTGTGTGTGTGTGTGTGTGTGTGTAATTATTTATTAATATCAACATTCTATGATGTAATGATGACTGGACACCCATAACGTTGCTGGTCATGTATTATTATTATTATTATTATTATTACTAGGGCATGCCCGTACTATATCTATATCTAAAATTATATCCCCCCCCCTCTATTTACATGAAATGGTTTGGTCCAAAGCGAACGGCTTGCGAGTACGGTGACAATCCCCCCCCTCTATTTACATGAAATGGTTGGGACCCAAGCCAACGGCTTGCGGAGTTTGGTAAAGAAAAGAAATCGCCATAGCGTGCACAAACGCGCAGGAAAGCGAAAGAATCGCAAATTAGTTTTAATTAGTTTTAAAACATAGTTTAACGCCAACATAGTTTGCCAACGTGAAATAAATGAATACGCTCTCAAATGTGCCGTCCGAGGCAGAGTCTGTTCGCCACGTTCGGCACACGTGATAACTCGCTGCTCTCTGATTGGTTGAATCGTTTTTTGGACATAGCTCGGTAACTACTTGTCCGATTAATATGAAACCTTGAAAAGGCACATCCTCGGGTCCCCAGCAATATACCTGGCAAGTTTCAAGTATATCGGACCCGTGGTTGTCGAGAAACAGCGGTCACAGACAAACATACATACATACATACATACATACATACATACATACATACATACACACAAAGATTACTGGAATTATAGATAGATTATTATTGTATAATTATTATTGTATAATAGTTACCTCTTTGCCATCGATGTGGCTTTCATTGTCAATCTCTCTGTGGGGACAAAAGCATTGCATCAAAATCCTTACATCGTAAAACGTACAGGTGTACTTGATGTAAAAGCAAAGGAAGGACAATAATTATAGAAAAGTCAACCTAGTGTACAAGTAAAGGTTTTATCGATATCAAAGGGACAAAATAAATACAGTTCAAGGCATCTTTGATATATGGTATGGGAAGAGGCTGTTTGGATCATTGTGCCATGGTGGCCAGGTGCTTTCTCCACATTCAAGATCCCTCCTCTTCCACCCTTCTAACCCCATTTCAACCCGTACTACAGTTACACTAATTATACAGTTTACTCTAAACAATGAATTTGCCCATGGCACTGAAATACAATGGCCTACTCTTCTTTCCAAAGATAAACACAACCCAAATGCAGACAATATCCAGCTTAGCGTCCCCTTCAGAAAGATAAGGTACTCTGATAAGCTTCACCTCGTATTCGTCATTATAACGGTAATATTTAATTATCTGACCTTGTCGGGTATCAAATTGTGACTATACAGATCGATAAGGCATACCTTGTTTGGTTGAAGTTGGCAGTAAAGACCCGAAGGATGAATGAAGCGGCCTTGTCTGGGTCGAACGTAGTGGGAATGATGATGTAATCTCCGGGGGGCAACTCAAAATTTCCATTCACCTGCCGTTGCTTCATATAGGTCCCACTCGACTTAGTGGGGGCATTCCATTGCAGCATGGCACGGGTCAACTGTTTGATACTATCAATGGTCTGCAGGGCATCACAAAATAGCATGAACCAATCACCCACTCAAGGGGGCGGGGCCAAAAAAAATACTGTTGTTGCACCTTCGTGCCAGGTGGTGATCGCAACTACCAACTTTCCGCACAACCATTTGGAATATACTCGTAAATATTTTAATGCAAATGGGTCACATTGTTTTATTTTAATACATTGATTTTTAAACAAGAATGACCGCACTGTGGTCACAACCTGTGACAAAATGCGGGACAGGGCCGATTGGGAAACTCACATTTAATGCGCTATTAAAAATTTCATTCGACACCTCTCATCCATGTCACCCTCTCCACAGTTATTTCAGAACGAGCCGATTCGTCACACAGTCACCGATTATTTAACCCCAATATGGAGTTGTTTAAAAATTACATAACGGGTTTTTTTTATTTTAGTAATTTGCGTAACGTAACACTTGATTACCGTGCGTTCTGACGGGCTGGATTAAACCTTTGCCGGATTACAAACCCGGGCCTTCTATTAATCAGCCCTGGCCTCCAGGACTAATGTGTTAGGCCCACCAGAAAACCAAGATGGTGACCATATTATTTTGTCTCGGTGCTATGGTGGGTGGAGTCAAACGACAGATGTGGACGTTGCCCGCAGGTGTCTGACCAATGGGTGCACATTTCAAAAGTCGACCCCCCCAACAAGAATCACAACAACAGCAACAACCACAAGCTAAAGCTCATGTAGACCTGTGAAATGTCGCAGGTAAAAATCAGAGAATGTTTCAGAGAGGAAGATTTTTTGAAGAAGTTTTAACTTCAATCCAATATGGCTGCCAGACCATGTGACTGATGATGTTGACATTTTCAAACTATGATTCTTTCAAACACATATCCCCATGATTGGGTCGTTCATCTACATGAACTTTCACATAGATCGATTGAGCGGTTCAAGAGGAGGATTTTTTTTAATGGTTTTCATTCAATCCAATATGACTGCCAAACCATGTGACCTATGACATCATTGTTATCAAATTATTTTCGCCATGGGTAGTGGATTATATATTTTAACTTCCACATCAGTCGGTAAAATGGTTTCAGAGAAAAAAATATTTTCAAATGTTTTCCTTTGATTCAAAATTGCTGCCAAACCATGTGCACCATGATGCCATACTTATCAACCTTTATTCGTCATGGCTCGCAGTTTTGCAAGCGCCCACGCAGAAATCATTTATCACTGTTATAAGTCATTGGAATGGCATGGGAGGGCATCGTCATATGATGGCAGCATCATTGAAACTGGCAGCGTAGGATGGCATCGTCATTGGAATGGATGGCGTGGGATGGCATCGTCATATGATGGCAGCATCATTGCAACTGGCAGCGTAGGATGGCATCGTTATTGGAATGGATGGTGTGGGATGGCATCGTCATATGATGGCAGCATCATTGAAACTGGCAGCGTAGGATGGCATCGTTATTGGAATGGATGGCGCGTGGGAGGGCATCGTCATATGATGGCAGCATCATTGAAACTGGCAGCGTAGGATGGCATCGTTATTGGAATGGATGGCGTGGGAGGGCATCGTCATATGATGGCAGCAACATTGCAACTGGCAGTGTAGGATGGCATCGTTATTGCAACTAGCAGTGTAGGATGGCATCGTTATTGCAACTAGCAGCGTAGGATGGCATCGTTATTGCAACTAGCAGTGTAGGGTGGCATCGTTATTGCAACTAGCAGTGTAGGATGGCATCGTTATTGCAACTAGCAGTGTAGGGTGGCATCGTTATTGCAACTAGCAGTGTAGGATTGCATCGTTATTGCAACTAGCAGTGTAGGATGGCATCGTTATTGCAACTAGCAGTGTAGGATGGCATCGTTATTGCAACTAGCAGTGTAGGATTGCATCGTTATTGCAACTAGCAGTGTAGGATGGCATCGTTATTGCAACTAGTAGTGTAGGATTGCATCGTTATTGCAACTAGCAGTGTAGGATGGCATCGTTATTGCAACTAGCAGTGTAGGATGGCATCGTTATTGCAACTAGCAGTGTAGGATGGCATCGTTATTGGAATGGGGGGCCTGGGATGGCATCGTCATTAGAACAGGTGGCATGTGTTGGCATTGTCATATGATGGCATCAGCATTAGAACGGGCGTCATCCGGTACCCGGCATACCTGCATGCAGTTATAGTTTCTTTTTGTAAATTTAAGTGAACGCAAACTGTGCATCTCTGCTGACGTAATGCGTTGAATCTTATGGATGATCAGAGAAACCAATAAATAAAACATCACCCACAGGGTGAACCGTATCTTGCCAGGGTTTCGTTGACCTCCATGATTGACCGCAAAGTGACCTTGACCTTTGACCTTGACCTTAATAATTTCGTATGGTGAATAGTATGTCTTCATGACCAACGCACATGAAATATTGAAAGATTTTGATGAGAACTGAGGAAATAATTTTTTCATGAAAATTCCGTTTTTTCGTCATGACGTCATCAAATGACGTCATAGCGTCAAACTGTTTACAGATCTGGGAAGCACTCATCAAGGGCATTCATATGAGGTATTACTCGATATGGTAACTGAAACTTGAAAATTTTACCTTTTGGTCAAAATTGAATGACCTTCAAAATGACCTTGAAGGTCAAGGCCGATCGACACCAAAAACTAATCAACTGAGCGCCATACCACACCCTATATACCCACCAAGTTTGGAGATCATAAGATCAAAGTTACTCAAAAAATAAGGGTTTCGTAATTTGACCTTGGGGTCAATAATTTTCGACCTCCAGCGCTAACCATGAAGGTCAAGGCCGATCGCCACCAAAAACTAATCAGCTGAGCGCCGGACCATATACTAGATTCCCATGAAGTTTGGAGACGATCCGATGAAAGTTACTCAAAAAATAAGGGTTTCGTCGACCTCCATGATTGACCACAAAGTGACCTTGACCTTTGACCTTGACCTTCAAAATTTTGTGTGCTGAAGGGTATCTCTATAGGACTCTGATATGCGAAGTTACATGCGAACATATGCGAAGATATGGTACCTACGATTTCAACATTTGACCTTGGGGTCAATAATTTTCGACCTCCAGCGCTAACCATGAAGGTCAAGGCCGATCGCCACCAAAAACTAATCAGCTGAGCGCCGGACCATATACTAGATTCCCATGAAGTTTGGAGACGATCCGATCAAAGTTACTCAAAAAATAAGGGTTTCGTCGACCTCCATGATTGACCACAAAGTGACCTTGACCTTTGACCTTGACCTTCAAAATTTTGTGTGCTGAAGGGTATCTCTATAGGACTCTGATATGCGAAGTTACAGGAGTTTCCAATAATAACTGTGGTCTACAGAGTGATCTAAACGTGAAAAAAAATGATTAACCACAAACAAAAAAACAAAAAAACAAACAAAAAAACAAACATACAAGCTGACTAATACATCTTGCAAAAACTTCGTTTTGGCAAGATAATGAGGGCTGGCAGGATGGCCTAGACCACAGAGGTATGCACAATGGTCTCCAAGCTGTGGAGCCTGGATTTGAATCTGACCCGGCTATAAAAATGTCATCCAGGTGTTTCACAGGCACTGGGCATCCTGTCTCCTGGCATTGCTTGGTGAATGTTAAAGATCCCACGGTGCTCTTCATGAAGAGTAGGCAAGTTATCGACAGCACCAAAAATACAAATTCCTGCCTAACCTAGGTTCGTGAAAGCCTTGGACCAAGCTTACCCCAAGCGTCCCCACCATGTGCGAATAATTGTGGACGTTATAGAACCAGAAGACAGAGACCATAAAATGGTCATCTCAAAAAGAGTGCCAGCATACAAAGGTACTATATTGACAAAAAAAGGAAGCAAAAGGATACAGGAAGTCAGCTGAGTAAGACAAGGAACGAGTTAGGAAGGCAGCAATGCAATGGAAGAAACTGACCCGGTAAATTGAGAATCCAATGTACAAAGACTCAGACTGGAGGGCTCGGATATGACGTTTTTGCATGAGGGCGACTGTGAGGAAGCACGTGGAGTCATTCCCAGCTTCCAGGTGCACCATAAACTGTGGGTTTGTCCAGTATGTTTCTGCAACCAAGAGGGTTTAAGGAAGGAGATCATGAGCTTCTGCACCTACAATTGATTAATCGGTCAAATAAACCCTGAGGGTTGTGATCTCTTTAAGAAATAACAACTGGTCCAGCTCCAAAGGAAGTCCAAGAAAATATTGTGAATAAAAGGATTTATGAAAAATAAAATTCCTGCTTACAGTGCTCACTGGGCCTGCTGTGGCCTCACAAGGGAATCAAGCAAGGGAAGCACTAACTGATGTCAGACCTCCAAGCTTTAGTCCTGTCAGTGCAGTGCAGGTGATTCCCATGGAAACCTTGTCTATTAGCCAGTGACGTCATCTTGTCAATGGGAAGGATAGTCGACAGGCCTGGGGAGCATTCCGTCCAACGAGGTTGACCACACTTCCGGACGGACTATCGTAGGTCACCAGGCAGCACCTGCTATCAACATCTGGCAATATTGCCCTTGTCTCATTCTGACAATAGGGAGACGAGTTTGCATTTTTTAAATCAATAATCAAAGTTCCAAACAGGTGTTGAATAAAATGTTATGATTGGAGGGTCAATAGAGCTTTGGCCTGGGCACTGCTGGCATGAAAGCAGTCAAAAACCTAGAACGGCACTCGGAAGAGCGTGCATACCTCCACCAGGATGAACAGTTTGGATTTCTCTCATCTCCTCTTCCTGTTCAGGCTGGAGTTCCCCAAGGCAGTGTTCTGGGCCCTGTGCTTTTTCTGGTCTTCATCAATGATCTCTCTGACTCTCTTGGAAAATCCTCTCTATCTCTTTGCTGATGACTCCACTCTCTGTCGCTCCATTCCTCATCCCTCAGATCGGCAGTCTGCAGCCTCCTCACTCTCTGCAGACCTGGACAAAATCACAGACGGGGCAAACAAGTGGAACATGTCTTTCAATCCTGACAAATCTTACACTCTTACGATGTCTCTCCGAAAAGACCGACTGGACAACCCTCCCATCCACTTTCTCAACAATCCTCTCAAAGAAGTTCTGTCACTCAAGCTTTTGGGTCTCACTATCTGCCATGATCTTTCCTGGGAAAACCACATTTCAAATCTGGCCTCCAAAGCCAGTCGCCGACTGGGCATCCTCCGTCGTGCGAAGTCCTTCCTTGGTACACCTGAGCTCCTCACCACATACAAGGCTTTCATCCGCAGCTCAATGGAATACTGCTCTCCCCTCTGGGCTGGTGCTCCTGCCTCACACCTAGCTCGTCTTCACGCTGTTGAAACCAAAGCGTTCAGAATCATTGGAATCTCCCGCGATGAAGCTAACTCCGAGGGCCTTTCACGCACTCACCACAGGCAGGTTGGTGGTCTTTCTGTCTTTTACCGACTCCTCTCCGGCCTTGCCCCCCCCCCCCCAGCTCTCCCCGGGCTCTGTCCGGCAAATATTCCTACAGGTCGCACAAGATCTGCCTGCAACCCTCTTATGGTTAAACTGCCAAAATCTAGGCTCTCTGCTCACCTTCACTCCTTCATTCCTCTTTTCTCCTGCCTCTGGAACAAACTCCCTCACTCTCTTCAATCGCACTCCTCCCTCCAGGTCTTTAAAACAGCTGTTCACCACCATCTCTTATCTTCCCCCATCCAAAACCTTGATCTTTTCTACCCCCGTTAATTCAACCCAGATCCACTTTTTTTGAAATTCCGACTTCTTTCCTGGAAGTCCTGGCAGAGTCCATGTGTTTTATACCGCTCCCACCCCCACCCCCGCCCTTCCCACGCCTCCTCCCCCCAAGCCCTCTCACTCCCACAGATCTCCCGATGTCCCTGTTCTCAAATGTTGTACTTGTGTGCTTCTCCCTCGATCCCCATCTCGTCTCCCGCTCCATTTATTTTGTCTTATGTGTCCGTTTTTTTTTTTTGTCGTTAATGTTAGCCCTTACACGAGCCTCGATCTTGTATACAAAAAACAAACAAACAACAAAAAAAACAGTTTACGTTTTGTATCCCACCGATAGGCCAGATCTGGATTCGGAGCTGAACCAAAATCTAATCTGCTTGTTCTTGTTGCCTAACTAACTTATCCAGCAAGTTTTGTCACAAGTCGTTCACAACCTTTTGATATATCATGCTGTATATCAGTTTTAGCCCCATCTCTTAGATGAAGAATCACTGAAAAAATTCTCCTCTTCTCATCTGGATCCGGATCTTCACCAAATTGCCACCAATTTGTCCTCGTCACGGACACAACCTGTCGACCAAGTTTCGTCTGAATCCGTCCATAACGTTTTGAAATATCCTGCTGACAAACAAACAGGGGTGAATTCATAACCTCCATCCAACTGCCAATGAGTCAGCAGACAAAGTGGGGCAAAGGGAAAACAGGACAGACAACAACATCCGGTTGCTTCACTGTGCAAGAGGAGGAATTGCAGGTAAAGGTAACAAAGTCTCAGCCGTTGTAGTAAAGCTCAGAGGTAGAAATGGAAGACAGTGTGGAAGGTGTGGAACAGCTTGAGATAACAGGTTCGGGAAGACAGTTCCACAGGTGGGAGAAGAGGGGGATGAATGAATGGAGGTTACCGTAAAGTTTAGACTTGGGAAGAGTAAATCTAAACTGAAGAGTTCCATTCATTCAACACCCTCTTCTCAGACTTGATGGTCTGATCGACATGGCGATCCAAAACCTCATGTGAAAGATACTTAAAGCTGAAGGACAACACGGATGTAAGGGGAGTGAGAATGCCTAAGACAGGTGATCCTCAAAATAACTAGGAATGTAGTGAGGGTTATTACCCTTGTGATTGGTACAGCCTCCAGCATTCACTCCTGGTATCCAGCTGCCCTCGTGTGTCGTGGTGGTCCAGGTCACATCCCGCTTCATTTTCTTATCACGCACAATCACAGGTGAAAGGTAACATATGCTCACGTCATCGAAATGCTGCTCCAAGTCCTGGAACTCCATCCTGAACAAAGACACCATGACAAACAACGGTTGTTTCGTATTATTGCGGTGTGTCAATGCTTAGTTATTCCATCAATAGGTTTTCCTTGGACTTGGAATCATGCAGATCCTGGAATACCGATCTGCTCTTTATAAGAAGCACCGCTTTCGGTATACAATCTGTGATGTTGAGTTTCAGGAGGTACCTCTCTCTCTGTTCTTATACTCAGTGCTCCTAAATTTTCTTCAACTACCATGAATCTTTACCACCGCCACCAAAGGTGGATGGAGGTTATGTTTTCACCTCTGTCTGTCTGTTTGTCCGTTTGTCCATTTGTGAACAAAATATCTCAAAAGTTGTGGACGGATTTGGACGAAATTTGGCAGAGAGGTAGTGTATGTGACACGAACTAAATGATTAGATCCGGATTCGGATCCGGCTACTAGAATTTTTTAAGTGAATCTTCACCATTGGGAGATCGGGCTAAAAACGATACATAGCAGGATATCTCAAGAAAAATGTGGACGGATTTGGACGAAACTTGGTGGATCAGTTGGGTGTCTGACAAGGAGAATTCGATTCGATTTTGGTGAAGATCTGAATATGGATTCGCATATGAGAATTATTTAATTATTTAAGTGATTCTTCACCATTGGGAGAAAGGGCTAAAACCAACCTGGAAGTCCTGGTAATTGTTCATCTTCTCTGTCAATTTTTCTTAAATATTATTATCTTTGGTTCATGCAATGTCTATTATCATGGTGCAACTCTTTGCTTTGTCCCCTGTTACTAGATCTAGTGGGGTGGTTGGATGGCCTAGAGGTACGCACATTCGCCTCTCAGCTGACTAGTCTGGGTTTGAATTCCGAACCACCTATAAACTGTGATTCTATTGTTTCACAGGCAGAGTCATTCATCAGTGCAGGTGCCATCACTCGAATGGACGTTAAACTGGGTGTCCCATCTGCCAGAATTAGTTGCTAGATGTTGAAGATCGTGATGTCCTTCGCGAAGAATACGCGAGCCATCGCTGGCACCATGAGAAAATACAAATTTCTGCTCTAACCTACAGGGGCCACTGCATCAGCGGCACAGCCACACCCTCATATTATTGCAATGATGCTAATGATGCTACCCCGCATCCACAGGCTGCACACTAAATGATTGAATTGAATGGGAATTCTAAATATAAAGGATGCAGCAGGAGTACCTGGGGGAAAGGAGGGGAGGGTGGGGGGAGGGGAGGAAGCAGGAGAGGGGGGGGGGTGAGGAAGTGAGTGGGGTGGGGAGGTGAGAGGGAGAGGGAAGATATATTTTGCGGGGGGGGGGGGGGGGAGGGGGGTGGCTTTGACAAGCCCCTCTGTTTTGGGGGAGGTGGGGAAGGGAAGGTGGAAAAATTTCCCCTTGCAAGGAGTGCTTTAACCTCAGTGTTGCACAGGTAAAAAAGGAAATTGTAATACCCTCTGCCACCATCACCAGGTGGCGCTACACGGTACACATTTACATAGAGAATTTACACCCCGATCCCGGTCTCCCACACCCCCGAATGAGGCCGCAGCCATGTAGCCAATGTTACCCCCCAGACAAAGTTATATTTGTATTTGTACCCTGAGTAAAGTATAAAAGCGTTTATAGCTGGAGTACCCGGCGTTGCTCAAGAGAAAAAGAAACGTTAACATATTTGAAATGAGGGCAAATATAATGTAAAAGTAATTACATCCAAATCAGAATCCATCACTGATGTCAAATCATCATTTTACCTTTTCGTTGAATATATGCTGCTGAATGTGCCGTTCATCACGTTTCTGAGTTAAGTATGATGACGTCCAGGAAGAAGAAGAAGCCTTACCTCCAACTTCGGCCGCTTCCAGAATTGTTTGATTATTTGTGTTCAAATGTCTGGTGATTGTTTTGTATTTATTCATGCGAATGTGTTCTTGTATATAAATGTCATTAATCAAAAAGGTTTAGGCATTATCGAGCGATTTTTTATTTCAATCCAAAAAAACGAACTTAAAAAAAAAAAAAACCTTTCCTAAAACACTCCCAGGCACTCATTGATGAACCTCTGAAAGGTTGACGAAGATCCGTTCAGCCATCTCAAAGAAAAATGGCGACACAGACAGACCAACAGTATATATAGTGGATGTAGTCTATGTAGAGATGGGGAAACTGTCCAGGATTGTGGGTGATCAAGGTCCTACACCCTCTCACAAACACACACAAACACACATACACACACACATATACACACACACATATAAAGGTGGGCGCGATTCGGAAAATTTTAAGTCCGCTTACCGCTTATCCGCTCCGCCAGCCCGTGTAGTCCGATTCGCTTATCCGCTTCAGCGGCCGAAAATCTTAGTCCGCTTACCGCTTATCCGCTTATCCGCTTCGATTCGATTTTTTAAAAGCGCTTCGACGTTTTTAAAGCGATTTTTGACGTTTCTCAAGGGAATTTAATGCTTTTTAAGCCTAAATAGCCATTTATAACGACTACAAAGACAAACAAAGCTTTTAAGATCAAAAATATACATTTTTATTTAAATAAAATTTATTCAAAATTTATTGAAATAAAGTTTTCCACTCAACTCTACTCTACTCTACAGTTAATTTAAATATAATTTTAATATATGCAAGTTACATTAAAGAAAAATCAATTTGCCCGTCCTTTCTTTGACAAGAGAGTCTACTAGTCAACAGACTAGCAGTCTGTTGACTAGTCCTCGGCTTCCTCCTCCACCTCGTGGGCCTTCTTGAGGATTTGGAGGTTGCCCTTCATGAAGACGAGGGCCTCGAAGTTCGGTGCAGCCAGGGCCGACCTCTTAGGCCTGAGGATGTCCGACCCGTAGCTGAACACGCGCTCGACCGAGGCAGAGCTCGGGAGCGGCGTGTTATGCCTGAGAAACAGAGTTACCCAAGCATCACGGAACTCGAGCGGGAAGAGATTGGGCGAGGGCCGAGTTGTTAGGGTTTCACTTATTATTCACTTAAATAAATATTCACAATTCTAGAGTAACGGCTCAGGCTAACAGCTGATTTGGCGAATCGCGATGCGCTTTAATTTTTCGGTAGTCCGCTTACGCTTATCCGCTTCGGTTTCCGAGGGTTGTTCCGATTCGCTTATCCGCTTCGAAAACGTTAGTCCGCTGCAGCGGATAAGCGGATAAGCGGACTTTCGAAGCGGACCGCCCACCTTTGCACACATATACACACACACACACACGTACACCCACACATATATATATATATACACACACACATATATATACACACACATCTACATACACACACACACATATATAAAAAAATAAAAATAATAATAATAAATAAATAAATAATATATATATATATATATATATATATTGTTGCGGTTTTAGAACCCCTCACTTTGTAAATACTTGTAAATAATATTCCATCATTTAAAAGGTTAAAGGTTGCACCCTTAGTTAGTCCATATGCAACACGTAGGCCACCATAGGAACTTTAGTTATTTCCTTATTATGTGTCAGATATGGCTGTGTTCCCAATAGTTGAATCTGCGTTGCATTAATTAAATAAGATAGGCCCCATTCGCTTCCTCTCCAACCTCTCTCTCCCAATTCTATTACGCGCCTCCGTTTGCCAGCAGCGTTCGCTGCGTTGAGCTGAAGTTTGCTCAAACAAACACCATTGAACATGCGGTCTCAGGCCGAGGAAAAAGGGGGCGGGACACAAGAACGAGGCGTGGCCCTGTCAACGAGCCGTCAAGGGCGGAGCCGGTGAGCCCTCGCTATCCAACCAGGGCTGAGGTGAGAGAGAGAGCTTGGTGATACGAACATTGTTCGGGAGAGAGAGAGAGAGCGTTGGCACGAGCTACATATTACGTACGTGGCCTCCCAGTCCCCCCGATATATGTAACGTCCGCTCGTGGTCAACGACGACGCGGCACGCTGCCAGCCTGCTTCCATCACCACCACGGCACGAGTCGGGACCAGGCGAGGAGCCTGACCATCTGCCTGGACCTTCCTCCCCTACCAGCTACCATCCCATGTGAGTGTGTATGTTCGTCTGGGGTCGTTAAGTTAATACTGTATCGGTAAGCCTGCCCTGTATCCTGCTTCTTCTTCCTCCTGTATATTCCTTTCGTTTACTCTTTGGTTTGTTAATAAATGTACCTTGTTCTTTCTTGGTTTTTCCCAAATCTGATCACCTCCATCCTTTCTTTCAATTGAGTACCTGTGGCACGATTTGGAAACCGCTCAGGATCGGGTTAGTCTTTGTTAATGGCTCGGGCCACGGATTGCTAACCGCTTGGCAATTTCCATCTTATCCGTGGTTCGAGCGGGAGTTATTTCCCTGCTTTACGGTCGGGTTAGTAAGTAGGTATTTGGGACTTCATTGACCAATCACCCTAGCTAATTCCGACCGGAAGGAGCGTCATAGCTTCCAGGATTGGGGGACGGCCAGCTTAAAAGACAAGGGGATTAACCCCCCCTTGATAAGGGGAGCGCCGACCCCCGAATCCGCAACAATATATATATATATATATATATATACTGTATATATATATATATATATATACACAGACTTGGCATTTAATATGGAATATTTTTTGTTGGGGTGAACTTACTTTTCAAGATGTCTTAGAACCAAAAGTTCATTGGTATTATGTTGAAATTATTCTAGATTTTGTTAATGTGACCTTTAAAAGAAACAAAAACCACATTTGACATTTCGGAAAAAAAAATTGATCCTTGAAAGTGATGTAAACTGATATCGAACTCAATTCATGGACAGTACTGTGTTAAACTTCTGTAAGTTTTCCAGAAGTATCTCTTTATTTTGCACATTAGCCAAAAAAATTTTAACAAAAGTTAAATTACGACTGGGATTACGGACAGTAAAATTACAGTTCAGTACTTCGTGTAACCCCCACGAGCATTCAGGAAAGCACGTACACGTTGAGGCAATGAGGCATGCTGTTCACGAGATTTGCCAAGGTTTGGACAGGAATCGCTTGCCATGCAGTGACAATAGCCTGCTGCAATTCACGCACAGAGGTCGGCTACTGGTCCAAGTGGTCGATTTGACGCGTTAATTCTGCCCACAAGTTCTCTATCGGATTCATATCCAGGGACATGGCAGGCCACTCCATATGTTCTACACCACGGTCAGCAAGAAAGTGTTGGATCATGCGAGCACGATGAGGCCGTGCATTGTCATCTTGGAAGACAAAGTTTCCTCGAAAGGCTGCACAAGCAAATGGAAGCAATGTTTCTTCCAGAATGGCCCTGTAGTTGAACTGGTTCAGGTTTCCATTCAGAACAACCAGGTCAGTTTTGCCCCCTGCATGAAAAGCAGCCCAAACGGTCACCACACCACCTCTGACTCTTGGCACTATACAATCTTTGTTGTAGGCTTCATGCACTTGTCTGCGCACTCGGACGCGGCCATCTTGACGATAGACCAGAAATCTAGACTCATCACTGAAGATCATGTGATTCCAGTGTCCTGGCTGCCATTGACGGTGCTCTCCGGCCCACTGCAATCGGCGCTGGCGGTGTTGTCTGGTCAGGCGTGGCTTTCTCAGGGGATGCCTGGCACGATAGCCTGCTTGAACCAGTCGTTGGTTGACTAGCCTTCTGGATACAGGCACATTTGTCAGTTGCTGCCACTCAGCCCTAAGCCGATTAGCTGACTTGGTACGGCCATTGCGGACTAACCAGTGCAGCTGGCGATCATCCCTCCTTGTGGTTCTGCGGGGACGTCCTGGCCTCGGTATTGTAGTAGGGACACCCCTCTGAGCATTTCGTTTCAGGATCTTTGACACCTGACCTTGAGTGATGCCATACCGCCGAGCAATAGCACGCTGTTTCATGCCGTAATTTCGTAAAGCCACCACTCCATGACAAACAGCATTGTCGAGTTGACGGACCATCTCCAGAGGAAGCGGCAATAACTTTTGGAGACGTGCAGCAGTTGTTTTCTACTGATACAGAACGCAACAACCCTTGTATACCCGACTGTGAAGCCAATCATCAAATGCACCTGTCCATACATTTTGCCATGCCACCTGTGATATAATCCTGTTGTTGACTTCTTGCTGCGACAGACAATCAGTGACATGGTTCTTTTAACAAATAAATCACCAAAGTATAAAAGAAACTCACCAGATTGATATACTGAGTTAAGAAAGTAAACCCAAGTCAAGAAAAAAATATATAATCCATATTAAATGCCAAGTCTGTGTGTATATATATATATATATATATATATATACATTATATATATATATATATATATACATTATATATATATATATATATATATATATATATATATATATATATATATATATATAAACAAACATACACACACACACACACACACACACACACATGTTCTGCGTATATGTGCATATGTATGTATATGTGCATGTGTATGTGTATGTATATGTGTATGTATATGTGTATGTATATATATATGTATGTATATGTGTATGTGTATGTATATGTGTGTATATGTGCATATATATATATATGTATATATATATATATATATGCACATATACACATCTATATATATACATTAGGGTGGTCCACAGATATATGTAATATTTAATACTATTACGAATCCATGCTCCACAAGGCTGCCCTTGTTCCTCTGTTCATAAAGATCATATGAACCAAAGATGAGGTCAATTGGAACTTATTTAGAGGTTGCTCACAAAATACCATTTTTAATTTATCCTGTTTTTTTCAGATGGCAGAAACTCGCAGCGCTTCCACAGTTTGGTTGCTGGGCAAGTCTGAAAAGGAAATAATATGTGGGGGGACTACCAACCAAAGGACACACATTGCAGAAAATGTTGTACCATCACATACAAGAACACCATACAGTTCGTGAAAGTGCCAAACTTAGTGTACAAGCTGTGTGTGCATACTGGGAGAAAGCACGAATTCCAGTGCAGAGAGTAGATTCCTGTGAGCGCCAACTTTTGAAGTTGTATGATGCCTACAAACTGGTAAAGAAAAATAGAACCAAGACATTCGAAAACTATGGAGTGAAGGAGCAGATGTTCAAAGATGATCTTCAATCCCTCTTCGATATCTCACCAAATGATGCGCTTGAGAAAATGACGAATGAAGAAGACAAAGCATTCCTTATCATGCAGCGTGAGGATCCCTCAAGTTCACGTATGGGATCTGTGGACAACACTCAGGCAGTGAAGGAGAACAGAAAGTGTATCAGGCTTGAGAATGAAGATAAAAGAAAGAAGAAACATGCTGCTGAGACTCTAACAGCAATGCAATCTGTTCCATCAACATCGGCTGTGGTTGATTATGATGATGAGTCTGAGATTGAAAGCTCCGATTCAGGGGACAATGAATTCAAACTCCAAAGTCCATCTTCTGCCAAACAGGCGAAAAAGGCTCCCATCAATGTGATCACTCCAGCAATAGTGGCAACTCTGGACAGAGTAAATCTCTCAGATCGGCGTGCTATGTTTGTGGCCAGTGCTTTTGCACAATCTCTTGGTCATACCATTGAAGACAAGTGCAAGCCAACAATAATAAATAATTTGAGTAATTGAAAATAGATAATTATCTATGAATTGATGTATGATGCTAAAAATTCTGTATCTTATTATTCATTAAAATTTGTCAACATTTTGAGCAACCTCTACATATTGTCCAATCAAGCTCAAATGTTCACCACAAACTACTTTCGTCAATAGGAATAGGGGCAGGCTTGTGGAGAAATGAAAATCCAATCTTCAAATATTTGGACCACCCAAATATACATCCACACACACACACACACACACACACGCACACACACGCACATATACATCCACACACAAACACACACACACACCAACACACATACACACATATGTACACATACACACACATATATACACACACATATGTACACATACACACACATATATATACACACACACACACACACACACACACACACACACACACACACACACACACACACACACACGGGATTACAAACGCGGGTAGCGACACGTAAACGATGCTCCGCCTTACTCCCCACGTGCAGAATACCGAATTGCAACTTTTTATTGTGACTACATCTAAAGAATGAAACATTCCGACTATATAAAGAATACACCTCAAATGGAAAAGCCCCTGGGGAAAGTCTTTTGGACGGTGCATAAGAACATCACATAACACCTATCTCTCCCGGAAAAACCAATGTTACTCTTTTCGTTACAGAATACAAAATGACATTTTTAAAATTAAAGATTTCAAATAAACTTCTTTAAAGTGTACGTGCACATAGCTTATAAAATAAGAACGAAAAAATATCTCTCAGCAATTTCCCGTCTGTTTATTTATTTATTTTACATATGTGAATTACATGTCCATGCACACGTGAAATGGAGTTTGTTTATTCATTCTGGATGTGAACACGCTGTTGAAAACTGGTGTGAAAAAAAAAAAAGATCGATGGAATGAATGGAAGTTTAAACAGGATTACCTTCACTTCCGGATAATAATGATGAATGAAATAAGAACGAAGAAATATCTGTCGGCAATTTCCCGTCTGCGGCGACACGTGAACGAAGCTCTGCCCCTCTCCATATTGTTGACGTTTTTGTGACGACTGTCATCAAACGGAAAAGTAATATATCTTAACGGAAAAGAAAAAGCGAATTTTAAATATATGTCGACATGTTGCCGTTTGTGTCATGTTGGACGGTGTATGATACATCGTGGCGCGATAAAAAAAAAAAAAAATCTCTGCATTTTCCTGCGTGTGCGTGAATGTTCTCAATTATTGCTGACACCGAGTCTAAAACCATCGATAAAAATGAAATCAGATGGTGAGTTAGATTGGAGATAAAGGTGTGAGAGAGTGTCAATGGCCTTGAAATTACAGGCCTTTGAAAATTAATTTCGTTCTATAAACGGAAACTTTCATCGGATTTTCTTCCCGTTTTTTTTTTCAACCGAGTCTAAAACCATGTTAGCGACTGTGCAAAATAAAATGAGATATCGAGTTAGAGTTGAAATAAAACTGTGAGAGAGAGCAAGACACCATGGGCCCAACAAAACAGGCCTCAAAACTATGCGAGGAAAGAAAATGGTGGATATTTGTTTTTGAACCCCCTCCCAGACCGGGTGTAGCCACACCCCCGGACAGACATATCACCGACAGAGAATATAATATAGATGTATTACATTTGTTCATTCAGACAAGATATGCATCAATTAATTACAAGTCCCGCAATCAAGTAAATATGTGTGCCTATTAGTTATCAATCTCCATCCATCAATCATCTCTTCATTCAAAAAGCTCAACACGCAGATCAAGAAGATATGTCGCCATGACAGCTGCGCCAGTACTGCATGTACAGTCTGAAACAAAGCGTGCGATTGGCTGATTAGCACTCACGTCCGCTCGTGGCCTATGTTACATGTGCTGTGATTGGACAATATTTATTGAAAAGATCGTCAACATTTTGGGTGTTTTTTCCACATTTTGAAAATATGTGCAAGTTTTGTGCTTGACGAGTTTCAGATATGAGTTCTGTAATATTTTTACAAAACATCTATCTATAATTCCATTAATCTCTGTGTGTTTGTATGTGTGTATGTGTGTATGTTTGTCTGTGACCGCTGTTTCTCGACAACTACCGGTCCGATATACTTTAAACTTGCCAGGTATATTGCTGGGGACCCGAGGATGTGCCTTTTCAAGGTTTCATATTAATCGGAGAAGTAGTTACCGAGCTATGGCGATTTCTTTACCAAACACTGCAAGCCATTCGCTTTGGACCAAACCATTGCATGTAAATAGAGGGGGGGGGGGGTTCTGTGGTCGTTGCGAATGGACCAAACCATTCATGTAAATAGAGGGGGGGGGGGGGGGGTTCTGTGGTCGTTACTGCCACGTGGTTTCAAAGTTTTTTTTTGTTGTTGTTGTTTGCACGCATGTTTTTTTGCACCCACGTACGGGCACGCCCTAGGATGTTTACACACACACACCCCTACACAAATTTTTTTTTTTTTTTGGCAAGGAACGGGCACCCACGTACGGGCACGTCCTAGCTTATATATAGTACGGGCATGCCCTAGTATTATAAATGCAGGAAGATATGCGAGGTGGGTCACAAAAGTAAGCAAAACAGGGGCTTGGCCCATGGTCTATTAGCATGTGATGAGCATGCCAAGTGGTATTAAGCACTTGATTTTGTGGTATAGTTATCATTACCCTGCGCTCGCGAAGCGAAAAGCGGGGTTAAGCATTCAGGTGCGTACGTGTGCCATGTCTGCATTTTAAAAATTCATTTTCTCGGCAACCGTTGGTCCAATTGACATGAAATTTTTAGCATAGGAGGGCCTCCTCCTGTAGAATATTTTAATGCTAATCATGACGTCATAGGTCACGTGGTACAGGCGCCGTCTTGGAATAACTTTGCACCTCTATATCTCTGAAACCACTCCATGGAAAAAATTGAGACCTGGCTCATTGTCAACTACTCCCCATGGGGAATAAGATATGTTAATGATGATGTCATAATTCGACAAATACAACACTTATCCATCTGATCATTATTTTAAAAAATTCAGCAACTGTTGGTCTGATGGACATTAAATTTTCACCATTGGAGCCATTGGAGCCTCCTCCTGCAGAATATTTTAATGATAATCATGATGACGTCATAGGTCATGTGGTACAGGCGCCATCTTGGAAAAACCGAAAAATGTTGCACCTCTATATCTCCAAAACCGCTGCATGGAAAAAATTTAAACATGGCTCATTGTAAATAACTTCATATGGGGAATAGGTGTTGTTAATGATGACGTCATTGGTGCCATAATTATGAGGTCATAATTTGACAGAGACAACGCTTAGTCTGATCAGTTTGAAATGTATTGAGCGTGATCTATGCAACAATTATATTAGAGAATATAAACTTATGATGTTATCGGTCACGTGGTCTGGCAGCCATATTGGATCCAAAAAAAATGTTCAAAAACAGAAGAGTTGGCCCACAACAAGTTGACTGTGCAGGGTAAGTATTCTATGAATACCATCTAGTTACTAATGTGATTGCTTTGGGGTGAGCCATTCATAACCACTGTGATGTGTCTGCATTTGCTTGTTTTAGGATTTTTGACCACTTGCTATATCATGTTTTTTTCTTTCCATCATCAATGATTATTATTATTATTATTATTATGAGCAGAGTACCCACCCTACATGCGATCTTGTTCAAAGCATACACCACATTCCTCTGACACATCCCTGTATTTGTGCGGTGTGTAGGCAACAGACCGCTGCCATGATCGGTCCCAGAAATAAACAAAATAACCCAGGTTTCATACGTGAAGCAAAAACATACCTACTGATTATGTGCATATATTTGTATATATATATATATACATACATGTATATACATTAGACGTTGGTTATATAATTAATCCGGATAATTCCAATTGCATCGGCTGACACCAGGACCAGAGGCCTGAGGCCTGAGGACTATATGTACTGTTGCCTTCGCAAAGCCCATGACGTATATTGGCTCCAACATTTCGATATTTGATCGTCCTTTAAACAGTCGCTTTGGTTGTTTTACGCTGAATGAAAAACTTGTAGGGAGGGCATGGTGATTGTGAATATGACACTTCCAAAGACGCTTACCATCGCACCAAAATGGTGGACGTATGATTTTTATTCACGTTACAATTGTGGTTGGCGCCAGGCCAGCTGTTCAACCAATGGGTATGGTGTGGACATACTTACATACAAACACTTGCTCCATTAGATATAGATTTTCATTCATCTTTTATACATCCGAGTGTTGCAGTATTTTGCTTACATTGTGGGTTTATATTTCGTCTTTATACCCCAAATCTCACCAGAACTCTCCATCCTCTATTTCAACTAGAGCCATACGATCCTTATCGGCTCTGCTGACAGTCTCCCAATCCTTAGATCTGTGGAGAAAACAGGTGAACAGCAACACTGATAAGCATTTTTTTGATATATATCAGCACTTTGCTTTCACCCATAAAAGGCAGTTGCTCAAAAGGCAGTTACATTATCATGATCTGTTAGACACACAAGTTAAAACAGTAGAGTTTCTCTTTATGTAGAACACTTGTAATGAATTTTGTAATATACACTGCATTCAGAAAGTATTCACACTCCTCGACTTTTATGACATTTTGTTGTGTTACAGCCTGAATTTAAAATTGATGAAATGAAAAAAAATTTAGCACTGATCTATACATCTATCTATAATTCCAGTAATCTCTGTACGTTTGTACGTTTGTACGTCTGTACGTCTGTACGTCTGTACGTCTGTTTGTCTGTGACCGCTGTTTCTCGACAACCACGGGTCCGATATACTTTTAACTTGCCAGGTATATTGCTGGGGACCCGAGGATGTGCCTTTTCAAGGTTTCATATTAATCGGACAATTACTTACCGAGCTATGTCCAAAAAACGATTCAACCAATCAGAGAGCAGCGAACTATCGCGTGTGCCGAACGTGGCGGACACACTCTGCCTCGGATGGCACATTTGAGAGCGTATTCATTTATTTCACGTTGGAAAACTATGTTGCCGTTAAACTATGTTTTAAAACGAATTCAAACTGCGATTAAATTAAAACGATTCATCGTAACTGCGATTTGCGAACTTCCGGACAGTGACGACTTATCTTCCGGCAGCCAATCACAGAACGCTTTGTTGCGTAGGCGTGGCCGATGTGAGACGAGCGGAGCTGAGCGCGTTACGAGCTGACCGCCATTACGGTACGTAATTCGATTTCTTATGCGCATTATTTCTCCCAATTCAGTCAGAGCGAAGGGCGGAAGCGAAGAGCGTTGTTTTTTTTGTTTACGGGCGTACGGGCGGGGTAGAGCGTACGGGTAGCGTTTTTTTTTTTTTTTGGCAAGGAACGGGCACCCACGTACGGGCAATGCCCTAGTATATCTATAATTCCAGTAATCTCTGTGTGTTTGTTTGTTTGTACGTTTGTACGTTTGTCTGTGACCGCTGTTTCTCGACAACCACGGGTCCGATATACTTTAAACTTGCCAGGTATATTGCTGGGGACCCGAGGATGTGCCTTTTCAAGGTTTCATATTAATCGGACAATTACTTACCGAGCTATGTCCAAAAAACGATTCAACCAATCAGAGAGCAGCGAGCTATCGCGTGTGCCGAACGTGGCGGACACACTCTGCCTCGGATGGCACATTTGAGAGCGTATTCATTTATTTCACGTTTGCAAACTATGTTGGCGCTATGTTGGCGTTAAACGATGTTTTAAAACTAATAAAAACCCCGGGGGGATTGTCACTGTACTCGCAAGCCGTTCGCCGTTCGCTTTGGCGTTGCGAATGAACCAAAACATTTCATGCACCAAACCATTTCATGTAAAGCGTTCGCCGTTCGCTTTGGCGTTGCGAATGAACCAAAACATTTCATGGACCAAACCATTTCATGTAAATAGAGGGGGGGATATAATTTTAGATATAGATATAGTACGGGCATGCCCTAGTAATAATAATAACCCATAATGTCAAAATGGATCTTTATTTATTTTTTTTAGAATTTTTTACAAATAAAAAAAAAGAAAATCTGAAATGTCTTGAATAAATAAGTATTCAACCCCTTTGCTATAACACTACAAATTGAGCTCACGTGCATCCAATTTCCTTTGATCATCCTTCAGATGTCTCTACAACTTGATTGGCATCCACACCTGTGGCCAATTCAATTGATTGGCCATGATTTAGAAAGAAATACACCTTTCTATATAAGGTCCCGTAGTTGATGGTACATGTCAGAGCAGAAACTGTACCATGAAATCCAAGGAACTGTCCGTAGAACTCTGAGATAATTGTGATTGTGAGGAGGCATAGATCTGGGAAAGGGTATAAAACAATTTATAGAGTGTTGAAAGTTCCCAATAGCACAGTGAGCTCCATCATTAGGAAATGGGAAGAATATGGAACTACCCAGAATCCAATGACCACTCTGACAGAACTACAGAGTTCCTTGGTCTGCCAGAAGAACAACAGTCTCTGCACAACTTCACAAATATAGGCTTTATGGGAGAGTGGCCAAATGGAAGCCACTCCTGAGAAAAAAGCACATGACAAGACGCCTGAGTTTGCAAAAAGGCATGTGGAAGACTGAGAGCATGAGGCAAAATATTATGTGGGCTGATGTGATGAAAATTGAACTCTTTGGCCTGAATGCAAAGCGGAATCATATCTGCTAGAAACCGAGCACAGCTCTTCACCCATGTAACACCATCCCCAATGGGAAGCATGGTCGAGGCAGCATCATGCTATGGGGATGATTTTCAGAGGCAGGGATTGGGAGACTTGTAAGGATGGAGGGAACAATAAATGGAGCCAAATACAAGGAATTCCTTGAGGAGAACCTGCTTCAGAGTGTAAAAGTCCTTAGTGGACCTCTGGTAGCTTGTAACTGTTGCTGTGTTTTTGCCTGAGGAAGAACTGCTGAAATCTATCTATCTGGGTTCTTCCCAACATCTTTGTTCCTTTCACATTTCGTTCTACTTTTTCATATTTTTATTTATTCATTCTAATTCTTGCTTGTACTTTACTTCTCTTTCTTTATCTACCTGTCTTAGGAGAAGTGAATTATTGCAGATATTTTTCTGGAAGGCTCACTTGGCTGTGCTTGGATGGGTTTAAAGGTAGAGGAGTAGCAGCTGAAACCTGAATCCTATCCAGGTTCCTCCTGATGACTCCATCTTGGCTCTTTACTTCTTCTGGTTCCTTATGATGACGCCAATGCAGTATTTGGTTTTCCATTTCATTAGACTGTAGCAAATATTTCAGTTCCAACAGGACAATGACCCCAAGCATACAGCCAAAGCAACACTGAAATGGCTTCAGAACAGGAAGGTGAAAGTCCTTGAGTGGCCCAGCTAAAGACCAGCCTTGAATCCCATTGAGAATCTGTGGAAAAACTTGAAGATTGCTGTTCACCGACACTCCCCATCAAACTTGACAGAGATTGAGAAAATTTGGAAGGAAAAATGGGAGAAACTCCCCAAATCCAGATGTGCAAAGCTAAAGCTGATGTACACATACCCAAGAAGACCTGAAGCTCTATTCACTGCCAAAGGTGGATTTCCTCACGAGGTATTTAGATATACTTATAAGTTATATATTACTCTACTTCGTATTTTTATAAATTCGTAAAAAGTTCTTAAAACATGTTTTCACTTTGTCATGATGGGGTATTTTGTGTTGATTGGTGACAAAAATCTAGATTTAATCCATTTTAAATTCAGGCTACAACAACAAAATGTGAAAATGCCAAGGGGTGTGAATACTATTAAGTTTGTGGGGGTAGGAGATGAAATACCTTAGTGAAGTCAGGAATGTATAGTTTAGCATGGACCGTGTGACATGTGGAAAGCCCATTTCGATGTACATAAGCAGAGCAAACGTGCAAGTTAAGAGTGGTTGCATGTCGCCATAAGGGGCGTGGCTTTTGTGTTAACTAGTTCTAGGGCGTAAGATTAATAAACCCCAGTGTGTAATTGGCCCCCTGTGATTTTCCCTAATGTTCTTAGAAAATCTCAGTCAGCCAAGCAATCGGCCCCATTGTTACAACAACGGCCATTAGACCGACAAGCCCGACAGAAACCCGCACATTCCATCAGGCAAGTAAACCCCGCCCCACGACCGCGACGTCATCCGAACATTCCCAAACAGAGATTAGACTCCGCCCCCCGACGACTCGTGACGGGGAGGCCATGCTTCGACCTTCGTCATTGGGCGTCAAACAAGGCCGTGAGGCCCCGTCCCGAAGACTACGATTGGTCGTGGCCATGGAGCGATGAAATGGGGCACGGAGATTGGTCTGAGGGGAGGAGGGTCACATCAGCGAGGGCCAAAGGAGGATGCCTCTCCTCCCCTCGCTCACAGACTCTGGAACTGGCAGTCAGACCAGGCAGTCGCATTTTCCTTTCGCTCTCTTTGTCGTGGTCGTGCTAGAGAACGGCTGCGCTTCATGCGTGTCCGTTGGCGCAGCAAATTTCACCTCCCTGTGCCTTGTATTTGTCGTGATTTTAAAAAAACCGCTTATTGAGGCTTGTCACTTCATATCCCTTTTTCATCTTCAAATGTGCAGATGGTAAGACAACCAAGGTCTTGGTGATTTTGCCTCATTTCTCCAAAGATACTCCTGGTTTACTTTGCATGAAGCCAAGGGAATCGTTTTATCATCGTTATCACCCTCTTCCAAACCGTTCAGCCTGGCAGAGGTTTGTGCCCTACCAAGTGCCCGTTCCAGTTTTCCCCATGTGGAAATGTGACCATACGCACGTTTGATTGTTGGTTTCAGAATGTATAAGATCTATATGTTGCATTACATTTCTTCTCAACCTGCCTCATGTATGTTATATATGATATGCCACATGATCAGACTGCATAATGGCGTTGCCTCTCCCACTCACCCGTCACTCCATGGACCATTCCATTCCACCTTCCCCCACGGGTTCCTCAGACGCACAAGATGTACAATTTTTCCATTGGTCAGACGAAACTGTAAGCGATGGAAAGATTCTTTAGGAACCGAGATGAACTCCAAACCCCACAACAGTAGTATCCAAAACTTTAAAAAAAAAAAAAAAAATTTTGTGTGTCTGCATGTTTTCATGTTCCATGAGTTAGCTCTTCCACGAGCCTCGATTCTGTATACAAAAAAAACAAAACATTCAGAACTGCCCTTTAGAAAGAAGATACACAAGTCACATGTTCCAAAGAAAACCTTGATTTCTTATTCTCATATTTCGCTTCCAACATATTTCACATATGATAACATATTTATGCCAAAGATAAGCTCAAGCATACTTGGATGGATATTCCCATGAGAAATTCCTTCCTGTTTTTCTGATTGCAAAATTTGATTTATATTGTTGAAAATTTGAGCAGCTTCTACTGGGGGCTGGCTGAATGGCCTAGACCCTACAGGTACGCACACTTGCCTCAAATCTGTCTACTCACCCAAGGCCACGCTGAGAAGTACAGAGGTTATGCATGTAGCTATTGTAACATAATATGGTCAGTAATCCATCACGACTAATAACAGTGGTTGTGTTCCACAGGTAAGAATTTCCATTTGGTGGAAAAAAATATATAAACAACATGTGTGCGAGTAAACTTATAGAATATAGATGGTTTGCAGTTAACAGTGTGGAAATAATTTCACACAAACATGCTCTCACCTTGTCAATTCCAGTGACAGAATAGCTGTGTCCAACCAAGAGGCCATTTGGCAGAGCTGCTTCTTGAGCTGTATTACCTTTGACCTGTGTGAGCACACACACACACACATGCGTACACACCCCTGAGCCATTCTCTCCCACAAGGATACACACAAGGAACTTCGGCACAGAAGGAGGCCGTTCGGCCCATCAGGCCTGCGCTACACCAACACCAGAAATCATCACCCACACACACACACGAACTACCGATACGTCCTGCCAATATCCCTGTACCCATCAATATCCAATGCATCCAGTTACCTATCTAATTCCAATTTATCCCCTTAAGCCTCCGGCCTCTCATATGCCTAAATCACCATCAAAATGATACCCTGATTGCACAATTTCTCTGCACAGTGTGCCAACATAACATTGATGGATTGACAAAGAATGAAAGGTCACGATTCCCATGTGAGCTTTTGTACCTGGGTATTTCATGCTGAACGTGAAATTGGAGCAAAAGGGATGTTTCAAAAATGGAAAAGTGCAATCGAGAAGAAAGGTTTATGTATCAACGTTAATAAAATGAAGGTTATGATGAGTGGTGAAGGGGGAGAAAGGAAAGGAAGCGGTCAATGGCCCAGTTCAATGTGCAGATAAGGAGTTGGACTGAATGGGAATTCTATTCGGTGAAGGCAGTGTTATGGATGATGTCACAAGAGGTGCAATGGCATCACTGGAAATTTGAAAACAAAAATTGGAATTTTCCATGTTCAATGGGTTAAAATTTAATTTACAAAAGGTCAATAATTATGTTAGCTTGGAGACTTGATGGAAGCATCAGGAGGAGCAGAATTAGAGGTTACATAAATAACTAGAACGCCACTCAGTAGAGCGCATACTCCCGCCGTGGGTCAAGTTGGAATAGTACGATTTCACAAAAGTTTGAGGGAGTAGTTCAGTGACAACACAAGACAAGACAACACAAGACAGACACTGCACAGATATATATTTAGAATATATAGAAGATAATGTAAAAAAAAAAACAAGACAATTTCACTTACATTTTCGGATTCAGCGTTCAATTCTATATGAGTGAGTGTATTTTGAGGCATGTGTGACTTCAAATAAAATTGTAGGCCAGAAAAACGTTCATTTCATTCCTTAGGGATACAACATGTAAAACTGGCCCAAACGTCAAAACAAAACTCGCTCATTTTAAGTCGTACAAGCTAATGCGACCACTCATTCTTCTGGGAAGAATCCCGTGCATATGCTGGTCACACTTATAAGTCACCTAAGTCTTTATAAGTTCATCAAATACTGACACCGCGATTGACATTCGCTGAGGTAAATGTTGATATCTCTTCTGAGGTAAAAAAAACAACAAAAAAAAAACAACTTTTAAAGCATTTTACGCATCAAACGATACATTTTAAGAAACGGGGAAACCTAGTACACACTTTGGTCGTTTTAAAATGACAGAATATGTCTTTATTATATATAAAAAAAAGAACATTGAAGATGACGCTGCTAAAAAAATACACCGCTCTAACGCATAACCACGAGTTTAAACTACATTTACAACAAATATGAAAACTATTTTCATATCACAATGTTAAATATAGAATATATAGAAGATAATGTGAAAAAAAAAAGAGCCCTATCTTCCAATGGTAAAAAAAATCCTTCAAAAAATTCCTGGACCCAGAATGATATCCTGAACTTCACCAAAAACTAATCAATTCTTCCTTATCCCAAGGGCAATCATCCCACCAACTTTCATCCAAATCCGTTCAGAACTTTTCCAGATATCGTGTTCACAAACACACGAAAACACACACACACACGAATGCATTACTCCCTGGCGGGAGTAATAAAGTCAGACTGGGATAAGTAGAGACAACTTGATGGTATTGAAGGAGTCCGGGCTCCAGCATGATACGGACAAAAGGATGGCAAGGCACAAACTCGTCCGAGAAGATATTTATTCGTAAAACCAACTCGGGAACACTGCCTAGCCCGTTTATCGGGTTGCATTATAAAGCACAACCCGAAACCGAAAGCCACGCCTCTCAAGCGAGGCGTGCTTCGGTGGTCACGTGATCCACAGGTGTAGCTCATTATACCCGCACGCGCGGCACGCTTTGGCGGTCACGTGACCAGCCACTCTGGCGCCGGGGATCCCCGCCGGTGACGTCACCGGCTGGAGCAAGGGGATTCTGATGCCGGTCTTGCTTGGGGGACCCATGGGTCGCTACACACACCCCCCCAGAATGGACTTGGTCCAGGGAGGTCAACCTGAGGGGGGTCCGGATGACCTGACCGAAACGACCCCTGGCCAGTCGCGGGGGGGGGGGGGGGGGGTCCGGTGTGGTGGCGGGTGGTCGGACGGGGGGTGCAGGACGAGGGGGCGGCCGAAGGGCCGGGCAAGTCCTCGGGGGAGGCTGCCGAGGTTCCTCGCGGGCCTCCCGAGGTTGCAGTTCGCGGGTGCAGTGCCGAGAAGGCTCGAGCGGTGCACGCGAAAAGCGGGTGAGCCAACCGAGGGGCTGGTCAAGGCCTCGGGGGAGGCTGCCCAGGTTCCTCGCGGGCCTCCCGAGGATGCGGGACTGGTCAAGGCCTCGGGGGATGCAGTGGACGGGGGGCGCCGAGGGGCCGGGCAAGTCCTCGAGGGAGGCTGCCGAGGTTCCTCGCGGGCCTCCCGAGGTTGCAGTGCGCGGGGGCAGTGCCGAGAAGGCTCGAGCGGTGCACGCGAAAAGCGGGTGAGCCAACCGATGGGCTGGTCCAGGCCTCGGGGGGAGGCTGCCGAGGTTCCTCGCGGGCCTCCCGAGGTTGCAGGGTCGGAGAAGTAGTTGCGGTTGTAGTTGTAGGTGCGCGAAGGTGACGAAGCAGCCGTGCCTTCGGAGGGTCTTAGAATAGCTTCGCCCCTCCGGTCATAGAGGAGGAGCCGAGCGCGGTGCGCGAACCTCATAGTCATGGCCGTCGTTGTTTCCGAAACTCCGGCATTTCGAAACCGCATTCGAAACTGCGCCCGAAGCCGTGCGGGAGAAGCTGGCGTCACCAGCTTAGGTGGCTTCCCTGGCTAGGGCGTGCTTGCCGTGTCCGTTCGCAGCCCCCGCATCTGTGCGGGGGCAGTCGGGGTTGCGTGTTCAAATTCGGGGTCACCAGTGAAGGTCCAGGCCTCGGGGGAGGCTGCCGAGCGCACGTCGGGGTCACCAGTGAAGGAGTCCGGGCTCCAGCATGATACGGACAAAAGGATGGCAAGGCACAAACTCGTCCGAGAAGATATTTATTCGTAAAACCAACTCGGGAACACTGCCTAGCCCGTTTATCGGGCTGCATTATAAAGCACAACCCGAAACCGAAACCGAAACCGAAAGCCACGCCTCTCAAGCGAGGCGTGCTTCGGTGGTCACGTGATCCACAGGTGTAGCTCATTATACCCGCACGCGCGGCACGCTTTGGCGGTCACGTGACCAGCCACTCTGGCACCGGGGATCCCCGCCGGTGACGTCACCGGCTGGAGCAAGGAGATTCTGATGCCGGTCTTGCTTGGGGGACCCATGGGTCGCTACAGTATCATGATAAAAACATTCCATTACGTGAAAACTTAGAGATGATAAAGCTTGTTTCAGATCGCTATGGAGGTAAAAACATGGACAATGCGAATTGAAGATCTAAAAAGATTGGAAAGACCAGAGATGAGAATGATATGATTAATGAATGGAGGGTCCCTGAAAGAAAGGATTCTGAGATCAGAAACCAGGAAGAGATTAAAAATCTCTACTAGTGAAGAAGAACCGGGGAAGAGAAGACTACCCAGCTAACACAACACCGTTGGGCCAACGTTGGCATTTGGTCAATTGGTCGCAAGCGCATTGTTGACGTCGGGGTGACGTTGCCTATTGGTTGTAATTGCGACGTCTATTTTCCAACGTTGCCCTAACGTTAACTATTGGTTGCAATTGCGACATCTATTTTCCAACGTTGTCCTGACGTTGCTCCAACGTCGGCCCAACGGTGTCGTGTTAGCTGGGTAGGTTGGTATGATCATGCACAACGATGGTCAGAAGATGAAGCTGGAAAGAAAGGAATAAAGCTCGGAGTAGGAGGAAGAAAGCCAAGAGGACGTTCTAAGATGAAACTGGCAATGAAGAAATGGATTGTTTGAGTTTGAACGGAACTGAGAACAAAGGAGCGATCCATATGGAGGAACGTCATCATTCGACCAACCCCTGTAAAAAGGGGAAAATGGCTTCAAAATGTTTGCAAATCTTTGACATTTTGAAAAACCTGGTAACGCTAGCTTTGTGATAACCGGATATAATCTGGATTGATGTGCTTGAAGTTGTTATGAAAAGATAAGTTGATCAATGGATGACTTCCTGCTGGGATTGCAGCAGAACCAGACCCCCAGCCAGTAACCTGGCAAGTGCGGGCATTATCAATCTGGTAAATAAATGGACCTCATTGAAAATCCAGCCAGTACAAATGTGTGGCCAGCAATGGAAGAGTCCAGATGTGGTCTTGGCAGTCAGGGACAAAGCCAGAAAGTTCATCGTCTGTTGATTTAACATGCACGCCATTGTCCCAGCTCCAAGGCGCAGCGGGCGACATAACTCGATTCCCAAGAAGTTGGCTTGTGGGAAGTTGTTTATATCCACGGAGCACATTGTGGAAGGCCTCAGAAATACACCATATGCTTTCAGACTCGGCAATATGGTGACAATTTACTGTACATGGTAAAATAATTATCATCACAAAAGCTGCCATTTGTTGTGTTGATTTGAATTATCTGTATTAATAAATAAATAAATAAATAATAAATGCTCCCTTGTAAGGAACTTCACACACAGTTGGCCATTAGGCCCATCAAAGCCTGCATTATGGTTGCCAACTTGTGTTTATTTGTCTGTGTTTTATCCTTTTTAACTCTTGCATGCAGGCGTCAAAAATCCTACATAAACGCAGCCATTGGGCCCCGGAGGCCCAACGGATGTTTTTGTTAATTTTTTTTTTTATAGATTTTATTTCTTTCATATCCTTTATCAATTCAAGTCGATGCTCATGGATGTGTATTTGCTCAGAAAATGTGAATCATTGATCCTATTAGTTGGAAGAATCCCATACAAGTAATGAATCTTTTTCTTTCTTTTTTGCAAAAAAAATTTTTTGTTGATTTTTCAATTTTTTTTCTCTAAAACGTTTAGGCTCATGGAGGAGTATTTGCTCAAAAAATATGATTCACTAATCCTTTTATTTAGAATGTATATGTCCACAACTGTCAAAAATCCTACACATATGCAGCCATTGGGCCTCGGAGGCCCCATGAATGTATTCGTGTAAAGTTTTTTAATTTTCATATTTTTGAAACTGAATTATTTATAACCAAGTTATAGGAGCATATAATGAAGCTAAATATCAAGAAAATAATGATATAACAGATATAACATAGTAGTACTACAACATTTATGCGGGGCCTCAAAGGCCCCAGGCCTGCATTCGTGTCGAATTTTCAGGTTATAAGTAAAGAATGAAGATTTTCCCACGAGCCTGAATGAAATTTTTATTTTTTTATGTCACTGAATTTTGTGTAACAGCATGAAAGTCGATGAAAATGAGGCTCATTCCAAATAAAAATTGTACAGCATCGTTTTTGCAACAAGAAAAACCTTGTGGGCCTCCGAGGCCCAATCATGCATCCAAGGGTTAAATGCCGAGCATCAAGCAAAGAAGTAGCATGTAGCGTCACTCGGCTGGGGTTCCAACCATGTCCGAAGCAGATTACACCACCGATATTAACCAACCTGGATGTGCACGGTAACCAGGGCTGCTTGTCTGAGTGCTTGCTTCATCGTTTTGTGAAGGTTGTCTGGCGGCTTTTCCATGGAAATCGTGGTGCAGACCCCACTGGTGAGGTCCACCATGGCATCCGTGGTGATCCCACCGTGCAGGGCCTCATAAGAGCCGTGCAACCTGCAGGACAAATAACGCGGGACTAGGCCCTGGGACACCCAAATAGTATGTATTCATACATAGGACCTCGGAAATAGCCGGGTATTCAGCAACTTCCAGTGAGAAAAAGAATGACATTGTTATAGATGTGTGGCAATATTAAAGGAGAAACCGAGTTTACTTGGCATAGGCCTTTTCAAGCAGTGCACTCCAGAATTCGTTTCGTTCACCCGAGTGTAGGAACACCAGGTGGTCGTTCTTTACAGGCAACCTGTCATCCACCACAACATCCGTCCAGCTTCCCTGCCACCAAAACTGGACAGATGCAGTCATGCAGGCCGAAAGAGTATCAATAAAGTTTACGGAAGCCGAACAGCACATGATGAAATCTGGCGATGTGGTTGGAATTGTGGCTTCAAATTATTGGGACCCTTGCACACACTTGCGGATATTTGTGGTTGGCGGTGCACTCTGTCCATCTGTCAAAAGCCAGTCGGTGATATGGGAACTACTTAATTTCAATTGTATTTGATATTTTGAACACGCATCGGAACATGAACCGGTAGTTTAGCAGTACAGTACTTTGGCTCTGAAATTGGCAAATTGTACGGAGTCGCTCGTCCCGAGCGTGGATGCACACAGCGCGGTAAATCTTGTGTTTGCTTCCAAATCTTGTGTCCCCAATCCCTCACTCTCGGTACCCATCCTTCCCTGTAATACCCAATTGCTCCTGGACTCTGGCTTTTGCACCAGAGAAGGTTTTGCCAACCATAGACTCGGACTCTGCAATGGGACCAGATGGAATCAGCTCAGGTGTCCCAAAAACCTGCTCTGCTCCTCTTGCACATCCTCCCTCTGTCCTTTTCACCCTATAATTTGTCTCAGGTCATTTCCATCCGCTTGGAAATCCACCAACATCACTGCCAAGACCCCTAAGACCCTCCAAAAAACTTAGACCCTTTAGAACCTAAAGGACCATAAGACCCCTAATACTCTTAAGATGCCTAAAGCCAAGACCCCTAAGACCCTCTAAAAAGCGAAGACCCTTTAGAACCTGAAGGACCAAAAGACCCCAATACTCTTAAGATGCCTAAAACCCCCAAGACCCTTTAGAACCCTAAAACCCTCTAATACCATTTAAAACCTTAAGACCCCTAAGCACCTTAACACCCTTAAGATACATAACTCCCCCCAAAATCCTTACAACCCTTAAGACCTTTTAGAACCATAAGACCAAAAAGAACCCTAAAACCTTTAAGACTCTTTAAGATGTCCAAGCCCGACAACGACTGCCCTCCATCCGGAGATGAGTGTCTGTCCCACTTGGGACTATTCATTTCCTTTTTTTTGTGAATGTTAATTGACCTTTAGTGTTTTGCATACATATGTGGTGGTATATATAAAAGGTGGTATATATAACAGTAAGAAGTAAGTGGTAAAAAGCCAAGCAGTTTGTAAAGTAGAGTGGTGTCTGTGCCTGTTGTGATGCCACACTGACCTGAAAGTGAAAGATACCGGCGTAGTTTTTGGTGAAACTTTGCGGAATGGAAAGCACTTTGTGAATGAGCTTTTTCTTAAGAGTCAAACATCCCAAACATGAGAGCAGCCAGCAGTCACCTGTAAATTGGAAAGTTGTACTTAATTTTCAGACTTTTCATTTATAAATATACAAGCGCAGTTTATCGGTCTCCGTCACCTTCTGGTCTTGACATTTTTACACCGTAAGTATGCATCTAAAACATGAGCGGACAGGAAATCAAACATCTTTTATTTCCGATTTGCACTTGGGAGCCAAATAATCCTTAGAAGGAGCCAAATATGAGAGCAACAGCAACAGGACACAGGTGATTGAAGTCAACTTCACAATGAAATCAATGTGGTGCAAAATAAAAACATCTTATATATATATATATATACCGTATATACAAACAACCTGACCCATGGAAACGCTTTTCGGAGAGAAAAATGATAAAGCAAAAGCTGCTTCAAATTAATCCAAACCTCCAGAAAAAGTATGATCTTTTTCAATCAGACAAAAAATTTTTTTTTTTACCTGGGTGGTGTATAAGGCAACAGACCGCTGCCTCGACGGCTCCCGGTTTTTTATTTTCTGTTAAGAAATATGCCACGATATCTTTCCTGTTAATAAATATGATGATTTTGGAATTTGACACTACTCTATAATCTATCTATATACAGTATAATGTGCTGGTTCATCCATCCGTTTGTGTCTAACATTCTTTCCACCCATTAAAGCTATCATTCGGCTGCCATGTTGGTCTAAGGTGAAGCGAAAGAAATATTTGTTCAGGGAGGTCATATTCACAATTGCCATGCCCTCCCTATAAGGTTTCCCTTCGGTGTAAAACGACCAATGGGACTGTTAAAAGGATGATCAAATATTGAAAGGTTGAAGCCGATATGCACCACAGGCCTTTGAGACCATGAGCCCGTCCAAAAATTGCTACCATGAGAGGGCACCAAACTTTGGTTGTTTTATCTTATTTATATACCCATCGACATAACAAAACAGCATGATGGAGTTCTCAGTAGGGTAGCTCAAGTTTTTTATTGGACTTTGAAGATTTCACGATTTTTGGCCAAGCGGTGCCTAATTTCTTAGAATATGTTTCCAATTAAAAATAAATCAAGAACAGGTAATACGAGTTGTTTTTCATGATGTGGATGTAATCAATGTATGATTGGTTGATCAAACTGATTCTCTCTCACAATGTTGATCATTTTAAAAGCACTTAATACGGTCCCGATAGGCATTGACGGAGGTCAACTTTGAATAAAATTGTGATGGGATGTAAGGATGATGAAAATCATTGTGATCCAATTGTTAACAATATGAACATCATCCTATTAAATGTTAATTATGTGGTGTTTACATTATTTAAGGCATTACTCATATTAATCCATGCAGCATTATTCATCAATACATGTGGTGTTTACTGACATGCTGTCTTCCGAGAGTGACAAGATGACGGGAGGGAGCTCAGATTCACAACACTTCTCATGTTTGATGACGCTGGGTATGACTCATCTCTTTATTCCCTTTACACTATTTAAGTTCAATTTGATAAATATATTTCTCTGATTACTTAAGATTTTAATATGTTTCAATTTGCCATAGTAATTGACTTCGAAAGCAGACAGCACTACTATAACTGACACTGAATGTACCAATATTTGCATGAATTGTTATCATGGTTATTTCTCAAATTGGTAATTAAAATACTGTATGCTGTATCTTTACAGGTGAATAGATATAATGGGTGAAACTCGGAAGCCAGCCAAGAGGCCTCATCTTGAGGAGAGGACCTGCATCATTTGTTCAGTGAAAGCACCACTCGGTGACCTCACCAAACCAAAGGATCTGCAGTCCATAGAAGCGCTACAGAATGCTGCCAGGATACAAGACTTTGATGCCATCCTTAATATCTGTGCCGATGAATGTGACTCAAAACTATGGTATTGTAGGAACTGCCGTTCGTCTTTTACACACAAGAAAACACTCGCGAGCTTTTCCTCAAAAGAAGACTCTTCTGCTGCCAGAGATCCGCGGACATCCAGGCGTGATGGCCCTAGTTCATCTCGTGTTATGGATCAAATTTGTATTTTCTGTGACAAGAAAACCAAATACATCACAGGATTCAAAACCCGTGAACCACTCATGCAGTCTTTGGAGCTCCGCTCTGATGACAAGGTTCGACAAGCAGATGTTCGAAAATCTGACAACAAAATTCCTGCCATAACATCACGAGAACTAGTGGCAGCAGAAGCCCACTACCATAAGACTTGTTACAGAAATTACACGAGGGATGAGAAGCCCAAAGTTGTGACTCCTAGTATGCCAGACGAAGATGTGGCCTATCGAGAAGCAGAACAAGAATCGTGTATGATGCTATTCAAGTACATAAGGGACACTATGTTCATTGATCCTCAGGCGGTTCGACTGACTGTCCTAACTGAGAAACTTGGAGAATTCATGAGAATCTATGGCTACCATGATGTGAAGAAACAGACCAAAAATCATATTCGGCGTAAGCTCGATGCAGAATTCTGTGAGTCTCTCCACTTCATCAGTGAGGAAACTGGTAGGATTCTTGTATATCCTGACAATTTATCAGTTGCACAAGCTGTTAGAGACATAGTGTAGCAGCATAGCAAACCTGTTGTGCATTTTGTGATACAAGCACCAAATTTGGCACAAATGTACATTAATATGTTGCGAACATTTTCAGATATTGGGCCACTTGAAATTCTCTCTTTATGTCCGCCATATTGGATTTCAAAATGGCCGCCACTTGAAATCTACATTTGCTATTATCTCTGGACGTAATGCAGCTATTGACTTGATTCTGGTATCTAAATGTATGTTTTTGGGGGCAAGGAATCCAATGGTACCAATTTCAACTTAATATTATCTATCACAGTCTGTTATATAATTTTATTTGGAAATTATCTAGGCAAATATTGGATTCAACACAATACTTTGAAAAGAATGTCTTAGTTCTGTAAATGTCTTAGGTATAATACTGACATGCTACATGGTCTAGTATTTGAGGCTAGGTGTACTGGTATCTGAGGCTAGGTATATACCGGTACTGAAGATACGTGTACATAAACAGTGTCATGTTAACAAGTTCAGCATTGCCACAAGTACATGTATGTTGTTGACTCATCGTCATGTGCAGTCCCCTTCACACACACAGAGGGCTGTGCACTGAAGGGCAGCCTTTTTGCACTTGCAGCGCCTCACACACCCTTTCTTGCACTTGCAAGAAACCAGCTCAATGCAGCTGTGAGCTGCCTCAGTTAGCCTGGTCCAGTAAGGTGTGTACTGTCCTTCTCCAGTCCTTGACCAACCCCAGTTGGTTGGTGGAGGGAGCTCTGGTGCTGGCAGCAGTATCTGACCCCACACATGTCCACCTTGATACACTGCCCTCTTGACATGTTCCTCCAGAGCTGCCTTCGTTGGAGGGATGAGCTGCACATTGTTCTTCCTTGCGAAGAGTTTCCTCCTGGCCTTGTCAATGTCTGTGCATTTGCTGGTTCGATCATACAACAGGATCACGAACCTCTCGATGATGCGCATTGCATCGTCTGGTATGTCACGAGGTGCAGAGGACAGCAGCAGCAGCGCCTCAGTGAGTTCTGGCAGTACCGTCCAGACTGCCCACGCAGTGTTCTTGCCATGTCTATGAAAACTAGACACAGTGTCGCATCCAGTTAGAGCGTGGAACATTGGCAGTGCACGAGCCTTCTCTCGTCCCAATCCAGCTGCTATTTCGTGTGCTGCTAGGTATCGGAAACTCTGGCCTGTTCCTAATGCCAGCCACAGTTTGTCTTCTGGTTGCAACTCCTGTGCCAGGGACACTGCCAGCACCACAATATCGGTGTCTACAGTCCGGATGAGTATTGCATGGTGTCCATGCTGGACTGCGTGAGATGCATGCAGCAACATCCGACTGTCAGCCTCTTCATGGTTACATGGGGCGAGTGAGGTCAGATCTGGCAGTAGTGGCTTGCTGAGCACTGCCTCTCCATCAGTAATGACGAGTTGCTTGTCCTCCTGGTCAAACCATTCCATGAGAGCTGCTGAGAGGAACCTGAACAGCTCGGTCTTGTTGCTGTCCACTCGTAGGAAGTTCTGCCAGTTTCCTGGTATGGCTGCGGCAGCCACCACACGTCTCCGCACACCTTGTCCCTGCTTTGCACGTGTACTACCTTTCAGTGAATCAGCAAGGTAAGTATCCCAGACCAGATCCAGGCGTGACACTGTTTGCAGCTTCGTGGACATATATGGGATGAAGATCTGTTGTGCATACTCTTCAAAGGTCTTTGATGCAGCCGGCTTCAGCATCTGGACGATGGCTGCTCCATCAAGCACAATACAGGTCGTGACAGGAGTCTCTGTCTTTGCGTCGGAGACTTCTTCCAAGCATGTGAGGAGATCACTCTTGGTACCAGTGCAGAGGCTTCCACCATCAGACAATGCAGGAGGACATGCCTGATTCTCGTGACAAAAGAACTCCTCAAGGTTTCCATCCCTCGTCTGGCAGCCAATGTACAGGCGTGCGAAGAGTTCACGGTCATTCTTGATGGAGGCGAGCTGTTGCTGACCTTTGCTCTGGCTTCTTGGAGTGGAAGTGCTGAACACCTTCAGCTTGTTACGAGGAATGGGTGCGTCCACTGCCTTTGTTCTGTCCAACAGACACTCTCTGGTGAAAGCCTCGAACTGCTCTTGGCCAATCCTCTTGGCATTCATCACGGTCTCCACAGCAGCAGGATCTGCGATCTCCTTTGTGTCCAGTTTGACTACATCCTGACTCTCCTCCTCGAATGGGTTGCCCATCTCCTCTATGACACCGACGAGAGAGCGAACATCTTTCACAAATGAGGCCTGTACACTTGGCGTCTGATCATGATGACGTGTGTCTGCTGTTTGCCGTCTCCAGTGTTGGTTCCCATCCTGGAATTCTTCGATCACCCTGGCAACTTCTGGTCCCGCAACCATCCAGCGACGTAGGGCACTAGGGTTGTCAGTGAGCCCAACTGCTCCACCGTCTCCTTTGATGCAGGCATTATTCTGCTCATGTGCCTGGTCAATCGGGATTGAAGAGAACACCCTCTGTGTTTTCTGAACGGTGAAGTGGCTTTCCCTGAATTTCCTGGCTACATCTGGGTGTTTGATGGTGAGTTCGGCCATGTCCTTCAGGTGCACAGGTATCCACCTAGCATAGTGGGTGTGATCCAGTGCATAGAACCAGGGGACCAGCTCTGTCAGAGCATCGAGGTACATCATTAACGATCCCTGCCTGAGAGAACGCACATACACTAGAACCAACAGTTCTAGTTCCAGCACGGTTGCCCAGTAGTGAAACTGGGGGATGTCTTTTCCTCTCTGGCAACACCAGTCTTCAAACTCCGGAAGGTCCTCTGCATCCCTGGTTTCTCCCAGACAGTAGTGGTTGTAGGTGTAGTGTAGTGTAGTCTCCCAGACACCAGAGATAATAGCAAATGTAGATTTCAAGTGGCGGCCATTTTGAAATCCAATATGGCGGACATAAAGAGAGAATTTCAAGTGGCCCAATATCTGAAAATGTTCGCAACATATTAATGTACATTTTTGCCAAATTTGGTGCTTGTATCACAAAATGCACAATTCTTTTGAATATTTGGGCTAAGCCGCCCCACTAACAATGCCATACTCAAGGATAAGGTTCAGGACCTGGAGTCCACACACGACATTAAACATGTCATTAACCAATCGCACACGTCAATGAAATGCGTTACCAATTATTTAGAATCAAGAACGGAAACGTAGACTCTTCACAGTTGCCTCCATGCATGGATTCCCTAAAGATGCATGCCGTGAGGGCAAACTACCAAGCAGCCATTTGGCAGAGATCCCTGACCGGCAAGCCCAGCATACAGAGTCCTGTTGACAGTAATGGGTGGACCCTGGACGACGAGGGACAGCTCATAGTCAACTGGATGACTGGTCCCATAGCACCCGATGCGGTCTTGGGATTCCTTTCATGCAAGTGCAAACGAATCTGCCAGTTGCCATCGTGCCAGTGCATGGTGAATGGCTTGACATGTACGGATGCCTGCATGCTGGAAACATGTGACAACATGAAGGATGACGATGTAAATGATGACTTCATCGATTTGGACAATTCGGATCGTGATGATGAATAAATGAGTAGATGTACAACTGTATATGTATGTAATGTTTGTTATTGTCTGATTCATGGATTTATCCTGGAAGAGCATTTTATATTTGGAGCATATGTTACTATGAAGTATTATGTCTGAAAACAGGACTACATACGAATGACTTTCCAACAAAAACTACTTGAATACTATATGATATTGTCAACATGTCAATTTTATTCTTTCGTACTTGGATATTTTGTATTTACTGAAGGCAACAACAGTAAAACATTTTAGCGTGTAATCGTCATTAGTTTGTCTTCTGAATTGGAGTCATGTATGTGAGGCAATGTTGCATGTGAAAGGGGCAAGAAAGAAAATTGTTGTGTCTGTTTGGCTCAAGACTTAGGCTCAAAATATAATGAGCTACAATATGGTTAAACTGGTTGAGACAAGTTCAAAATCTATATTAAATTGAGTTTTGACATGTTGTAGTTAGTGTAACCTTATATCACGATGTACCACGAGTCTCGGAAACAATTTAGATTGGTTTGACAAAGTTGTACCTTCAAACATGCTCGTTTGAGGATTTTTTCTGTTTTGCGACCCCTATCTCACATTTTTAGCTCTACAGACATTAAGCTACTCTCCAGAAATGTCCATCATGTTGTTTGGTGTTACAGATACATATAGCTAACAGAAAACAACAAAAAAAGTCTGGGGCCCTCTCATGGTAGCAATTGTCACAATTTGGCCAAGTAGCTCATGGGGACTATTTGTAATGCCATATAGGCCTCAAGCTCAAGCCTCTGCCAAGTGCAATTGGAATCTATCCGAGCTATATGACCACGATGTATTACATATGCACGTAGGCAGTCAACATGTTTTTGCTTCAAATGCTACGCAGGTTATTTTTTGGAGCGATCGAGGCAGCCTTCTGTTTATTTATTTATTTATTTATTTATTTATTTTTCTGTTTCCGACTATTTTCTCTTTCTAGGTTCGACCAGGGATCACACCAGAAAATCCAGGTCATTTTAAAGATCGTTGTTGTTAGGGTTAGGGTTCGGTTCCACAATTCTGGAAATCTGGTGAAATTGTGGAGAAAAAAAACTCCATCATTATTTAATTTTAACGATGTGCAAAAAAAAAAAGCAAGTTGCTGAGGCAGGCGCCATCGTGCTTCAGTGGAACGTCTGAGCCGGCTATCTGACGTTCTGGTACTCCCTCGCATGAGACACCCAAATGACAGTTCGAGCCCGAGCGATCACTGCCTGGACGAGGGGTGTTATCCGAATGGACACTAATTGTCCCAAATCCAATGTGTCCCATGCATGTGGTGCAGGTGCGTTGCTGTCTTGTGTGTGATTCCGATGTGTAGGTGTCATGTGTGTGCATGTGTGTAACTTGTATGTCAGCGTCTTGTGTGTGAAATGTAAAGAAAAATAAAATCCAGGGATAGAGCTGGGATAACGATGTTCGCAATGTGATTATATCATGCTGGTTGGTAGTTGATAGTCGTGACAAGATTTGGTGGCTAACGTGGGAATCTCAATTGCATTTCCAAAAGATACGTGCGGCAGGTGCTGGGAGACAGCATTGCACAAGATGGTTCAGTGAACAAAAATGTCAAACAAGCAGGAACTTGTCATTTGGTCTCGGAATGATTGGAATCGTCCCACTGATCTCTATACTAACTGGATAGGAAGGGAAGCTCGTTTTTTGAAGCCATTTGTCCGCCATCTTTGTTCCCCCACGATTCCCCAAAACGAACGTCATTTACCGATGTAATGTGATTCCTCTTCTTCATTCTAATCGATCGCTGCGGTTTTTATACGGTTCGATGGCATTTCATCAATCCTGTAATAATGCTTTTTCAACCCTGGAACGGATTAAAATCAATTCGGAATGGAATAAAATAAAGTGGGAAGGTGGAATTTTCGTAGGAAATATGCTGATAATTAAATATTAAATTCTTTAAATTCCCTCTAATTAAATATTAAATAAATTAAATATTCTAATAACAAATAATAATATTAAACAATTAAATAATTAAATATAATTAAATAAATTAAATTAAATATTAAATAATATTAATATCAATATTAAATATTAATAGTAATTAAATATTCTTTAAAAATTTAAAGAATAGGAAAATATGACTGCGTTTACTTTTTCATGGCTGATAATATAACATGGATCTGCAAAATAAATTGGTATGTTAATACTTGTATACCATATGTGTGGTCAAGTGTTGGTTTTGTTTTGTTTTGTTTTTTTCATTCCACATGGCACAATATTCTTACTGAAGTGAGCACCATTGAAAATAAATTGCATCCATTTATCAAAGAATCAGAATCAGAAGAGTATAGTGAAAACAAACTTCTGAGTTATACTTCTGGGCAGAGAAACATGATGGTCAGAGTAAATATTTTTGTTATTCTCCTCCAAGACAAGTCAGGATATTGCCAAATTATGATAAATTATAATCACAGAATATAAAATAGCAACATGTGTACAGGACGGCATCTTTCCTCACAGCAACTTGCTGTCTAAAGTCAATTTGAATCGAATGTTTTGTTGAAATTTCGATTAAATTATTTTATAAAATATAGCAGGCATTGTCTTTTGATAAAGACAATGAAGGGACGCAGATTTTCTGGGGGAACCAATATGGCGACGAATCTACTTCCGGTGACTTCACAGCGAATGGACCGATTAGCGTTGATTTGGCGTCGAGCCTCCAATCCAGTTAGTCTCGAGATCAGTGAATTGTCCTAACCTCAATCACATCACTCAGTCGCATTCCCTTAGTGATAACATCACTCATTCCTTCTATAAAGACAATGAACGGACGCAGATTTTCCGGGGGAACCAATATGGCGACGAATCTACTTCCGGTGACTTCACAGCGAATGGACCGATTAGCGTTGATTTGGCGTCGAGCCTCCAATCCAGTTAGTCTCGAGATCAGTGAATTGTCCCAACCTCAATCACATCACTCAGTCGCATTCCCTTAGTGATAACATCACTCATTCCTTCTATAAAGACAATGAACGGACGCAGATTTTCCGGGGGAACCAATATGGCGACGAATCTACTTCCGGTGACTTCACAGCGAATGGACCGATTAGCGTTGATTTGGCGTCGAGCCTCCAATCCAGTTAGTATAGAGATCAGTGAATTGTCCTAACCTCAATCACATCACTCAGTCGCATTCCCTTAGTGATAACATCACTCATTCCTTCTAATAAACAACCAGCTTACCGAGAGCACCTTGCACGATGTCGGTCCGTGTCGCGTTTTCTGAGATGAACAGTGGATTCGAACAAATTTCCTTTGAAAAGATGTGAAAACCCATGTACATCGATTAGGCCATGCATTCTTCACTCACAGGGTGCGCCATTGCATTTACAGAAAAACCGTCACCCGACTCACCTGCAGTACATTTCACCATTAGCTTACAATATCAATATTGCTTTTAACGAATTGCTCGGAGGAATCAAAGGGGTTGGTGTCGTACAGAAGCGGACATTAAGCTGGCTGTCCCATCTGCTTGCATGCACTTGTAGACTTCAAATATCCCATAGTACCTGATTGATAATAATCAGTAATGAACAGGTAAACAGACACCTATTATACATTTTGAAAAAGCATCCTCATCTATTTTTACAACCATAGCTACACTTACCATTATACAGAAACTAATTAGTTTATTTTTCTTGTTTGCATTCCAGAGAGAATGACCAATTTGACACCAATCAGATTATATATATATATATTATGTAAGCAAAAAGAGGGGTTGCTGTTGAACACCGTGTCCAATAGGTCCTTGTGCAACTTTAAACTTTTATACCTTTAAATGAGACCATGATACAAACAAACTACAAATGTTGCAAGAAAGCATAATTCACGTAGTTTTTAATCAATACAGGTCCAAATTTTAGTCTTCAACATAACTGCCAACTTTCGTAATAAATCGTTCAATCCGCTCTTCCAACTTGTTGAATATTCTCCAGTTGCTATTGAGTCATTTAATCTATTGCATTTATGATTGTAGACCGAAGTTCATCCAAGAGTGTGGTTTTGATGAGTCATCAGCAGTTTCACATAGCCCCATAAAACGTAGTCCAATGGGGGCATAACTCCGCCAGGCTGCAGACCTTACCTTTTGTGTCCCACTGATAGGCCGGATCTGGATCCAGACCTGAACCAAAATCGAATTGGGTTGTTCTCGTCACCTACCAGACTCATCCACCAGGGTTTTGTCATAACCGATCGACAACCGTTTGACATATAGTGCTTCATATCATTTTTGGCCCAATCTCTCAATGATGAAAACCACTTTAAAAGCTAGAATGGCACTCGGTAGTCGGTAGAGCGCATACTTAGACCTCATACACTCATTCTGACCAAAAACTCGTTACCATCGTTAACTGAACACGCTCCTATTATGGCCGATATAGCCATATCATCCATGCAACTTATAAAGTCACATACATTGGCATTATCCGTAGCTTCATTGATTATATTCATTAATTATTAGGATTTTTAACCACTTCTGTGCGCATTAAGGCTAAATTTGCATCAATGAAGGTGAATAGGAAAAACATTTCAAACTCCATTCCCCATGACGAGTCGATCGTATGTATAAAGTTTTGCATCGATATGTTAAGCGGTTTTGGAGACGATTTTTTACATTTTTATTTTCAATCCAATATGCCCGCCAGACCACGTGACATATGACGTCATACATTTAATTCTTCACTCACATCGGGTCATATATCAGACATATGGAGTTTCAGATTTTTCACATAACGATTTCGATTCAACCAATTTTGGCTGGAATACCACTTCACTGATCTCATCATAATATCATCGTATACACTCCATGAGGAGTTGATGACATATGCCGAGTTTCAATTTTCTTTGTTGAGTGGATTTGGAGAAAAAGATGTCCAATTTTTTCCCCTTTAATCCAATATGGCTGTCATACCATGTGACTTATGACATCAGAGATCGCAGTAAAATATTCTCCATGGGAAATCACTCCAATGTTTTAAATTTATCGATTGGACAAGCGGTTCCTGGGAAAAACATTTTTAAAGGGAAAAGCTAGAGACGTAGAACGACACACACACACACACACACACACACACACACACACACACACACAGACACAACCACACACAGACACAACCACACACAGACACAACCACACACACACACAACCACACACACACACAGACACACACACACACACACACACAGACACAACCACACACACACACACACACAGACACAACCACACACAGAGACACAATCACACACAGACACAGACACAACCACACACACACACACACACACACACACACACACACACAGACACAACCACACACAGACACAAACACACACAAACACATACACACACACACACACACATATACACACATACAGACACACACACACATACAGACACACACACACACACACACAGACACAACCACAGACACACACAGACACAGACACAGACACACACACACACACACACAGACACACACACAGACACAACCACACACAGACACAGACACAACCACACACACACACACCCACACACACAGACACACACACACAGCCACACACACACACACACAGGCACACACACACACACACAGACATAAACACACACAGACACAACCACACACGCACACACACACACAGACACAACCACACACGCACACGCACACACACACACACACAGACACAACCACACACACAGACATAAACACACACAGACATAACCACACATGCACACACACACACACACACACAGACACAACCACACACGCACACACACACACAACCACACACACAGACACAACCACACACACAGACACAACCACACACAGACACAAACACACACAACCACATACACACACACACATATACACACATACAGACACACACACACACACACATACAGACACACACACACACACACACACACAGACACAACCACAAACACACAGACACAGACAGACACACACACACAGACACAACCACACACAGACACAGACACAACCACACTCACACACACACACAGACACACACACACAGACACACACACACACACACAGCCACACACACACACACAGACACACACACCGACACACATACACACACATACACACACAGATACACACACACACACACACACAGACACACACACACACAGCCACACACACACACACACACACACACACACAGAGACACACACACAGACACACACACCGACACACATACACACACAGACACACACACAGATACACACACAGACACAGAGACACACACACACACACACACAGAGACACACACACAGACACACACACAGACACACACACACAGAGACAGACAGACACACACACACACACACACACACACACACGCACAGACACACATACAGACACACACACACACACACACACACCGACACACATACACACACAGACACACACACAGATACACACACACACACACACACAGAGACACACACACACACACAGCCACACACACACACACACACACACACACACACACACAGACACACACACACACACACCGACACACATACACACACAGACACACACACACAGATACACACACACACACACACACACACAGACACACACACACACAGACACACACACACAGAGACACACACACAGAGACACACACACAGAGACAGACAGACACACACACACACACACACACACACGCACAGACACACATACAGACACACACACACACACACACACACACACAGAGACACACACACCGACACACATACACACACAGACACACACACAGATACACACACACACACAGAGACAGACACACAGACACACACACACACACACACACACACACACGCACAGACACACATACAGACACACACACACACACACACGCACAGACACACATACAGACACACACACACACACACACACACACACACACACAGGCACACACACAGACATACACACACAGACATATACACACACACACACACACACACACACACGCACAGACACACACACACACACACACACACACACACACACACACACACACACACACACAGTTGCAATAAATAGTCTTGCATCCTCTTCGGGGGCGATACTGATTTTAAAATTATTGAATCCTATCTTCACCACAATTGCATCAATTTGTCCTTGTTACACACCTAACTTTTACACAGAGTTTCGTCCAAATCCATCCATAACGTTTTGAGATATCCTGCTCACAACCAGACAGAGGTAAAAATATAACCTCCGTCCACCTTTGGTGGCAAAGGTACTTTTGCTTCCATGCACCATTTATAGTTTGTTTATATCATGCCTACATCAAAAGGTATCAAAGTTCAAAGTTGCACAAGGACTTTATGAACACCCTGGATTAAAAAAGAGAATATGAGAAAAGTAAGGAAATTGGGGAAATAAAAGTGGGGTGGGGGGAGGGGATCAAAATTATCACCTTTTTGCATCCGTAATATGTAGATGAGCCTTTCTCTTAGTAATCTATGAAACCTTGAACGTTAGACATGCTGCTCCAACTCTCCCAACAATGAATGGAGACACTCAATATCTGACATGAGGTCATGGCCGTCTCTCTGGACATATGTCGTGCTTCTGATACAGTCTGGCATCCTGCCTTGATCTCCAAACTCTCTGCCTATGGTATCCAAGGCCACCTCCTCTCATGCATCACTGACTTCCTCTACTCTTGTATTCATCGTGCAGCTCTTAACGGGATCCTCTCATCTTCCCTCCCTTATCGCTGTGATGTTAGTGCTTCGGTATGGCAGATCCTCAGCAGATACGTTTGAATGTTATCGCTGTGATGTTAGTGCTTCGGTATGGCAGATCTTCAGCAGATACGTTTGAATGTTATTGCTGTGATGTTAGTGCTTCGGTATGGCAGATCCTCAGCAGATACGTTTGAATGTTATCGCTGTGATGTTACTGCTTCGGTTCCCTCTCTGCATTCAAACGTATCAACTGAGGACCTCCCATGCTGAAGCACTAACATCACAGCGATAACATTCAAACATATCGACTGAGGATCTCCCATATCGAAGCACGAACATCACAGCCATAACATTCAAACGTATCTACTGAGGATCTGCCATACCGAAGCACTAACATCACAGCCATAGCATTCAACCGTATCTACTGAGGATCTCCCATACCGAAGCACGAACATCACAGCGATAACATTCAAACGTGTCGACTGAGGATCTCCCACACCGAAGCACTAACATTACAGCGATAACATTCAAACATATCGACTGAGGATCTCCCATACCGAAGCACTAACATTACAGCGATAACATTCAAACGTATTGACTGAGGATCTCCCACACCGAAGCACTAACATTACAGCGATAACATTCAAACGTATTGACTGAGGATCTCCCACACCGAAGCACTAACATTACAGCGATAACATTCAAACGTATTGACTGAGGATCTCCCACACCGAAGCACTAACATTACAGCGATAACATTCAAACGTATTGACTGAGGATCTCCCACACCGAAGCACTAACATTACAGCGATAACATTCAAACGTATTGACTGAGGATCTCCCACACCGAAGCACTAACATTACAGCGATAACATTCAAACGTATTGACTGAGGATCTCCCACACCGAAGCACTAACATTACAGCGATAACATTCAAACGTATCGACTGAGGATCTCCCATATCGAAGCACGAACATCACAGCCATAACATTCAAACGTATCGACTGAGGATCTCCCATACCGAAGCACTAACATCACAGCCATAACATTCAAACGTATCGACTGAGGATCTCCCATATCGAAGCACGAACATCACAGCGATAACATTCAAACGTATCTACCGAGTATCTCCCACACCGAAGCACTAACATTACAGCGATAACATTCAAACGTATCGACTGAGGATCTCCCATATCGAAGCACGAACATCACAGCGATAACATTCAAACGTATCTGCCGAGTATCTCCCACACCGAAGCACTAACATCACAGCCATAACATTCAAACGTATCGACTGAGGATCTCCCATACCGAAGCACTAACATCACAGCCATAACATTCAAACGTATTGACTGAGGATCTCCCATACCGAAGCACTAACACCACAGCGATAACATTCAAACGTATCTACCGAGTATCTCTCATACCGAAGCTGAGAGTCTCGGCCTGGTATTGTCAAATCGCAGGCAGGTTGGTGGCCTCTCTGTGTTCCGCCTCCTTTTTGGTCTTGCACGCTCTGCCATCTCTCGGCTCTGTGCCCCCCAGGTGGGCACACCTGGTCTCATAGTATTCCTCTTCTTGTTAAACTCACAAATTCCAGGTTCACTGCTCACCTCCACTCATTTGTTCCTCTTTTCTCTCACCCGTGGAACAAACTTCCCAATTCTGTCCAGTTTCATTCTTTCCTCCAGGGCTTCAATACACCTGTTCGCCATGACCTCAGGTCATCCCCGATCCCCGATCCATACTCATGATCCCTTCTACCCCAAAAATTCCAAAGCAATCCCCTTTAGCAGGTTGTTGTGGTTTTCTCTCTCCCACACCTCTTTTTGTTTTGTGGTTGTCGGTTGATTTGCTCCTTTTCACTTTCATCCCCTCTTTCCACAACCGAAGAAGAGGGGAACACAACTCAGGTTGTGTTCATCAAGGTGTCACCCCGTGTGTCCTTCTCATGTTCCATTCGATCCCACTCTCACCTCCACTAGGCTCTTCGTGTCCCTCCCTTTCCATTCTGCTCCAGCTCTTCCATGAACCTCGATCATGTTCCCCGAAGATGGTTTGAGTACAAATTAAATGATCATTCCATGTGTCACATGATGGTTTCAACATATCACGTAAAATACACACGAGAGGTGCGCACTCAGGTGCTTACAGATGTGAAACCACAACTTGGTCCCTTTGAAGTAAGCAGGTGACACCACGATCCAACTTTTGGTAAAATGAGATCCTAAGTTCAGGTTCTCATTTGTAATCCCATTAAATTCCCACTGAGCTCAAATATTAGTTTCAATTTAAGACATTTTGACCTGAACTTCAATTAACACTGAAGGTGTATTGGACTTATTTGGTGTACCTGACTCGATTTGGGCCTAGTCAAGGGATAGCCAGGTTTACCTCTCACGGGCTCCACTGGATTATTTAGAGTAATTTTTGGATGTCCCATTACAACATTTCCTTTGGTATCATCATATTCATGTCTTTTTGAGAAAGAACACCTGCTTGATGAGGCTACCGTTGTGCTCTTGACTTGGAGCCATGAATTTAACGAGGCATTCACTGAAATTGAATTGGTTTCGTTAAATAATTAGCACCTTGGGGGTGAGGGATCACCTGTTCATTACTTAGAAAAATGGTGCAACCCTCACTTCTGTTTCCTCACCTTACACCTGTGTCGTTAGTTCTTTGTTGTTCTCCTAATACCTGTCTCGTTTCAAACTTATTTCCATTGAAACCACACTACAATCCTACCACACTCCACACATACTACACTCCACTCCGACCACAATCCGATCACACTCCACTCTACTCCACTCCGACCACAATCCGATCACACTCCACTCCAACCACAATCCGATCACACTCCGATCACACTCCACTCTACTCCACTCCTACCACACTCCACTCCGACCACAATCCGATCACACTCCACTCCGACCACAATCCTATCACACTCCACTCTACTCCACTCCACTCCTACCACACTCCACTCCGACCACAATCCTATCACACTCCACTCTACTCCACTCCTACCACACTCCACTCCGACCACAATCGGATCACACTCCACTCCAACCACAATCCGATCACACTCCACTCCAACCACAATCCGATCACACTCCACTCTACTCCACTCCTACCACACTCCACTCCGACCACAATCCTACCACACTCCACTCCGACCACAATCCGATCACACTCCACTCCAACCACAATCCTATCACACTCCACTCTACTCCACTCCTACCACACTCCACTCCGACCACAATCCTACCACACTCCACTCCGACCACAATCCGATCACACTCCACTCCAACCACAATCCTATCACACTCCACTCTACTCCACTCCTACCACACTGCTACCACACTCGATTCACTCCGACCACAATCCTACCACACTCCACACATACTACACTCCACTCCTACTACACTCCACTCCGACCACAATCCGATCACACTCCACTCTACTCCACTCCTACCACACTCCACTCCGACCACAATCCTATCACACTCCACTCTACTCCACTCCTACCACACTCCACTCCGACCACAATCCTATCACACTCCACTCTACTCCACCTCTACCACACTCCACTCCGACCACAATCCTATCCCACTCCACCTCTACCACACTCCACTCCGACCACAATCCTATCACACTCCACTCTACTCCACCCCTACCACACTCCACTCCGACCACAATCCTATCACACTCCACCTCTACCACACTCCACTCCGACCACAATCCTATCACACTCCACCTCTACCACACTCCACTCCGACCACAATCCTATCACACTCCACTCTACTCCACCCCTACCACACTCCACTCCGACCACAATCCTATCACACTCCACCCCTACCACACTCCACTCCGACCACAATCCTATCACACTCCACTCTACTCCACTCTAACCAGCCACTCGACTAAGTAGCCTAGTTAAAACGTGAATTTGTAATTTGTTCAGGGTGCCGGTGATAACTCACCTACTCTTCGTGAAGGACACCGTGGGATCTTTAACGTTCACTAACTAATACTGACAGACGGGACGGGACGGGACACACACTAACGAATCACCCTCCACCTCCTTGTGAAACAAACAAGTTTATAGGTGTCAGGATTCGAACCCAGGCTCGGCAGCTTGGTGCGTGTGGATCGCACATCGAGGCCATCCTGGCAGTCCAGGTTACACCGCAAGCTCGTCACCTGTGAAGTTTTTTGTTTAAAATACGTTTCTTGCCATTGTGATCTTGAACACCGAGAATCTTACCTTGGGTCTCTTCCACTGGATCCCGCTCAGTTGAATCGGTGAACCTTTGGCCCTGCCAAGGGACCACAGCGAGGCTGGAAAGATGTCATCGCGATAGAGGTCTCCCCATCGCAGGCACTGGGCACGCAGGTCTTCAAACACCTGTCCTTGGTAGGGCCTTACCTGGGTATCCTCGCGTCCTGCACCCAGCTCCATGGAGATGCTTGGCTCCTGGAAAAATGTATACCTGTACCTGGCCAAAACACTCACTTCCTAAAAATCTAGTTTGGATGTTTCCCCTTTTGCTTCCTTCTCGTGGCTTCGCGCTCCTGTAAAACGCAAATGACAAGTCAGCACTATATAGAACAAACACATGTCCTTCGTATTTACTCCACCCTGTATTTATATTCTCATTCATGCCATTCCTCCCCACACCCTCTAATATCCCATACCTCCTCCTCCCCACACCCTCTACTACCCATACCCCTCCTCCCCACACCCCCTCCTCTCCACACCCTCTACTCCCCATACCCCTCCTCCCCACACCCCCTCCTCCCTACACCCCCTCCTCTCCACACCTTCTACTCCAAACACCCCTCCTCTCCACATCCCCTCCTCTCCACATCCCCTCCTCTCCACCCCCTCTACTCCCCACACCTCCTCCACACACCTCCTCCCCATACCCCTCCTCTCCACATCCCCTCCTCTCCACACCCTCTACTCCAAACACCCCTCCTCCCCACACCCCCTCCTCTCCGCACCCTCGACTCCAAACACCCCTCCTCTCCACAACCCCCCTCCTCTCCACACCCTCTACTCCCCACACCTCCTCCTCACACCTCCTCCCCATACCCCTCCTCCCCATACCCCTCCTCTCCACACCCTCTACTCCAAACACCCCTCCTCTCCACATCCCCTCCTCTCCACACCCTCTACTCCCCACACCTCCTCCTCTCCACATCCTCTCTCCCACACATCCCCCCACACCCCCTAACCCTCGTACCCCCTCCTCATCACACCCCCCACACCCTACACCCCCTACACAGACACAAACTCCTCAGATTCCCCCCATAAGGCGATTTTCACTCACGTAATTCCCTCAAGATTTCCACTACGACCCCCACTTATCCTCTCGTTATGTTCCCTCCCCTTGATCCCCATGTGGTCGCCATATCTCCCCCCCGCCCCCCAAAAACCATCGACCCCCAATTGCAGAATCTGTTGCCCTCCTCATTAAGATCCCTCTTGTACCATTTTCTTCATTCCTACTAAACTTTCCTTAAATCCAGACATTTATTTCATTATTATACAACACAACATATCAGCGTCGTTACACTTAGCAGTTCACACCAAGTCACAACACACACCCCTGATAAATATAACCAGAGGACATGTTAACAGCCAAGGTAAACAACCCACACCTCTGATAACCAAAGGACATGTTAACAGCCAAGGTAAACAACCCACACCTCTGATAACCAAAGGACATGTTAACAGCCAAGGTAAACTTGGGAGATATTTAACTAGGAATGCTAAAGTTAACACCAAACTTCTCATCAATCAATAATTGTCTAAGGACAAATATTATTAAATAGATAAATTTCAAACACAAATGTAACCTGAGAAAAGCCAATGCTAACAAGATGCCACCTGTCTCACACCTGCCTGACTTTTATAAAAAGGTAACTATTTATAAATAAATAAATCTTTGGTTGGAATTAAGAACATTTCGTTCCTTTTGTCATTTTATGTGCATTTTTGTTTGGGAAACAAGTCCTGACAACAAACCCTGGGTGTGTTCATTTACCAAGATCCTTGTGGAGTTCTCGCCAATAACAACTCCAACAAACCGGATGATAAGGAACGGCTCGGCAAGCGCTAGCAATCTGATTGGTAATGGAACACAGACCAGGTCACTCCACCTTGGACATGGTGCTTCTACTCTCTCAACAATGGATGTAGGTCCTCAATGCAATGGATGGAGGCCTCCAACAAACCGGATGATAAGGAACGGCTTGGCTTGGCAAGCGCTAGCTGTCTGATTGGTAATGGAACACAGACCAGGTCCCTCCACCTTGGACATGATGCTTCTACTCTCTCAACAATGGATGTAGGTCCTCAATGCAATGTATTGAGGCCTCCAACAAAACGGATGATAAGGAACGGCTTGGCTTGGCAAGCGCTAGCTATCTGATTGGTAATGGAACACAGACTAGGTAAACTCCACCTTGGACATGGTGCTTCTACTCTCTCAACAATGGATGGAGGCCCTCAATGCAATGGATGGAGGCCTCCAACAAAACGGATGATAAGGAACGGCTTGGCTTGGCAAGCGCTAGCTATCTGATTGGTAATGGAACACAGACTAGGTAAACTCCACCTTGGACATGGTGCTTCTACTCTCTCAACAATGGATGGAGGCCCTCAATGCAATGGATGGAGGCCTCCAACAAAACGGATGATAAGGAACGGCTTGGCTTGGCAAGCGCTAGCTGTCTGATTGGTAATGGAACACAGACCAGGTCACTGACATGGTCACTCCACCTTGGACATGGTGCTTCTACTCTCCCAACAATGGATGGAGGCCCTCAATGTCAGACATTATATTACATCAAGAGCGTCTCTCTGGGCATATCTAGTGCTTCCAATACAGTCTGCCATTCCACTTTACTATCCAAACTCTGCCTATGGAATCCAAGGCCAACTACACACATGGCTAACTGACTTCGTCTACCTTCGTAGTCAATGTGTGGCTCTCCACAGAACCCTTTCATATCCTCTCCCTGTCAAGTCTTGGGTATCCCAAGACAGTTCTAGGCCTCATCCTATTCCTAATCTTCATCTTCATTAATGATCTCTCCGACTCACTAGAAAATCCCTTTATCTATTTGCTGCTGACTCCACCCTCGGTCGTGACATCCCTCATCCTTCAGACAGGTAGGCTCTTCCCTCTCTTCAAACCTTGAAAAAAAAAAATCACAATATGGTCAAACACCTGGAATATGTTTTTCAATCCAGACAAATGTCACACTCTCACTATCTCTGGAACCAGCATCTGGCAAATCCCCTCCTATTTCTGGACAATCTTGACCTTGAGGAAGTTCAGTCACTCAAACTCCTGGGTCTCACTATCAGCCATGATCTTTCTTGGGCAAACCACATTTCAACATTGGCCTCCAAAGCCACCACCGACTGGGCATCTTCCATCGTGCAAAGTCCTTCCTTGGCACACCTGAACTCCTATTCACCTACAAGGCCTCCATCTGCATCTTGTTGGAGTTCTGCTCTCCCCTCTGGGTTGGCTCCTCTGCCTCTCATCTTGCTCAGCTTGATGCTGTGGAAACCAAGGCCTTTAAGATTATTGGAATCTTCCATGATGAAGCCTAGTTTATCACTTTGCCATCGCAGACAGGTCAGTGGTCTCTCTGTGGTCTACTACCTCCTTCCTGGTCTTGCATCCTCTGCTCTTTCCGTGTTTCCCCTCCCTCCCTTCCCAGGTTACTGCAGGGCGCACATGGTCCCTTGCTGGTGAAACTACCTAAACCCAGGATCACCTTCCTCTCATTCGTTCCTCTTTTTGCACACATGTGGAACTAACTTCCACATTCCCTTCAATCTCATTGTTCTCTCCAGTTCTTCAAGACAGTTGTTCACCACTATCTCAGATCTTCCCAATCCAAAACCATTATATTTTCTTCCCTTGAAAATCCTCCACCCTCTTCCTTCCAAATTTCGAGTTTTATGTTCCTGTGACTTTCCTTCTGCATCCATATTATCTCCCCTGTCCCCATTGTTTGTCCAAGCCTCCCTCTCTTTTGTCCTTCATCCCTGGTGTTAGTGTGTGCCCCCACCTCTCTCTCTGCTGTTCCTTTTTGTCCTGTCACATCCTGATACGTTCATAGGCCATCTTACTATAATTCACCAAATGTCCGTCTGTCCGTCCATCCGTCCGTCCGTTCCCATGTACCGCAAAAACGGCTGAACCGATCGCAACGAAATTTTGGGTGGGTATTCCTGGGGCCTCTGGGAGTAAAATAGGCTATATTGATTTCCCAATTTTCCAATTTTTCCAATTTTCCAGTTTTTCCAAACACGATGGAATAATATTTACCAATATGAACAGTGATGTGGCTTTTATTGAAATTCTATACAAATACTGTTTAGATTTTGATGAGAATTACGAACCTGCAGCGAATGCGGAAGTGGACAGATTGACGGCAATGCGCGGGTTTGATAATATCCCAATACAACCGTCATTCAATCGTAATGTTAAATCGTTAAACGTTAATCGTGTTAATGGTTTTGTTAAAGTATCAATTGATGATTGGAATTGAGTGAATACAATTACGATTTTGAATTCGTAATTGTGTTCACCCAACCGTACGGAACTTCACATCAGGATTTAAATATTTGTTTATGTCATGAATGTTGTTAAAAGTTTATTTTTTATATTAATGTTATTCACTTGTGATTGGAGTTATGCTGTTTGGAATGAAAAAAGAGATTTCGAGTTCAAGTGAATGACGGAATGCCGTGATGGTTTCTACTTTCTAAACGTGAATTCGTGGATCGCCATATGCAGATTCGCCATTGACTGGGTATGGAACACACGTACCTGTTTGTTTGCCAATGGGTACGTTTTTCATGGAAGTCCTTCACGAACTTGCTGTCCATGTCTGACGTGCGACTGAAGGTGCTACAGCAATGTGGAATTTATTGTTTTCATGCTTTAGCATTCGCCGTTTCTGCATTGTCTGTTTGCTTCTGGCCTCCCACCCGTACGAAACACGGGTACCTCACTAGTAAGCCAAAATCCGACAGAGGGCTAGAAAATGACTTTCGTTGCACACAGCTGGCCTCCAAGTAAACGTGGACGTTTCCCGATGTTTAAGATATGCTGATTACGAATTTGCAGTTGCACACTCGATATTCCATTTCATAGGGGGTCAAAAACGGCCTTGAACTTCTCACAAGGATCGAAGGGTTCACAGCAGTCGGAGACGTTTTTCGGCCTGTGCGGAATGTACACATAGTGTGGTATCGTTGGGTGGGGTCGAAAGTTTCGGGGAAGGATAAGAAGGCTGGAGTCATCATGATACCCTGATATGGGAGGGGTGGGGAAGGAGAAGAAGGCTGGAGTCATCATGATACCCTGATATGGGAAGGGTGGGGAAGGAGAAGAAGGCTGGAGTCATCATGATACCCTGATATGGGAGGTGTGGGGAAGGAGAAGAAGGCTGGAGTCGTCATGATACCCTGATATGTGGAGGGTGGGGTTAGGGTTATTGGGGGCCTAGGAGGGCTTGGGGGAGGCGCACACCACCACCTAGGTCACTCCTCTAGGTCACCTCTAGGAGGGCACCTCCAGGGGTCACACCAGCTAGAAGGCTAACTTGTGAGTCGCAGGGGCTCAAACGCAGCACCCTATAAGATGTCAATCCAGCCACCTTAACCGTTAGGCCAACACCAGGTGTATATATAGTAGTCTGAATGCACAACTCACCTGCACCGTCTTTGTCGACTGATCGAGCACATGTACTATATAGCAGGAGCGATGCTATTTTACTTCTATTGCGACACAATCTTTGCCAATCTTGGCGACACAATCTGGCGTAGAACACTCTCATCAATTCTGAGAGTGGCAACCTTTCTTAATGTACCTGAAAGTTATGATCAGAAAAATGTTTGAAAATCTGCCAAATAATTTTACTGAATACAATCGCATATTTCTTTCTCAATTCTCTAACAAAAGCTCCATGGCTCCATCACATTTGCTTGGACAGTTTTGCAAAAGTCCAGTTGAAGGACCACCTCACCTGCATCAATTGTCTCTGCTTGTGCAAGATTATCCCATCTGAAGAGTTTGTCAGATTTAACCATTTTCACTTCTCTCTTACAAATGATGCAAACATTAGGCAGCACATCTGATTATACCTTGAAGTAGACTTCTTCCTAAAAACAGCTGCAGCTGGATATGACCTGAGTCTCTTTGGAGGGGATGAAATACCAGGATTTTGTAGCTTAACAGTTTCTGATTCTGCTCGAAGTTGCCTTTGAACCTTCTGACGATTCGTGGATTTCCTGTCGCAGGTCAAATGATATCCAGGAGCAAATGATACCCACGATATCCAGATACTGCAGTAGTAGCTTTGATTGCAATGCCTGATGATGATCCACTTGCCATTTTTGTTGGAAGTAGAATGTATGGCACTTTTCGACGTCACGACGTCGACTGATGTGCCACCGCCCACATGATGACATCATTATACAATACACATAGTTGCACCAACTTTGATTGAAATCCCTTCAGCCGTTCTCAAGTATCACATTTTTACCTGACATGACCTCTGACCTTCAGCCTGGTGTTGGCTTCGCGGTTAGGGTGCCAGCTTGGGATCCTGCGATCCTGGGTTCGAATCCCGGTCGATCGCTGAATTAACGCCAGGGGGGTTGACTCGGCCTGTCATCCTTCCGAGGTCGGCAAATTGAGTACCAGCTCACTGGTAATTCCCTGTGTGTCGCAAGAGGCGACTAACAGGTTTGGCGGCAGGAAGGGCATCCGGCCATAAAACATTGCTTCAAAAAGGGAACCACGGTGCCCAAAAAAGGCCAACCCCTGCTCTGTGTGGAAAAATGGCCTCTAAAGGTGGTTCTTGACCTTTTGATGCCGAAGTCTAATCAGTTCATCTTTGCATAATAATATATATTTGTATCAAGTTTAAGCAAAATCCCATCACTGGTTCACAAGTTCGTGTGGTAAAATATTTTTTATGACATGACCCCTAACCTTCGACCCCAGAATCAAAGCAGTTGATTTAATTTGAAGATTTGATGACAAAGCTCAAATGGTAAATTGAAATTTCAGGTTAATTGGATGAAAATTGATGATTTTAGGTGATGCTGACATTTGCCCTTTTGACAAAATTATTGAAATTTTAACACAGCTTTCAGAATATGGAGAAGACAAATGAATAGTTTGTTCAAAATGTCAAAGGTCAACATCACCTAAAATCGGCAATTTTCATCCAATTGACCTGTAATTTTAAGAATTTGCATATTGGGTCATTTAATTGGTTCACCAATCAAAAGCTAAAAGCAGACTGTTTTTTATATCAAAAGGTCAAGGTTGTATAAAGTGACCCAATTCAGAGTGTAACCTGCGTTGTCTTAAGAAGGTCAAAAGTTCAAAAGTCAAGGTCACTAAATCAACAATTTTCATCCGATTGACTTGAACTTTGAGCAGGGTTTGTATATTGGGTCACAGAAGCCTATTGCTTTTGAGTTCAAAGGGTTAAGGTCACCAAAAATCATCATTTTTTTGTATTTTAAAGCTGCTTTCATCATGTTTAGCATATGGAAGAAAAATGAAGTCCGAATACAAAGCGGACGCAGATGGGCTTTCCATTTTGAGATGCTTTCCATTTAATGTTGTTATTGCTGTTGCTTTTTCACCTCATTCGCCCCATTGGGCTACATTTTATGGGGATATGAAAAACTGTTGTTCAATCCTCGAAACCACATTGTTGAGATGAACTTGGGGCTGCACTCACAAATGCAATTCATGAACAAGAAAAAGAGCAATCAGAGATTGCAAACCCTCGCCAGGATGTATTTTCTGTAGTTTTTAAGGCTTTTGTGTTAAAACAAATATGGCGGCCGAACCACGTAACCGATGACGTCATCATTATTTTTTTTCTAAACGAATTTATTCCTATATTATGCTCAAGAAATTTCATCTTGATCGGATGAAGTTTTGTACTTGTGAAATGATGACGTCATAATGAAGGCACCAATGACGTCATCGTTAACGAGACTTATTCCCCATGGGAAGTACTTGACAATGAGCCATGTTTAAATTTTTTCCATGGAGCGGGGTCGGAGATATAGAGGGCCAAAGTTTTTCGGTTTTTGCAAGATGGGGCCTTTATCGCTGAACTATGACGTCATAATTATCATTATAATAATATACAGGAGGAGGCGCTCCTATGGTGAAAATTTCGTGTCAATCGGTCCAAGAATTGCAGGAAAAAAAATTCATACTGATCGAATCAAGCATTGTACTTGCCGAATTATGACGTCATTATTACTGTACTGATGACATCATCATTAACATATCTTATTCGCCAATGGGAGTGCTTGACATAGAGCCATATTTAAATTTTTTCCATGGAGTGGTTTCGGAGATATAGAGGTGCAACTTTTTTAGATTTTTCCAAGATGGCGCCTGTACCACGTGACCAATGACGTCATAATTATCATTAGAACAATTCTTCAGGAGGAGCCGCTCATATTCTGAAAATTTCGTGTTCATCGGACTAACAGTTGCAGAGGAATTTTTTCTTTTCATACTGATCAGATCAAGCGTTGTACTTGTCGAATTATGACGTCATAATGGAGGTACCTATGACATCATCAGTAACATATCTTATTTCCCATGGGATGTACTTGACAATGCGCCATGTTTCAATTTTTTCCATTAAGCGGTTTGGGAGATATAGAGGTGTAACGTTTTTCTAAGATGGCGTCTGTATCATGTGACCTATGACGTCATAATTATCAGCAAAAACATCTACAGGCAGAAGCGCTCCTACGGTAAAATTTCATGTCAATCGGACCGACGGTTGCCGAGAAAATTAATTTTTGAAATGCAGACACGGCACACGTACGGCACATGTGTACGCACGCGATTTCTTACCCTCGCTTTTCGCTTCGAGAGCGCAGGGTAACAAGACGACTATATACACAGATAGAGAATTTTGGAAGAAGAGAGCAACAGAGGATGACGGATCAATAGACACATTTGGGAAAAGGGAAAACATTCGGACAATAGCAAACAGATGAACCAGAGCACAAGGGGTGGGAACAGGAGGATCTTGGTCATCTTGGTGGACGTGGTGAAAAAAAGATCGAGACGGAAAACAATGTTGAGAAACAAATGCCAGGATTATAAATATTGTTTTAATCAAAGTGAAACAAAAATCACAAACACTCGGTACTGGGAATACAAACAGCAAAAGTGTTGGATGAGGGAAACAGAGCGTTTCAGTATGGGAGGAAATACAAGGGAATGCAAGTGATGGAAGCCCGTGACCTCATGAACATCTTCAACGTGATGTGATTTGGAAATGAAAATAAACCCAGTGGTGATGATCTCCCGTCGAGCCAAATTTCTGCACAACTAGGGGAATCCAACAACCAAAACCAACACTATATGGTATTCAAGGAATACTTACCCTGCACATTCAATTTGGTGCGAGCCAACTCTTCTGTTTTTGAAGTTTTTTTTTTCGTTGATCCAATATGGCTGCCAGACCACGTGGGCGATGACATCATAAATTTACATTCTCCAATAGTAATATAATTGTTGTGTCGATCACGCTCAAGAAATTTCAAACTGATCAGACTATGCGTTGTCCCTGTCGAAGTTTGACGCCATAATTAAGGCACCAATGATGTCATCATTAACAACAATTATTCCCCATGCAGAGTTCTTCACAATGAGCCACGTTTCAATTTTTTCCATGAGCGGTTTCAGAGATATAGAGGTGCGAAGTTCTTCCAAGTTGGCACCCGTACCACGTGACCTATGACGTCATAATTATCACTAAAATTGGGAGATAGGCCAAAAACGATATATAGCAGGATATCTCAAAAAGGTGAGGACGGATTTAGACGAAACTTGGTGGAGAGGTTGGGTGTCGGACAAGGACGATTCTATTCGATTTTGGTGAAGATCTTAATATGGATTCGGATATGAGAATTATTTAATGTTTAAGTGATTCTTCACCATTGGGAGATTGGGCCAAAAACGATACATAGCAGAATATCTAAAAAAGTTATAGATGGATTTGGATGAAACGTGGTGGAGATGTTGGGTGTATGACAAGGACTAATCGAATCGATTTTGGTGAAGATCGGAATATGGATTCGGATATGGGAGTTATTTAATTTTTAAGTGATTCTTCACCATTGTGAGATCGGGCCAAAAACGATACATAGCAGGATATCTCAAAAAGTTATAGATGGATTTGGATGAAACGTGGTGGAGATGTTGGGTGCGTGACAAGGTCTAATCGATTCGATTTTGGTGAAAATCTGAATATGGATTCGTATATGAGAATTATTTAATATTTAAGTGATTCTTCACCATTGTGAGATCGGGCCAAAAACGATACATAGCAGGATATCTCAAAAAGTTATAGATGGATTTGGATGAAACGTGGTGGAGATGTTGGGTGTGTGACAAGGACTAATCGAATCGATTTTGGTGAAGATCGGAATATGGATTCGGATATGGGAGTTATTTAATTTTTAAGTGATTCTTCACCATTGGGAGATCGGGCCAAAAATGATACATAGCAGGATATCTCAAAAAGTTATAGATGGATTTGGACGAAACTTTGTGGAGATGTTGGGTGTGTGACAAGGACGATTCGATTCGATTTTAGTGAAAATCTGAATATGGATTCGTATATGAGAATTATTTAATGTTTAAGTGATTCTTCACCATTGGGAGATAGGGCCAAAAACGATACATAGCAGGATATCGCAAAAGTTATAGATGGATTTGGACGAAACGTGGTGGAGATGTTGGGTGTGTGACAAGGACTAATCGATTCGATTTTGGTGAAGATCGGAATATGGATTCGGATATGAGAAATATTTAATTTTTAAGTGATTCTTCACCATTAGGAGATAGGGCCAAAAATGATACATAGCGGGATATCTCAAAAAGTTATGGACGGATTATGACAAAACTTGGTGGATGAGTTGGTTCGGTGATAAGAACAACTCGATTAGATTTTGGTTCAGGTCTGGATCCAGATCCGGCCCTATCACTGAATACAAAATGTAAAATGTTCAGCCTGGTGGAGGTATGCTCTCTACCGAGCATCGTTCTAGTTTTTAGCCTTATTATGCAGTGTGAGTATTGTATATCAATATATGTGTGTGCATCAATATATATGAGGATATCCCGAAAACTCAATAGCTCAGTGGGCTGTCACCGCATAAGTGATGAGGTATGTGGGTTCGAGTCCCAGGTTGAGTCAGAAAATTTTCACACTTGCCTCACGCAGGAATTTGTTCATTTGTTAAAAAATATATATATATATGTAATATATCTATATAAATAAAGGAGGAGTGTCTGTGTGTCTGTCTGGATGTCCACTTATAACTCAAGAACTACACATCGGAGAAAAGTTTTAGACACAGATTCGGAATCAGCATAAAATTCCGGTGGTTATAGGCTACTTTTTATTTTAATATCAATGGTTTAAAAAACCGCGCCAGCTGCAATTCCATGGTGTAGTTTGTGGCGGCGCTATTGCCCCTTTCCGATCCCATGACGCATTGCGGTTCCGATTCGCGATAAGGTCTACGCGCTATCACCGACACTTTTCCATACCTTTTAATCAGATTTACCTTATCGTCCATCGTAACCACATTACGCTTGGAAACACTAGCATTATCCTTCTTCGGACCCATGGCTAACACAGACACAGTAAAGGAATACTGTACGTCGCCTCTGTTTTTGAATGAGAATCAGCGGTTGTGCGTACGTACGGTATACTGTACGTACATATTTATATTTTTTTAATGTGCTTTTTATTGTATTTTAAATTGTTTTTAGCTTCTTTTATTGTTAATTTATGTACTATTTTATTTATTTTAAATATATTTTTAAGGAAAACAAATGTTTTCACGTCCGTAGGAGTGACGTAATGTCGCACATAATGACGTTCGCTGCCCGGTCATGAAAGAAATTATGATTCTCTTGCCAAAGTGACATGAAGATCAGGCAGTAAACCTCCCAACTAAGTTTCTCAACAGTCGTCAGCCTCAAGGACTCCCAACACACAGGTTGATTCTCAAGGTGGGAGCCCCAATCATGCTTCTAAGGAATCCTGATCCACCAAAGCTGTGTATTAATGGAACACGATTGACAATCCAGCAAATGATGCCGCATGTCCTAGAGGCAACCATCCTCTCAGGACAATACAGAGGAGAGAAAGTATTCATTCCAAGGATACCACTTATTCCACCTGACCTTCCATTCTCCTTCAAGAGGATTCAGTTCCCCATCAGGCTATGTTTTGCTATGTCCATCAACAGGGCGCAGGGGCAATCAATGAAGGTTGTAGGCCTGAACTTCACAGAACAAGTTTGCCCATGGCCAGCTGTACGTGGGCTGCTCGAGGGTTGGAAAACCAAGCAATCTTTATGTCTTGGCACCAAGTAAGAAAACCAGAAATGTTGTATACCCCGAGGTTTTGAGAAATTGAAAATTGAAAAAACGTCATGTAGGAAATGTACTGTGATATTGCTCTAAAATATACATGTTCTTTTCATCATATATTTGTATTATTCTTATTCAACCCGGGCGAAGCCAGGTACCTCAGCTAGTATATATATATATATATATGTCGAGATCGAAGACCTCAAGGGAAGGAAGAAGAAGAAGAATCAGAGGAAGAAGAGCAACAATGTTTAATAAAATCGATTATACACACACGTGTGGAGCGAGGCTCGAGAATGTACCGCCTACACGCAGCGGACAATTCCTCAAGATACTCGCTGAAAAATAAGTGGAAAGGCATTTCATTTATAGCAAAATATTAGACAAGAATCTGCGCTAAAGACATAGCACTACTGGGCAATAAGGACAACACCTCCATTGTCCCGTCCTATAGAAGGTCAAATTTAGACAACAAGATGTAAGCATAATGATAGGCTACGCTTTTTTTTGGCTATCTATCTAAACATATCAGACCCGAGCGCAGGCCGAAGTAAATATTCTTATACACTAGGCTAAATGGTAGATGAAGATTGGATACGTCCTTGGTTTAGGAGACATACTAAACACTACGAAGATATATAATTAATTATTCCCTTTGTGAAGGAGGCGTTTGGATGACATCTTTTTCCTGTACGTGGGTCGAGAGCATTTTATCTACTGTTGGCACATTCATTCAAGGACTAATTTACTAGGCTAAGGATCCACCCTGCACGTTGAGCCTCGAAACCACATTTTGTCCACTCACCTCTGTCTGCAGTTGAGTTCAAATCAGTTTTCAGAAGCACGATATATAATTTCAGATGTTATGATCAATTGAGTCATGGGGTCTGAACCCTAATGGCTAACATATATATATATATATATATATATATATATATATATATATATATATATATATATATATATATATATATATATATATATATATATATATATATATATATTGATGCTGATCGCGGTTAGGATGTTATAGACCGAGCGGTGGTTTAAAACCGCGACCTAACAAAACTCACCCGATTCCACCCGAACGTTGGTTGTATCGCACCCTAGCTGCTCAATGAGGGAAAAGACAAAAGCGACGCAATGCAAGAGGAAAACGGAGACAAAAAAAGGTTTGAAATACTACTACATTTATTCCTACTATTTACACACAAGCAAAAAGACAGATGTCACGTTTATTTACAAGCACAAGACGCAGGTGACACAGTGCAAATTTAGCTTACCTACAGACTTAACTTATATCCCAGGACAGAACAAACAGAACGCTGACTCACGCGGGGAATGCCAGGGATGGCAGAAGGTGGATGGCTGGAGGGAGAGGAAAGGTCCAAGGGGGGTCCCGCAGCACAACCGGCGCGTTCAGCAGCCGCCGTTCCGTTTCGGCCCTGCTCCGAACCGCCGTTCAGGCCCCCTTTGGCGGTTGGGTGGCGCGGCTGCGGCCGCCTGCACTTGCCTTGCCAGGCCTTGTCTCACTCGTCACCACCGACTCCTCACCACCGCAACCAACTGACCACCGACTCCTTTCTCTGGCAACCGACTGTCACCCACTCCTTGCAACCAACTCCTCCTCTCTTTCTCTCAACCGACCCAGACCAACCCAGAGTGCATCTCTCTTTCCTCTTCTTTTGGTCCACTTCCGGTTGCGCCCTTTTATAGTGCCCCCAGCGATCACGCCCCCCGGCGCTTTGGACACGCCCATCGGGGGTGCTCACCTCGGCCCTGGTTGGTCGCGCGACCCTCGGGCTCCGCCCTGGATGACGACGGGCGGCGCGCCCCTCCTCCCCTCTGACGAGGTGCGACACGCCTTTCTTCTCCGACCCGAGCCTCGTGGTCAATGGTGGTTATTGGAGGGGAGGTAATATGGGCAATCGAGGCTCGCCAATGACGAGAGGGGGATGTAATATGAGGTCATTGGAGGTTTTGGAGGGGATGGAAAGGGAGATTTTTGGGGATGGGAAGGAAAGGGGATCTATTCTCTTTCACTGGTGCAATGGAGTACTTCAATTAATGGGAGACACAGCCTTATCCTAAAACACAGAATAAGATATAACTGTCAAAAGAAAAGATATATCGTGTCCTGCATGTATGTTTTTATGGACTAACTACGGGAACGCCCTTTGACCTTTATACAACCACAACGGAGGGAGGAGGGGTGATATTTTACAACAACCTTTTACAACAACCTTTTACAACATTTTACCACCACCACAAAATAAAAAAACATTCTCATATTCACAACACTGCACCCTCCTCCCCTTAGGCACGGCCCGGGCCTATTACTTTTACCTTAGTGTGGCATGTAGGTGTAGTTCCCTCTACTTTTAACCTGACCCTGAGTGCGACTGGTTTTAAAACATAAATAAATGTGTCCCGCTGCTCCATTGCACCCTGCCTAACAGACTTACGCCCACAGTTAACCGAATTGCGGAATGGTCTTCAAACTATACACTGACGGTGGGGAGCATTATTTACACTGACGCTAATTTTATTTACAAAACTAACCCAGGACCTGTAATTGTTCTTTCTGGGGGGAGGACAGTCTGCTCTGCATCAATGCACCATTAAAGCACCCAAAAACGCACCAATACACACCCAAGCACCAATCGGTGCAGTCCCCATTGTTCAATGAATAAAATAAAACCAACAAACCCAACCCTGCAGGTGTCTCTTGCTCTTCGGCTCCCTCTGCTGGTTATCATTATTTCTTCCAGTTGTTGTCATTTTCATTTGCTTTGCTTACTGGCGGCCTATTTGCAATAAAGCTTGCCCAAACGTGTCCATTTTATTTATCTTTATTTATGGCCCACAGGGCCGACTACGTGTGGTTCACCTGTGGGGCATCGGTGCCCTGTGGCCAAGGTCCGCCAGCAAGATTTCGGGCCCTCATGGCCGGTTCCAGCAGAGGGGCCTTGCCCCAACCCATGGGGTCCATAAGTGGTGCTCGGCCACTGACATGTGGTCCATAATGTGGTGCATCGATGCAGACAGCTGGTTCTGTGAATTTCGGGCGCACAATGGCCGACCCACGCACGCTCCCCTCGGCGCCCAACGGCGCTCAGGTCCTCATGTGGGAGACAAAAAGGGGGGACAAGACAGATGAGCGAGGGGTAAGGTCTCAAGGGTACACATCAAAAAGGCAATGCAAGGCGAAATGCGTACGGAGGGCGAAGTGAGAAAGCTCGTCCCTACCGTACGTCACCCCCCTGTTACCTAGCCCACCCTTGCCCTTACCCCATATGTACAAAACCTACACATTACCAATTCGTCACTACTGTCACGTCTTCCCCATATTTCCCCTATATCAAATTCGTCACCACAATCCCTCTACTTCAAAAATTTGCCATCATCAATTCATCATCAATCCTCATAAGGAGGCAGAGATGGAACATCAAAGCACAATGTCACACCCACGTCATGATGCGTCTCACATTCCAAACATTTGCACAATAAAAAATAATAAAACATGGCATGGTGTGGAGTTACCTGTCACCTCCGGTGAGTGGGTGCAGATGGTGCGAGGAGATCCTTCATCCTAACTATCCTCTAAATGACTTTAACACACTTTACACTACCCGGGGTCTTTCTCCGGCCAAACCATTGGCCCTCTTACACTATGGGTTCTAAAAACCAATTCCCATTGGCCAAACTGTGGTGCTTTTCAATTTGGGGTCTCACTCCCCCGATTCATCTCCCGGTGCCCTCGCACAATTTCTGGGCCGCGACGTGTAGCTCTCCCAACAGGTCTACCCACCTGCACACCTCCACCACTGTAGTTGCCACCCGAGCTTACCTAGCTCCTCACCCTAACCTATCTAACTGGGGGCAGCCCCTCTCCTGGCTCTGTCACCCCATGGTGCCCTCTGGCACTGGGCTACCCGGGTCCGTCCTCCGGATCCTCGGGCCCAATCCACAACAACTACTACCGGCTCCCAGAGCCCACCTGCGGCCTCACCTGGCCGACATCCTTACAGTGGTGGAGTGCCCAAACCAACTACACACACTAACAGGCTACACGCCCAGCCATTTCCACAACACTAATGCACCCATCCAAACATCATTCTTCCAACCGCACCACAGATGCCAATATCCAACCACAATTTACCTGTACCCTCTACCTAACACTTACACTACCCGCCCCGGGTATCCGTGATGGGGGTCCACTCTTCCCCCATTCACACCTTCACACCATCCACTCCACTCCACAATTTCCACCATTCTCACTCCACGACCATCCATTCCAATACTCCAGATATTCCACACTACCATTTATTCCACACAGCCACATACACCTGTTGTTGCACACCTGTGCCCTCACACCTGGTGCCACCTGCACCCTCCTTTCTTCCTGGACCATTTGGTCAACACCACACGCAATCACCACTACTCCCTCATACACTGCTCCACACACCTGTTCAGTTGCACACCTGTGCAATCACACCTGTTCCATTCTCACCTGTTCAATCCTCACACACACGGCATCATCTCAGCTAACTTCTCCCCTCTGAAACTTGCGCTTCCCAGTCGTCCCTTTAAACTATTGCGCTCCCACGTCATTATAATCCACACTAATCTACCTGCGTCCCCACTACAGGTATCAGTCACTAACTAAACTTAACGTTACCTAATGTCAATCTCTTCTAGATCCCTATCATTATCCAAGCCCTCCCTGGCTCGGTTGTCATAGCCACCCCATAAACTATTGCGCATTTGCCCCCACTCTGTGAGGGATGGTGGATTTGCCATCCCACCACATCGGGGGTCTCTCACTATCAATTTTGTTCGTCCAGATTCCACAAGTCAAAAATTTTCTATTTACTGCCAATTCTATTCACTTTTCTAAATTTTGTATCAAATCACTACTATCACTATCACCATCACCCGTCTACTTATTAGGTCCTCTCGGTGCGCCAATTCACATCTACAGCCCGGCTTCGTACAGCCGAGCAATGAACGCGGGTTCTTTTGTGCCAGCGGCTGGATACGTCCCGCATTCGGGGCAGGGACGGAGGCTTACCCGGGCCGAGATCCCATGCACCACCTCGGCGTGGAGCCATCCAATGTCCCGATCTCGACCTGCCGGCACGTCTCAATAGAAAGTGGTCGCCATGACGACCCTTCCTATCGGGCTGCCCGCTCCGCCTAGTGGAGCCCGGACGCGGCCGCTCCACGCGAGGCCCAGCGTGGATCGCGCACGGCGGTCCTTTCGAACCCGCCGTGGCTCGGATCTCCGCTGGTTCTCGCGGCACGCGAAGCCCGGCACGCACCGAGGGCCCGATCCGGCTAAAAGTCGACCTAACCTTTAACCCGGTTACCGTCGACGCTTCACCTGCAGGCTTACATGCATACGCTACCTCTTTCTTGCTCATACATGCAGCCGTTCCCATTCTCCTCGTACCTTTTCTTTCACACCTCGGTAGTCGGTACACTCACTCCGCTCACCGACTTGGTCACACACCTGACCACCGAACACTTTGGCACACATTCGTCGCTCGCACACCTCACTAACACACCTCTTCGCGCCCCCTCCTCGGTCACTTCCTCTGTGACAATCACAGGTGTGCTCTCATTCGCACACCCATCCACGTGCCTCACTACCAACTCAAATGTGCCTTCCCACACACGCTCTACCATCCCAGGTGTGCTTCCTTCCATTCCAGGTGTACATCCTCGCTCACCTGTCACAACCAACTCACGCTCCGTTTCACTCTCACTACTCTCACCTCCACTCTCGGTCGCGCACTCACCCTTACTCTCGACAGCACTCTTTCCTCATGCACCCGTCCGTTACACACCTTTCTCGCGCGTCCTCCCGCGCACACTTTTTCGTTACTTCCTCCGTAACACTCACCACACCGCGCTTCCCTGTGCTCCCTCGCACACGCGCTTCGACCAACTCACTCTTGACGGCACACTCACTCCTCGGCGTGCACTTTTTCCTCACACACCCCATGGTCGGACATTCTCGCACACCTCTCTTTTCGCACACCTGACCTGTCGCACACTTCACCAACGGCCTTTCACGAACACCCGGATCCAAACCAATCCCCAAGCCGACTGAAGCTTTCCTCACATCATATACATTGCCACTCACCTCCGTACTTCGTCTTCGCACCTCCTTTGCCACCTGCAAACTCTTTATTTGGTTAGTGAGCATCACATCATGAGTTGAGCACCGACCTTGCACATATTCCATCACCTCCTCCTGGATTTCTCTCTTAGTTTCTGTCCGTCCCTTCTTAATTTCACTCACCTCTTCTCCCACTTCCTCTAATTTTTGTTTAACCTCTTTTATTTCTCGGTGCGTCTCCTCAAGTTCGTCCTCTAAGGCTACCGTGACCGTTTCTACGTGCGTCCTTACCTCCCGGTCCTTCGTCTCCATTGCTTCTGTCACCTCTTCCACCCTCATTGTCAGTTCCTCCCGTACCATCTGACATTGCCTCTGCGTCGCTATTAATTCGTTTTTAATTTCTTTTTGTGTCGCCTTTAACCCTCCTAGTACCGCAGTGTTCTTTTGAACCTGCTCCACTAACTTAGTTTGTCCCTCTGTCAGCTGCTCCACCTCCTCCGTCAGATCTTCTATTCCCCCTTGTAACTTAGCCGTATTATTCCTCACTTCTTTCTCTATACGCTTTTCGCCTCGCTTTACCTCCTCGCGTAGCCCCGAGACCTCCTCACTCACCCCTCGTCGTATTTCCTCCATCTGGTTCCCCATCTGTTCGATTTCCCGGGCGGATTGTTCCCCTATTTCCCGCAATTTGTCCTCCATCCTATTTTCTAACCCCATTAACCCATTTTTCACCCCCTCTAACTGATTCTCCTGGGCAGCCATTCTATTTTCTACCCCCATTAACCCATTTCTCACCTCTTTTATCCCGTTGTCTAACCCCTCAAAATTATTGTCTAACTTCTCACCGGTACCCCTCGCTTCGTCCCTCATTACCCCCATTTGGTTTCCCATTACCCCCAATTGCTCACTCTGAGCATCCATCCGGTTCCCCATTACCCCCATTTGGCCCTCCAATCGCTCACTATTCTGGGCCATAAGGGCCTTCATTTGTATAAAAAAAAGGTTCAAATCCATTGGCATCTCCGGTTCGACTACCGCGACCATGGGCGTGGCTAAATTTGGCGCCGCTGTAATCACGTGCGCGAGAGCGCCATTTTGTGCACCTGAAATTCCCGCAACCACATTGACATTTTCCTCCTCCCTTTCTTCCCCGAAGTCCTGGGTTACTTCTAACCCCTCTATCTCTCCCACCGGCATCCCGTCGCCTTGGACAGCCATGGCGCGATTTCAAAATTCGGGCTTTTCCTTTAAAACAAAACAAATTTCGGTATTTTATAATTTTGAGCGCGTGAAGCGCGCTCCGGGTCGATCTCACTCCCCGACACCAATTGTTATAGTACTAACACAATTGGTGTCCAAAATTTGGGCTAAATAAATTTAGTCCCAGGTTCGAATCCCACCTCCTGACTACCAATTGTTATAGATCGCCGTTAGGATGTTATAGACCGAGCGGTGGTTTAAAACCGCGACCTAACAAAACTCACCCGATTCCACCCGAACGTTGGTTGTATCGCACCCTAGCTGCTCAATGAGGGAAAAGACAAAAGCGACGCAATGCAAGAGGAAAACAGAGACAAAAAAAGGTTTGAAATACTACTACATTTATTCCTACTATTTACACACAAGCAAAAAGACAGATGTCACGTTTATTTACAAGCACAAGACGCAGGTGACACAGTGCAAATTTAGCTTACCTACAGACTTAACTTATATCCCAGGACAGAACAAACAGAACGCTGACTCACGCGGGGAATGCCAGGGATGGCAGAAGGTGGATGGCTGGAGGGAGAGGAAAGGTCCAAGGGGGGTCCCGCAGCACAACCGGCGCGTTCAGCAGCCGCCGTTCCGTTTCGGCCCTACTCCGAACCGCCGTTCAGGCCCCCTTTGGCGGTTGGGTGGCGCGGCTGCGGCCGCCTGCACTTGCCTTGCCAGGCCTTGTCTCACTCGTCACCACCGACTCCTCACCACCGCAACCAACTGACCACCGACTCCTTTCTCTGGCAACCGACTGTCACCCACTCCTTGCAACCAACTCCTCCTCTCTTTCTCTCAACCGACCCAGACCAACCCAGAGTGCATCTCTCTTTCCTCTTCTTTTGGTCCACTTCCGGTTGCGCCCTTTTATAGCGCCCCCAGCGATCACGCCCCCCGGCGCTTTGGACACGTCCATCGGGGGTGCTCACCTCGGCCCTGGTTGGTCGCACGACCCTCGGGCTCCGCCCTGGATGACGACGGGCGGCGCGCCCCTCCTCCCCTCTGACGAGGTGCGACACGCCTTTCTTCTCCGACCCGAGCCTCGTGGTCAATGGTGGTTATTGGAGGGGAGGTAATATGGGCAATCGAGGCTCGCCAATGACGAGAGGGGGATGTAATATGAGGTCATTGGAGGTTTTGGAGGGGATGGAAAGGGAGATTTTTGGGGATGGGAAGGAAAGGGGATCTATTCTCTTTCACTGGTGCAATGGAGTACTTCAATTAATGGGAGACACAGCCTTATCCTAAAACACAGAATAAGATATAACTGTCAAAAGAAAAGATATATCGTGTCCTGCATGTATGTTTTTATGGACTAACTACGGGAACGCCCTTTGACCTTTATACAACCACAACGGAGGGAGGAGGGGTGATATTTTACAACAACCTTTTACAACATTTTACCACCACCACAAAATAAAAAAACATTCTCATATTCACAACAATATATATATGTATATATATATATATATATATATATATATATATATATATATATATATATATATATATATATTATATATATATATATATATATATTGTTACGGCCCACGGATAAGGATGTTGGTTTGCCGAGCGGATGGCACCACGGCCTAACAGTTACCCCGACTAACCCGATTCCCGAACGTTGGCCAGATCGCGCCACAGATATTCAATATGGAAAAGACAAAAGCGACACGGCTGGGAAGAAGAGGAAGAAGACGAAAAAAAGGTTGGAAATACTACTAAATTTATTCCTATTATTTACATGCTCAAAGTAACCAAGGAAGAAGGAAAGATAATAAAATAATATACAGAAGATTTTAGAGACAGTGAAAATCGCTAGCTTATCTAAACAGACTTAATTAATACCCAGGACAGAACAAACGAAGACGACTCACACGGGGAATGATGATAGGAATGGCGGAGGTGGATGGCTTGGAGGGGGGGAGGCCGGTCCAAGGGGTCCTGCAGCACGATCGGCGCGTTTAGCATCCGCCGTTCCTTCGCGGCCCTGCTCAAAACCGCCGTCCAGGCCCCAAGCGGCTGTTGAGTGTTGTTGCTGCTGTGGCCGCCGCTGCTGCTGCTGCTGTGGACGTCGCATGCTTTGCCAGGTCTACAACAGGTTTTGTGCTTCCTTGGATGATGATCTCCTTGGATGATCTCTATGTTCTCTTGGTCCAACAACTCTTTCTCTTTCTTGGTCCGACCACTCCTCACCATCGACAACCCAACGCAACCAACGCAACCACTGACCACCACAACGCCACCACTGACGACCAACCCCTTGCTTCTTGCGCGCGCGCCTTTATAGCGCCTCCGGCGATTAAGCCGCCGGCCTTCAGGACACGCCCATCGGTGTGCTCACCTCGGCCATGGTTGGTCGCGCGACCCTCTGGCTCCGCCCTTGATGACGACGGGCGGGCACGCCTTTCTTCCCCGACCCGAGCACATGTTCAATGGTGGTTTTGGAGGGGATGTAATTGGCAAATTGAGGCTTGGCCATGACGAAAGGGGAAATGGAGGTTTTGGGAATGGGAATGAAGAATGAAGGGAATCTATCTTATTTCACTTGGTGCAATGGAGTGTCATTTTAATGGAAGACAAAGCCTTAACCTAATACACAGAATAAGGAAATAAACTACTGAACAGGGATATTATAGTGTCCTTCATGTATGCTTTATGGAATTAACTACCGGAACGCCCTTTGACCTTTATACACACTGGAGCAAGGAGGGTTCAGACTAAAACAATAATTCACAACCATTTACTAGACAATACAACACAATCAAAAAAAAACTCAATCCTCATATCCACAACACTGCACCCTCCTCCTCTTAGGCACGTCCCGGGCCTATAACTTTAATTTAGTGTGACACGTAGGTGTAGTTCCCTCTACTTTTAACCTGACCCTGAGTGCGACAGTTTTAAAACATAAATAAATATGTCCCGCTGCTCCATTGCACCCTACCTAACAGACTCACGCCCACAGCTAACCGAATTGCGGAATGGTCTTCAAACTATACACTGACGGTGGGGAGCATTATTTACATTGACTCTGCTTTTATTTACAAAACTAACCCAGGACCTGTGATTGTTCTTTTGGGGGGGGAGAGACAGTCTGCTCTGCATCGACGCACCATGAAAGCACCCAAAACGCACCAACACACCCTCAAGCACCAATCGGTGCACAGTCATCACTGTTATCAATAAAAATAAACCAACAACCCCTAACCCTGCAGGTGGTCTCTTGCTCTTCGGCTCCCTCTGCTGGCTATTATTATTTTCCTGGTGTTGTCATCTTCCTTTGCTGGCGGCCTATTTGCACTATTAAAATGCACCCAACGTGTCCATTTTTATTTATTTTATTTATGGCCCACAGGGCCGACTAGTGTGGTTCACCTGTGGGGCATCGGTGCCCTGTGATCAAGGTCCGCCAGCAAGATTTCGGGCCTTCATGGCCGGTTCCAGCAGAGGGGCCATGCCCCAACCCATGGGGTCCATCAGTGGTGCTCAGCCACAGACATGTGGTCCATAATGTGGTGCATCGATGCAGACAGCTGGTTCTGGGAGTTCCGGGCGCACAATGGCGGACTCACGCACGCTCCCCTCGGCGCCCAGTGGCGCACAGGTCCTCATGTGGGAGACAAAGGGGGGAAGAGACAGATGAGCGAGGGGTAAGGTCACAAGGGTACACATCAAACAAGGCAATGCAAGGCGAAATGCGTACGGAGAGCGAAGTGAGAAAGCTCGTCCCTACCATACGTCACCCCCCCTGTCACCTACTCTACCCTTGCCCTTACCCCATATTTACAAAAATCTACACATTTACAAATTCGTCACTACTGTCACGTCTTCCCCATATTTGTTCTATTCCAAATTCGTCACCACAATCCCTCTATCCAAAATTTGCCCTCACCCAATTCATCATCAATCCTCATAAGGAGGAAGAGATGGAACATCAAGCACAATGTCACACCCACGTCATGATGCGTCTCATAATCCAAAACATCTGCATCATAAAAATAACAAAAACCACCTGGCATGGTGTGGAGGTACGTCATCTCAGGTGAGTGGATGTAGATGGTGCGAGGAGACTTCAATCCTAACTATCCTCTAAATGACTTTAACACACTTTACACTACCCAAGGTCTTTCCCTGCAAAACCATTGGCAATCTTATTCTATGTGGTTTTAAAAACCAATTCCCATTGACCAAACTGTGGTGCTTCTCAATTTGGGGTCTCACTCCCCCGATTCATCTCCCTGTGCCCTTGCACAATTTCTGGGCTGGGTCGTGCAGCTCTCCCAGCAGGTCTACCCACCTGCACACCTCCACCACTGTAGTTGCCTCCGAGCTTACCTGCTCCTTACCCTAACCTATCTACCTGGGGAAGGCCCCTCCTGGCTCTGTCACCCCACTCGGTGCCCTCTGGTACTGGGCTACCCGGGTCCGTCCTCCGGATCCTCGGGCCCCATCCACAACAACTCTACCGGCTCCCAGAGCCCACCTGCGGCCTCACCTGGCCGACATCCTCACAGTGGTGGAGTGCCCAAACCAACTACACACACTAACAGGCTACACGCCCAGCCATTTCCACAACACTAATGCACCCATCCATATTCCATTCTTTCACCCGCACCACAGATGCCAATATCCAACCACAATTTACCTATACCCTCTACCTAACACTTACACTACCCTCCCCGAGTATTCGTGATGGGGGTCCATCCTTCCCCCATTCACACCTTCGCACCATCCACTCCACTCCACAATTTCCACCATACTCACTCCACGACCATCCATTCCAATACTCCATATATTCCATACCATTTATTCCATACAACCATTCTCCATTCACCTGTTGTTGCACACCTGTGCAATCACACCTGGTTGCACCTGCACCCTCCTTCCTTCCTGGACCATTTGGTCAGCACAATACTCATCACCATCACTCACTCATACACTTTTCCATACACCTGTTCAGTTGCACACCTGTGCAATCACACCTGTTCACCATACACACGGCATCATCTAATCTACCTGGTGACCCTGCTAACTTAGTGCTCCCCATCTTCCCTTTAAACTAAGCACATACCACGTCATTATCATCCACTCTAATCTACCTGCATCCCCACTACAGGTATCATTGTCACTAGCTAATCTTAACGTTACCTAATGTCATCTTCTCTAGATCCCTATCATTATATCCTAACCCTCCCGGGCTAGTTTTCACTGCCATAAACCCCATAAATCTAGTGCTCCTTTGCCCCCGCTGTGAGGGATGGCAGAGTTGCCATCCTATCACATCGGGTATCTCCCACTACCAATTTTGCTCTCCAAATTCCAACCAATCAAAAATTTTCTATTCCAAAATTTCGAATCCAAAAACACTATCAGTATCACCATCATCACAGTCCGCTATATCCTAGCCTCGGTGCGTCATGACATCATTAAACTCGGCTTCGTAAAGCCGAGCAATGAACGCGGGTGGTTTGGTCGCCTGCAGGTTTAATCCGTCCGGCTTTCGGTTCAAGGGAGGTGGTTTGGTCGGGCCGAGATTCCACGCACCATCTCGGCGCGGCACCTTGCGGTCCCGGGCCCGATGGCTCAATCTCCCCCGGTCGGAACCCCGTCCCCGCGAGGGGGCACCGTCCGCTTCCTCCCACTCGCCCTTGAACCGGACCGGTCGCCTCGCCCGACAAGGCCCGGACTCGACCGTGCGGGGCCAAGCCCGAATCGGCAACGACGCTTCGAAGAGAAGCGACGCAGTATCGATCCGCGCCGGGCCTCGCATCCAACAAAGCACACCGCGCCCCGAGTGCTCGCATCGGCTATCCGTCGCCCTAAACGCTAACCCGTTCAATGTCGATGCTTCACTTGCATACGCGACCCGTTTCGCACTCACAAAACCTGGCGTTCCAACGCCTCCAGTGCATTCCACCAACGCACTCCCTGTTACACACCACACCTCTCGCGCACACTCGCCGCTCGCACACTCCCCTAACACACCTCGCGCACCGTCTTGCGCACTCTCCCTCGGTACGTACTCCGTACCACTCACCATGGGCGTGCACCCTTGGCCTTGCATCCACCCACTAACGCGCTCAGATGGGCTCTCCCACACCCGCGCTACCACCAACTCAGGTGTGCTTCCTCGCACACGTTCCACCACCACCTTACTCTCCGTGTCACACTCACCCTCGCACGTACACTCCATATTGCTCTCACTCCCTGTGTCACACTCCGTACACCCCGACGTGCATTCTCGCTCGCACTCGGTTTCATTCCCACACTTTATAACATACCCACTCGCTGACGCACACTTTTTCCTCCCACGCGTGCCATTTCCACTCACACGGGACCCTTCACCAACGCCCGGGTGCCATATCGACCCCAATCGCGCGACTATTCTCTTCGCGCCAAACCCCCTTTTACAAAATCTCCCGGCACCACATGCAGCCCGTCCCACCTTCGGGGTTCTTCTTCCTCCCTGCACCAACACCTGCAAATCTTTATAAGGATTAATGAGCACAGCATCGTGATGTGAGCACGGACTTTGTACATATTCCATCTTTTCCTCCCGCCGCGAGTGGTTTTCTAAGTCCCCGGTCTCTTCAATTTCAATGCCCACTACCACTTTGTCTTTGTTCCCCTCGACGACCGTTGGCTTTAATAAAATTCCCTCTACCTCATCGGTCGCCGGCTTTTCCAAACCCCGTGTCGCGATTTCTACCCCCGTCATTGTACCCGCGCTTTCCTCCGCCTCGCTCAACCAGCGCTTCTCGACCCGCATTACCTCCTCGTGCACCCCTGGGACCCTTTCGCCCAACCTGCGGTCTCTGTCCCTCTGCTACATTTCCTCCCTATCGGCCCTTATTCCGTTCGTTATTGCTTCAATTTGGTTTCCCAATCGCTCATCATTAGTCCTCATTTCTTCGAATTTGGCCATTATTTGGTCCATAACAAATCGCATGTACTCCGGCATCTCTGGCTCGGCTGCCGCGACCACGGGCGCAGCTAAATTTGGTGCCGCAATAACCATGTGCGCGAGGACGCCATTTTGTGCGCCTGATACCTCCTCAACCACCTCCTCATTGCCCTCCTCCACATACATTTCCCCGAGGTCCTGGGTCGATTCTACCCCGTCTATCTCTCCCACCGACATCCCGTCGCCTTGACCAGCCATGGCGCGATTTCAAAATTCGGGTTTTGTAAAACAAAACAAATTTCAGTAGCTCGTAATTTTGAGCGCGTTAAGCGCGCTTCGGGTCCGTTCCCGCTCCCGACACCAATTGTTACTGCCAATTGTACAATTGGTGTTCCAAAATTTGGGCTAAATAAATTTAGTCCCAGGTTCGAATCCCAACTCCTGACTACCAATTGTTACGGCCCGCGGATAAGGATGTTGGTTTGCCGAGCGGATGGCACCGTGGCCTAACAGTTACCCCGACTAACCCGATTCCCGAACGTTGGCCGGATCGCGCCACAGATATTCAATATGGAAAAGACAAAAGCGACACGGATGGGAAGAAGAAGAAGAGGACGAAAAAAAGGTTGGAAATACTACTAAATTTATTCCTATTATTTACATGCTCAAAGTAACCAAGGAAGAAGGAAAGATAATAAAATAATATACAGAAGATTTTAGAGACACAGTGAAAATCGCTAGCTTATCTAAACAGACTTAATTAATACCCAGGACAGAACAAACGAAGACGACTCACACAGGGAATGATGATAGGAATGGCGGAGGTGGATGGCTTGGAGGGGGGGAGGCTGGTCCAAGGGGTCCTGCAGCACGATCGGCGCGTTTAGCAGCCGCCGTTCCTTCGCGGCCCTGCTCAAAACCGCCGTCCAGGCCCCAAGCGGCTGTTGAGTGTTGTTGCTGCTGTGGCCGCCGCTGCTGCTGCTGCTGTGGACGTCACGTGCTTTGCCAGGACTACAACAGGCTTTGTGCTTCCCTGGATGATGATCTCCTTGGATGATCTCTATGTTCTCTTGGTCCAACAACTCTTTCTCTTTCTTGGTCCGACCACTCCTCACCATTGACAACCCAACGCAACCACTGACCACCACAACGCCACCACTGACGACCAACCCCTTGCTTGCTTCTTGCGCGCGCGCCTTTATAGCGCCTCCGGCTATTAAGCCGCCGGCCTTCAGGACACGCCCATCGGTGTGCTCACCTCGGCCATGGTTGGTCGCGTGACTCTCTGGCTCCGCCCTTGATGACGACGGGCGGGCATGCCTTTCTTCCCCGACCCGAGCACATGTTCAATGGTGGTTTTGGAGGGGATGTAATTGGCAAATTGAGGCTTGGCTATGACGAAAGGGGAAATGGAGGTTTTGGGAATGGGAATGAAGAATGAAGGGAATCTATCTTATTTCACTTGGTGCAATGGAGTGTCATTTTAATGGAAGACAAAGCCTTAACCTAATACACAGAATAAGGAAATAAACTACTGAACAGGGATATTATAGTGTCCTTCATGTATGCTTTATGGAATTAACTACCGGAATGCCCTTTGACCTTTATACACACTGGAGCAAGGAGGGCTCAGACTAAAACAATAATTCACAACCATTTACTATACAATACAACACAATCAAAAAAAAACGCAATCCTCATATCCGCAACAATATATATATATATATATATATATATATATATATATATATATATATATATATATATTGTTATAGATCGCGGTTAGATGTTATAGACCGAGCGGTGGTGTAAGACCGCGACCTAACAAAACTCACCCGATTCACCCAGACTTTGGCCGTATCGCACCCTAGCTGCTCAATGAGGGAAAAGACAAAAGCGACGCAATGTAAGAGGAAAAGGAATTAAAACGAGAAGACGTACAGACGAGTAATGGGGTTTATTATTTACACACACAAGCAAAAAGGAGCAATCAAGTTTATTTACAAGCACATAAGACGCAGGTGACACAGGGAAAATACTAGCTTATACAGACTTAATTAACTACCCAGGACAAAACAAACAAAGACGACTCACACGGGGAACTGCAGAGTGGATTGGCTGGAAGGCGGTGCGTGGCTGGAGGGGGAGGACGGCACGGAGCTGGCTGGAGCTTGATCCTGCACGGGACGTCGGGCGGGACCTCGACGGCCGCTGATGCCTCCGATCCTGTCGTGTGCGTGGGATCACGGGTCGGATCACGGGTCGGGTCACGGGTCGGATCACGGGTCGGATCACGGTCAGAGCCGACGCGCTGGTGGGGGGTCTGGCGTGACGGGTTCTCTCCTCTCTTCTGTTGTTTGGTCCAACCACTCCGTCTCCAACGCAACCCCTCAACGCAATCACTGAACGCAACCACTGAACGCAACCACTGACGACCAACTCAGCTCTTTGTGACCCTCCTTGTCTCGGCTCAAAAGTGCATCTCCGTTTCTGCTTCCAAGCTCGACTCTGTAAAAACGCATCTCTCTCTTGGACACGCCCTGCCTTGGGTTATATAGGCCCCCGCCCCTCAACCTTTGCGAACCTCCCCGACCGCTCTTCCTCCGCCCTCTGTAGCCAAACCCCTGGCTCATGGTTGGTCAAGCGGGGCTGGTTCACTCCTCCCCTCTCTGACGAGGTGGGGAAACGCCTTCCTTCCCCCAACCCTGCCTCGTGGTCAATGGCGGCAATTGGATCGGAGGTAATATGGGCAATCGAGGGCTCAGCGGTGACGAGAGGGGGATGTAATATGGAAATGGAGGTTTTGGGGATGGGAAGGAAAGGGAATCTATTCTCTTTCACTGGTGCAATGGAGTATTTCAATTAATGGAAGACACAGCCTTACACTAATACACAGAATAAGATATAACTATCGAACATGAATATCCTATGATTGGCTGACGTGTATGCTTGTGGACTATGGGACGCCCTTTTGATCTTACACAGCTCCGGAGGCAGGAGGCACAGCACAACAACAATAATAATAATCATACAGCACACAATAAAAAAAAAATATATACAGTCCTCATATCCACAACACTGCACTCTCCTCCTCTTAGGCACGTCCCGGGCCTACAACTTTTAGCTTTAGCGTGACACGTAGGTGTAGTTCCCTCTATTTTTAACCTGACCCTGAGTGCGACAGTTTAAACATAAATAAATGTGTCCCGCTGCTCCATTGCACCCTGCCTAACAGACTTTCGCCCACAGTTAACCGAATTGCGGAATGGTCTTCAAACTATACACTGACGGTGGGGAGCATTATTTACAATGACTCTGCTTTTATTTACAAAACTAACCCAGGACCTGTAATTGTTCTTTCTGGGGGGAGGACAGTCTGCTCTGCATCAATGCACCATTAAAGCACCCAAAAACGCACCAATACACACCCAAGCACCAATCGGTGCAGTCACCATTGTTCAATGAATAAAATAAAACCAACAACCCCTAACCCTGCAGGGGTCTCTGGCTCTTCGGCTCCCTCTGCTGGTTATTAATATTTCTCTTCCAGATGTTGTCATTTCCTTTGCTTTGCTTACTGGCGGCCTATTTTCAATAAAACTTGCACCCAATGTGTCCTTTTTATTTATTTATGGCCCACCAGGCCGACTATGTGTATGGTTCACCTGTGGGGCATTGGTGCCCTGTGGCCAAGGTCCGCCAGCAAGATTTCGGGCCCTCATGGCCGGTTCCAGCAGAGGGGCCATGCCCCAACCCATGGGGTCCATAAGTGGTGCTCGGCCACTGACATGTGGTCCATAATGTGGTGCATCGATGCAGACAGCTGGTTCTGGGAATTTCGGGCGCACAATGGCCGACCCACGCACGCTCCCCTCGGCGCCCAACGGCGCACAGGTCATGTGGGAGACAAAAGGGGGGCAAGACAAATGAGCGAGGGGTAAGGTCTCAAGGGTACACATCAAAAAGGCAATGCAAGGCGAAATGCGTACGGAGGGCGCAGTGAGAAAGCTCGTCCCTACCGTACGTCACCCCCCTGTTACCTAGCCCACCCTTGCCCTTACCCCATATGTACAAAACCTACACATTACCAATTCGTCACTACTGTCACGTCTTCCCCATATTTCCCCTATATCAAATTCGTCACCACAATCCCTCTACTTCAAAAATTTGCCATCATCAATTCATCATCAATCCTCATAAGGAGGCAGAGATGGAACATCAAAGCACAATGTCACACCCACGTCATGATGCGTCTCACAATCCAAACATTTGCATCATAAAAATAATTAAACCATGGCATGGTGTGGAGTACCTGTCACCTCAGGTGAGTGGATGCAGATGGTGCGAGGAGATCCTTCATCCTAACTATCCTCTAAATGACTTTAACACACTTTACACTACCCGGGGTCTTTCTCCGGCCAAACCATTGGCCCTCTTACACTATGGGTTCTAAAAACCAATTCCCATTGGCCAAACTGTGGTGCTTTTCAATTTGGGGTCTCACTCCCCCGATTCATCTCCCGGTGCCCTCGCACAATTTCTGGGCTGTGGCGTGTACCTCTCCCAGTGGGTCTACCCACCTGCACACCTCCACCACTGCAGTTGCCTCCGAGCTTACCTGCTCCTCACCCTAACCTATCTAACTGGGGGCAGCCCCTCTCCTGGCTCTGTCACCCCATGGTGCCCTCTGGCACTGGGCTACCCGGGTCCGTCCTCCGGATCCTCGGGCCCCATTCACACAACTACTACCGGCTCCCAGAGCCCACCTGCGGCCTCACCTGGCCGACATCCTTACAGTGGTGGAGTGCCCAAACCAACTACACACACTAACAGGCTACACGCCCAGCCATTTCCACAACACTAATGCACCCATCCAAACATCATTCTTCCAACCGCACCACAGATGCCAATATCCAACCACAATTTACCTGTACCCTCTACCTAACTCTTACACTACCCGCCCCGGGTATCCGTGATGGGGGTCCACTCTTCCCCCATTCACACCTTCGCACCATCCACTCCACTCCACAATTTCCACCATTCTCACTCCACGACCATCCATTCCAATCCTCCATACCATTTATTCCATACATCTGTCTTTCATTCACCTGTCGTTGCACACCTGTGCAATCTCACCTGGTGCCACCTGCACCCTCCTCCTCTTTCTGGACCAGTTGGTCAACGCAACACACATCACCATCACTCACTCATACACTGCTCCACACACCTGTTCAGTTGCACACCTGTGCAATCACACCTGTTCCATTCTCACCTGTTCAATCCTCACACACACGGCATCATCTCAGCTAACTACTCCCCTCTGAAACTTGCGCTTCCCAGTCGTCCCTTTAAACTATTGCGCTCCCACGTCATTATAATCCACACTAATCTACCTGCGTCCCCACTACAGGTATCAGTCACTAACTAACCTTAACGTCACCTAATGTCATCTTCTAGGGCCCTATCAATATAACCTAACCCACCCGGGCTAGTTTTCACTGCCATACACCCCATAAGCTATAGCTCCTTTGCCCCCACCTGTGAGGGATGGTGGATTTGCCATCCCACCACATCGGGGGTCTCTCACTACCAATTTCGCTCGTCCAAATCCAACAATTCAAAAATTTTCCATTTACTGCCAATTCTATTCACTTTTCTAAATTTCGTTTTAAATCACTATCACTATCACCATCACCCGTCTACTTATTACATCCTCTCGGTGCGCCAATTCACATCTACAGCCCGGCTTCGTACAGCCGAGCACTGAACGCGGATTCTTTTGTGCTGGCGGCTGGATGCGTCCCGCATTCGGGGCAGGGACGGAGGCTTACCCGGGCCGAGATCCCATGCACCACCTCGGCGTGAAGCCATCCAATGTCCCGATCTCGACCTGCCGGCACGTCTCAATAGAAAGTGGTCGCCATGACGACCCTTCCTATCGGGCTGCCCGCTCCGCCTAGTGGAGCCCGGACGCGGCCGCTCCACGCGAGGCCCAGCGTGGATCGCGCACGGCGGTCCTTTCGAACCCGCCGTGGCTCGGATCTCCGCTGGTTCTCGCGGCACGCGAAGCCCGGCACGCACCGAGGGCCCGATTCGGCTAAAAGTCGACCTAACCTTTAACCCGGTTATCGTCGACGCCTCACCTGCAGGCTTACATGCATACGCTACCCCTTTCGTGCTCATACATGCAGCCGTTCCCATTCTCCTCGTACCTTTCCTTACACACCTCGGTACACTCATTCCGCTCACCGACTTGGTCACACACCTGACCACCGAACACCTTGGCACACATTCGTCGCTCGCACACCTCACCAATACACCTCTTCGCGCCCCTGTCTCGGTCACCTCCTTTGTGACAATCACAGGTGTGCTCTCACCCGCACACCCAACCACGTGTCTCACTACCAATTCCAGCGTGCATTCCCACTCACGCTCTTCCATTCCAGGTGTGCATCCTTCTATTCCAGGTGTACATCCTCGCTCACCTGCCACAACCAACTCACGCTCCGTTTCACTCTCACTACTCTCACCTCCACTCTCGGTCGCGCACTCACCCTTACTCTTGACAGCATGCGCTTTCCCCATGCACCCGTCCGTTACACACCTTTCTCGCGCATCCTCCCGCGCACACTTCTTCGTTACTTCCTCCGTAACACTCACCACAGGCATGCATTCTCCCTTACTCTTGACAGCATGCGCTTTCCCCATGCACCCGTCCGTTACACACCTTTCTCGCGCATCCTCCCGCGCACACTTTTTCGTTACTTCCTCCGTAACACTCACCACACCGCGCTTCCCTGTGCTCCCTCGCACACGCGCTTCGACCAACTCACTCTTGACGGCACACTCACTCCTCGGCGTGCACTTTTTCCTCACACACCCCATGGTCGGACATTCTCGCACACCTCTTTTTTTGCACACCTGTCCTGTCACACACCTCACCAACGGCCTTTCACGAACACCCGGATCCAAACCAATCCCCAAGCCGACTGAATCTCCCCTCACATCATGTACATTGCCACTCACCTCCGTACCTCGTCGCACCTCCTCTGCCACCTGCAAACTTTTTATTTGGTTAGTGAGCATCTCATCATGATTTGAACACAGACTTTGTACATTATCCATTTCTCCCTGCAATTCCCGGGCTACCTCCGTCATCTCTTCAATTTCAATGCCCACTTCCGCTTTTTCTGTACTCACCTCGACGACCGTTGGCTTTAATAAAATTCCCTCTACCTCATCGGTCGCCGGCTTTTCCAAGCCCCGGGTCGCGATTTCTACCCCCGTCATTGTACCCGTGCTTTCCTCCGCTTCGCTCAACCAGCGCTTTTCGACTCGCGTTACCTCCTCGTGCACCCCTGGGACCCTTTCGCCCAACTCGCGGTCTCTGTCCCTCTGCTCCCCTTCCTCCCTATCGGCCCTCATTCCGTTCGTTATTTCTTCAATTTGGTTTCCCAATTTGTTCGTTACTGCTTCCTTTTGGTTTCCCAATTTGTTTAACAATCGCTCACTGTCAGCTTCCATTTGGTTTAACAATCGCTCCCTGTTCCTGTCCAAAAGGGCCTCCATTTCAGCCATAATTAATTGCATGTCTTCCACCGTTGGTACAAAGGGCGCGGCAAAATTTGGTGCCGCTACACCCACATGCGTGAGGACGCCATTTTGTGCACCTGATACACCCTCAACCGCACCTTCTTTACTCTCCTCCACCATTTTTTTTCCTAAGTCCTGGGTCGATTCTACCCCGTCTATCTCTCCCACCGGCATCCCGTCGCCTTGAACAGCCATGGCGCGATTTCAAAATTCGGGTTTTGCTTAAAAAAAAAACAAATTTCGGCAGCTCGTAATTTTGACCAAAATTTTTTTTCTAGATGTTTTAAAAATTTGGTTCGGGCCCCGAATCTCACTCCCAGACACCAATTGTTATAGTACTAACACAATTGGTGTCCAAAATTTGGGCTAAATAAATTTAGTCCCAGGTTCGAATCCAACTCCTGACAACCAATTGTTATAGATCGCGGTTAGATGTTATAGACCGAGCGGTGGTGTAAGACCGCGACCTAACAAAACTCACCCGATTCACCCAGACTTTGGCCGTATCGTACCCTAGCTGCTCAATGAGGGAAAAGACAAAAGCGACGCAATGTAAGAGGAAAAGGAATTAAAACGAGAAGACGTACAGACGAGTAATGGGGTTTATTATTTACACACACAAGCAAAAAGGAGCAATCAAGTTTATTTACAAGCACATAAGACGCAGGTGACACAGGGAAAATACTAGCTTATACAGACTTAATTAACTACCCAGGACAAAACAAACAAAGACGACTCACACGGGGAATTGCAGAGTGGATTGGCTGGAAGGCGGTGCGTGGCTGGAGGGGGAGGACGGCACGGAGCTGGCTGGAGCTTGATCCTGCACGGGACGTCGGGCGGGACCTCGACGGCCGCTGATGCCTCCGATCCTGTCGTGTGCGTGGGATCACGGGTCGGATCACGGGTCGGGTCACGGGTCGGATCACGGTCAGAGCCGACGCGCTGGTGGGGGGTCTGGCGTGACGGGTTCTCTCCTCTCTTCTGTTGTTTGGTCCAACCACTCCGTCTCCAACGCAACCCCTCAACGCAATCACTGAACGCAACCACTGAACGCAACCACTGACGACCAACTCAGCTCTTTGTGACCCTCCTTGTCTCGGCTCAAAAGTGCATCTCCGTTTCTGCTTCCAAGCTCGACTCTGTAAAAACGCATCTCTCTCTTGGACACGCCCTGCCTTGGGTTATATAGGCCCCCGCCCCTCAACCTTTGCGAACCTCCCCGACCGCTCTTCCTCCGCCCTCTGTAGCCAAACCCCTGGCTCATGGTTGGTCGAGCGGGGCTGGTTCACTCCTCCCCTCTCTGACGAGGTGGGGAAACGCCTTCCTTCCCCCAACCCTGCCTCGTGGTCAATGGCGGCAATTGGATCGGAGGTAATATGGGCAATCGAGGGCTCAGCGGTGACGAGAGGGGGATGTAATATGGAAATGGAGGTTTTGGGGATGGGAAGGAAAGGGAATCTATTCTCTTTCACTGGTGCAATGGAGTATTTCAATTAATGGAAGACACAGCCTTACACTAATACACAGAATAAGATATAACTATCGAACATGAATATCCTATGATTGGCTGACGTGTATGCTTGTGGACTATGGGACGCCCTTTTGATCTTACACAGCTCCGGAGGCAGGAGGCACAGCACAACAACAATAATAATAATCATACAGCACACAATAAAAAAAATATATATACAGTCCTCATATCCACAACAATATATATGTATATATATATGTGTGTGTGTGTGTGTGTGTGTGTGTGTGTGTGTGTGTGTGTGTGTGTGTGTATGTATGTCAGTGTCTGTGTATATGTGTGTGTGTGTGTGTGTGTGTGTGTTTGTGCGTGCGTGTGTGTGTGTGAGTGAGTGTGTGTGTGAGTGTGTGTGTGAAGTTGTTGTTCGCTGCTATCTCCACACCTGGTGGGTTTCAGAAGATGGAAAGGAGACCTACCAGGTGTGAAAGTTTCCACTTCCGTTAGCTTGTGTGAGTGTGTGTGTTTGTTTCCTTAATACAATTTCGGTGTTTTTTTTTGTTTTGTTTTTTTTGTACACAGGATCAAGGCTCGTGAAAGAGCTAACATTTATCACACACAAAAAAAAAAACACACAAAAACAGCCTTTTTTTTTTTTTTTGTATACAAGATCGAGGCTCGTGAAAGAGCGAACATTAATCACACAGAAAGACAAACAGACACATAAAACAAATAACATCGGGAGCGGTAGACAAGATGGGGAGAGAGGGGGAAGGACACAAACAAAACATTTGAGAGCAGGGACCGAGAGACATGGAGACATCGAGAGATCTGTGGGAGGGAGAGGGCTTTTGGGGGGAGGCATGGGAAGGGGGGGGGGGGGTTGGAGAGGTATAAAACATATGGACACTGCCAGGACTTCCAGGAAAGAAGTTGGAATTTCAAACAAGGTGGATCTGGGGTGAAATAGTGGGGGTAGAAAAGATCAAGGTTTTGGATGGGGGAAGATAAGAGATGGTGGTGAACAGCTGTTTTAAAGACCTGGAGGGAGGAGTGGGATTGAAGGGAGTGAGGGAGTTTGTTCCAGAGGCGGGAGAAAAGAGGAATGAAAGAGTGAAGGTGAGCAGAGAGCCGAGATTTCGGCAGTTTAACCATCAGAGGGTTGCTGGCAGATCTTATGCGACCTGTAGGAATATTTGGGGGACAGAGCACAGAGAGAGCTGGGGGAGCAAGGCCGGAGAGGAGTCGGTAGAAGACAGATGCATTATGCATATTCTAACAATATTGATATAGACCAGTTGAGTTCAGGTTCCCTGGAACCTCTCGTTGTTTTTTGTAACCATTACATTTACATTACATGTTTTGTAAAGTCACTACTGTTGTAACCATTACAGATGGAATTCATTATTGTAAATACACAAAAGCAATGGAACTCTACCATAGTGTGGGGCTGAAGTTTGTGCGTTTCGATGATTCCAAGAGGTATTGCAGGAGTATCGTCACTTAGTCAATAGCAGAAAGGTCACTCCTGCTGGAGAGTTCAAAGAATATAAACCAGAGGAGGATAATTCCTTTTATATCAACCTTGGTGAGTATAGTATACCAAAGACGAATGGCCCTCAATCCCTGGCATCTCAAGTTGCTGATTTCAGAAGATGCCAGGTTGAGCCAACCCACCCGGTGTTATGTAGCACTCGAACTCGGTACCCTAACATCTCAAACCAGCCACCTTAACACCCACCAGGCTCATGCTCTGCAAAGAAAGGGTGTGTGGAGTTTGATTCCTCAGAAAACGCGACTTGGCTGGAAATGTTATGTTGCCAGAGTTTGTCTGGTCGAACTGCGCTGGTTAAATTGACCAAGAAAAAAAAAGAAATCCCATCTGAAACCAATTCAAGTCGATGGTCCCAACGAGGAGTCGTGAGATTGAAGTGAAATCCGAATCCAACCGAAGCCAAGTTGACACGTACACCATGATCATTATGGGGGACTTCAAGAGAAAAGTGCACGAAATTATATCACACAAAATATATAATAAGGGTAGAGGGAGACAAGATGGGGAGAGAAGGGGAAGCATACAAACACAACATTTGAGAGCAGGGACATCGGGAGATCTGTGGGAGGGCTTGGGGGGAGGAGGCGTGGGAAGGGGGGGTGGAGGGGTGGGAGAAGTATAAAACACAAGGACACCAAGGACTTCCAGGAAGGAAGTTGGTATTTCAAAAAAGTGGATTTGGGGTGAAATTAGTGGGGGTAGAAAAGATCAAGGTTTTGGATGGGAGAAGATAAGAGATGGTGGTGAACAGCTGTTTTAAAGACCTGGAGGGAGGAGAGGGATTGAAGGGAGTGAGGGAGTTTGTTCCAGAGGCGGGAGAAAAGAGGAATGAAGGAGTGAAGGTGAGCAGAGAGTCTTGATTTTGGCAGTTTAACCACAAGAGGGTTGCAGGCAGATCTTGTGCGACCTGCAGGAATATTTGGGGGACAGAGCCCAGAGAGAGCTGGGGGAGCAAGGCCGGAGAGGAGTCGGTAGAAGACGGAAAGACCACCAACCTGCCTGTGGTGAGTGAGTGAAAGGCCCTCGGAGTTAGCTTCATCGCAGAAGATTCCAATTATTCTGAACGCTTTGGTTTCAACAGCGTGAAGCCGAGCTAGGTGTGAGGCAGGAGCACCGGCCCAGAGGGGAGAGCAGTATTCCATTGAGCTACGGATGAAAGCCTTGTATGTGGTGAGGAGCTCAGGTGTGCCAAGGAAGGACTTCGCACGACGGAGGATGCCCAGTCGGCGACTGGCTTTGGAGGCCAGCTTGGAAATGTGGTTTTCCCAGGAAAGATCATGGCAGATAGTGAGATCCAAAAGCTTGAGTGACAGAACTTCTTGGAGAGGATTGTTCAGAAAGTAGATGGGAGGGGTTGTCCAGTCGGTCTTTTCGGAGAGACATAGAAGAGCGTGAGATTTGTCAGGATTGAAAGACATGTTCCACTTGTTTGACCAGTCTGTGATTTTGTCCAGGTCTGCAGAGAGTGAGGAGGCTGCAGACTGTCGATCTGAGGGATGAGGAATGGAGTGGCAGAGAGTGGAGTCATCAGCAAAGAGATAGAGAGGATTTTCAAGAGAGTCAGAGAGATCATTGATGAAGACCAGAAAAAGCGCAGGCCCAGAACACTGCCTTGGGGAACTCCAGCCTGAACAGGAAGAGGAAATGAGAGAAATCCATTCAGGGCTACATGTTGACTCCGACCAGAGAGGAAGTCCGCCAGCCATGCGTGGAGATTTCCATGGATACCAAAGGAGGAGAGCTTGGCGAGAAGAGCGGGGTGCGAGACCGTATCGAAGCCATGTGGTATGTCAAGGGAGACAGCTCTAATTTCCTGTTTGGCATTGAGGACCTCCATCCATTGTTGAGACAGCAGAAGCAGCATGTCCAGAGAAGAATGACCTGGTCTGAAACCAAATTGATGATCAAAGATCAAGCCATTTGAGAAGAGGAAGATTTGATATCCGAAGCAATGATGGATCCCATGACTTTGCTGATAATTGGGAGATGGCCGATTGGTCTGTAGTTGCAAGAATCTGTTTTTGCACATTTTTTTTGGAAAGCGGTGATGTTGGCTGATTTCCAAGGTGATGGCAGATTACCTTGAGCAAAGGAGAGGGTGAAAAGAACAGAGAGAGGGTGAGATAGAGCGGCAGAGCAGGATTTTAGGACCCGTGGGCTGATGCCGTCAGGTCCAGTTGCAGAGTCAGAGTCGAGGTTTGACAGAAACTTTTCCACCTTGTCGGGAGGAAAGGACACAGCGTCCAGGATCAGCTGGGTACGACTGGGTACGGTGGGTACAGAGAGGGATGGGTTTGGGACACAAGATTTTTGAGGCAAACACAGAGTTGAGGCATTCAGCTTTTTCACATGCGGAGTCAGCTGTGTAGCCGTTTGAGGTAAGCGAGGGGATTGAGGGGGAACAAACACCAGAAACGGATTTGACCAGACGCCACCAGGATTTGGAAGAGGGAGACAGATAAGAGAGTTCGGTCTTGAGAACGGAGAGATATTGTTTCCTGGCTCTCCTGAGGGTGGACACACACTTCTTTCGGGCTTTGTGAAAGGAAATGAGATTTCCTTCCGTTGGATTTGCTTTCCAGGAGACGAAGGCAAGTTGTTTCTGTGCAACAGCCTTACCACAAGATTCCGTGTACCATGGACGGGAGGAAGGGTATGACAACTGAAGACGAGATGGGATAAATCTGTGCATGAGAGAGAGCAATTTACTTTGGAAGAATTCCCAGGATGAGTTGATGTCAGAGGTGGTCGAGATGGGAGACCAGTCCAGATGATTGATGGCTGCTTGCAGACCGTGCCAGTTGGCCTGAGTGAAATGCCAGACTCGTCGACGCTGAGGAGGTTCTCTGAGAATGGTCAGAGAGATGTCCACTTTAACAAGCACATGATCAGAAGAACCGATTGGAGCAGAAGAAGAGCAGGAGACATTTTCAGGGAAGTTAGTCATAACCAAGTCCAGAAAAGAAGATGCTCCGTTGACTGAGATCCGGGTCGGGAAATTGACAGATTGTGTCAGTCCCAGTGAGTCGCAGAAGTCCTTTGCTGAGGAGCCATGGGTGGTGAGAGAGGTGCCCACACCCAGCCAGCTGGCATGGTGACAATTGAAATCACCACATATGAGGAAGAGAGAGTTGGGATGGGTAGATAGAAGTTGGTCCATATTATCAGACAGCGAGATGTAGATGGAGTCATCACTGTTTGGTGGACGGTACAGCACCCATATGAACAAAAGGTGGGAGCGAAGGGGAAGCCTTAGCCAGATGTACTCCAGGGGGTGAGGTGGAGAGAGGGCAGTGCAAGGAGAGTGAGGAAGAGAGGTTTTGATAAAGATAGCAACCCCACCTCCAGGACGAAGCTCAGGTCTATCATACCGGAGGAGGGAGTAACCCGGGAGAGATACCAAGGAATCAGAGACATCATGAAGGAGGAAAGTTTCTGTTAAGCAGATCACGTCTGGTTTGTCAGAAGCAACCTGTATGGAGAGATCAGTCAAGTTTGAGGTCCATACCGTTGATGAAGAGGAAGGGGGAGCATCGGATACAGAACAGGGGGGGGGGGGGAGGGGAGGTAGGGTAAGATGGGGAAGAGGAAGAAGAGATCTAACCGTAAGTTTCTTTAAAATGTATTTTTACATTTAAATGTACTTTTTTTTTTTCTTTTTCTTTTTTTTTTGTATACTGAATCGAGGCTCGTGAAAGAGCTAACATTTATTTCACAAACAAATCAACCAGACAAACAAAATACTTAATGATTATAAATTTTAAAAAAAATTATTTCTATTTTTTATAATTATAAAATTATAAAATACATTTTATTTAAAGTGATATTATAGAATTTTAAAATTTTATAAATATTTTTAAAATAAAAAGACAGTAAGACTGTGAAGGATTGAGTCGAGGAATGTAAAAATTTAGGATTTTATTAAATCTATCTTCCAATTTCTTCTCAATAGGAGGTGATGGGCTCAGACTATCAAAATGAATTGCCAATCTCAGAACACCCACCGATCCCAAACAGACACTGAGCCAATGAGAAGCGAGTATCATACGCTGGAAGAAAATACAGGAATTTGGAATTTGGCAAGAGTAGGAGCCAATAAATTGCAAGGCATCATAATTTTAATAACCACATCCGAAAATGGAATAGCTGTGCTAACTTCTGGTATTTGTAAAGAAAGAATAACATGATCGAGCTTCGAGGAAGAGTTGGAGCAGAATGGAAGAAAACAGCATGGAAAAGGGAAAACATCAACAGAGAGGGAGATCAAGGGAAGGGAGGGGGCACAATAACCTGGAAAAACAGAGTGTCTGGGAATGGGGTCATTTGGGGTATAAGAGATCATGAGTTTGGATGAGGGATGATCTGAGGTCATGGCGAACAGCTGTCCTGAAGCCCTGGAGGGAAGAATGGGACCAAGAGAAAGAGAGTGTCTGGGAATTGGGGGCACTTGGGGGCATGGGGGGTGCCTGACCCCACCGTGAGAGGAATGTGAAAAGTTAAAACTGTTCTAACTTTTGAAACGGATGATCCGATCTGAACATATTTGGTATCAGCAGCTTTGTGATGAAGAGTAACAACCTCATTTCTAAGTATTTTTCCTCTAGAGGCCACCGTGTTGACGGTATCAGGGTAAATCCATAAAAAACGTGTTATTTTATGACTATTTTCATATTAATCAGCCTTGCTTTTTAATTTGGGTCACAGATCCATGACGTGGCCAATAACCTATACAAATTGACTCCTGGGCGTGAAAATCAGACACCAATGGACCCATTCTGCCTCCGTCATACACGTTTGTACCACCTGTAGGCCGAAATCTGCTCACCCAACCTCCGGTAAAAGATGTGCAGCCACTATCCATGAGTTCATTCCAGAAGGAGGAACAGCGTGAACAGGCATGGATGACTGTGGTACATGCCAACCTGCACGTGGAATCGGAGACAGAGGAAGTCACTCCGATCATGTGGTCTTCATACCATGCTTGTCGATCAGATGCTGTTGGACCACCAGAGAAATGCATTGAAGCCCCCCTACCACTATTCCATGATAATGCAGCTACACCAGGAATGATTCGACATGGAATGGACCTAGTGAAACAAACAACTGAGTACCCCAACCCACAACAACCTCCAGTATTGGTGGTGGACCAACCACTTTATGACATCGCGAAGAAAATGCAATGGACCTTCCCTGAAATCTTTGGAGAAGACAAGTTTCTGGTGATGCTGGGAGGGCTCCACATCGAAATGGCTTTGTGGGCCACTATGGGAGATCTCTTACGTTAGTCTGGATGGCCAGAAGCCCTGACAGAAGCAGAATTACTAAGTCAAAGGCAGCAGCCAAATCTTTTTTGAAAGCATCCGATCCAATGAGAACACGATATGCTCACCAAGTTACCGTTGTGGTGCTCGACAGCCTTCTGAAACGAGCCTATGAGGACTGTGGAATCGAGATGACCTTTGAGGATTGGGTCTCGGTGGCTTACAGGGAGAAACCAACAGTGCAATTCTGGCTACTCATTCACAAGTACCAACAATTCATATTCATGTTCATATGGTCACATCGGGAGCGCAAGTTCAAACTCATGGTCGCTACTCTCCGGAAGCTTGTACCCATATTCTTTGCCCTATAATCACCAGATTTATGCTTGGTGGGTTGCTGTCCTTATCAGAGACCTAGAAGCTCTTCCGGCTATCATCCAGGAGGAGTTTGAAGCGGGGAACTGGACGATAACTAGAAGCAATCGTCGGTTCTCATCCATACCAATTGATCACGCACATGAGCAGGCCAAGAAAAGAGTAAAAGGAGTTGATGGGTGTGATTGGTCTCACAGAGCTCCCTGCCATGTTAGAACGCTGGATTGTGACTGGTCCAGAGATTAGCCGCGTTGTTGAACAATTTACTGACGCAAATGACGATGCTGATGGTGATGAGGAGCTCCCTCATCACGAGGAAAGAGCTGCATCTCAGCACCGTTTTCGGTGCCACGTCACAGACCTGTTGGATATCCTGCTGAGCAGAGGGAATCCCTTTGAGGAGATCAGTGTGGATCTGGTCACGTCAGACAACAAAGTGTGTATCAACGAGTCCGCTGCCGCTTCTGTCCGTATCCTAGAATCTCGGGGACAAGAGCAATATGACAATTTTAGGAAAAAAGGTTTGGCTTGAATAACTTAGTTCTGACAGCGCCGACCAATAAAAACAACTTGTTGCTGTTCAATGAACAGAAAACTCAAACGAAGACAGCACTTAAGAGGAACATACAGCACTACAAACAACATGCAGAGTTGTATGGACAAGGATTTGTTGTGCTTGAGAGCCGAGGTGGAAATCTGGAGGATTGTTCCGCCACACATCTTCATCATCTCCACCTGCACTGTCTTCTGAAGAATCTCTCAACTCCTGTAGCAAGTCAGATTTATTGCCATGCATTTTGGAAGCCAGTGCAACTACCGAGCCAACAGTAGATGAGGAGCTGGTGGCACCGGAAGTTTATGGGGTCGTCGTCATCAGTGGTGGAGCACTGATCCACACTCTTCCTGGTACAACCGTCCAACGTCATTCGATGAATATTCCACCAAGGTTTTCTGCCCAAGGATCCAGCATGACTTGAAAAGAGCAGTGAGAGTGGATATTGTCTGGGATCAGTATCGCACAATGACAATCAAAGGGGCCACAAGGGGAAAACGAGGAACGGTACACGACAACGGGTGTCTGGTCGTGACAAAGTTCCGGGAACATGGAATAATTTTTTGGTAAATGCAGAAAACAAGAAGGAACTGTTCCCAAGCCAGCAAATAGTGAGTACTTTTTGCAGTGGTTTATATATTGTTTAGTTCATGTTCATGGCAAATGTCACACTCATCCCAACACTTATTAAACCATGTAACATGTTTAATGATAAATAAAATTTTTGCACAAGTATTGCTGAAAAGTCTCTAAAAATAACATATTTTTTATGGATTTACCCCGATACAATGAACACGGTCGCCTCTAGAGGCAAAATACTTAGAAATGAGGTTGCTACTCTTCATCACAAAGCTGCTGATATCAAATATGTTCAGATCGGATCATCCGTTTCAAAATTTAGAACAGTTTGAACTTTTCACATTCCTGTCATGGTGGGTTCAGGCACCCCCTGTGTCCCCCAAGTGCCCCAATGGGGGCTGATCGTTCTCCACTCGGACCAAAAATGTTGTTCAGACCCCAACCTTCAAGATAATACCAAAACGTAAACTTTTGCATCAACTTGAAATTGAAATGAAAATTTGCCAATGCCGGGTAACCCACTATGGAGGCTGCGACAATGAACGTCTCCCCGACCTCCAGCCCACAACTCCAGCGACGATATCCATGGCGTTTGTGCAGAAAAACACAGATAAGTCGCATTTACAGGCAGCAGAGAAGGATAAGGTCCACACGCAGCAGAGAAGGACAAGGTCCACAAGCAGCAGAGAAGGACAAGGTCCACACACAGCAGAGAAGGACAAGGTCCACACGCAGCAGAGAACGATAAGGTCCACATACAGCAGAGAAGGATAAGGTCCACATGCAGCAGAGAAGGACAAGGTCCACACGCAACAGAGAAGGACAAGGTCCACTCGCAGCAGAGAAGGACAAGGTCCACATGCAGCAGAGAAGGATAAGCTCCACACGCAGCAGAGAAGGACAAGGTCCACACGCAGCAGAGAAGGACAAGGTCCACAAGCAGCAGAGAAGGATAAGGTCCACATACAGCAGAGAAGGACAAGGTCCACACGCAGCAGAGAAGGTAAGGTCCACATGCAGCAGAGAAGGACAAGGACCACACGCAGCAGAGAAGGATAAGGACCACACGCAGCAGGGCAAGGTCCACACGCAACAGAGAAGGACAAGGTCCACATGCCGCAGAGAAGGATAAGGTCCACATGCAGCAGAGAAGGACAAGGATCACACGCAGCAGACAAGGACAAGGTCCACACGCAGCAGAGAAGGACAAGGTCCACACGCAGCAGAGAAGGATAAGGTCCACACGCAGCAGAGAAGGATAATGTCCACATGCAGCAGAGCCTTACAAGGTCCACATGCAGCAGAGAAGGACAAGGTCCACACACAGCAGAGAAGGACAAGATCCACACGCAACAGAGAAGGACAAGGTCCACACACAGCAGAAAAGGACAAGGTCCACACACAGCAGAGAAGTATAAGGTGCACATGCAGCAGAGAAGGACAAGGTCCACATGCAGCAGAGAAGGACAAGGTCCACACACAGCAGAGAAGGATAAGGTCCACATGCAGCAGAGAAGGATAAGGTCCACATGCAGCAGAGAAGGACAAGGTCCACATGCAGCAGAGAAGGACAAGGTCCACATGCAGCAGAGAAGGACATGGTCCACATGCAGCAGAGAAGGACAAGGTCCACACGCAGCAGAGAAGGACAAGGTCCACATGCAGCAGAGAAGGACAAGGTCCACACGCAGCAGAGAAGGACAAGGTCCACACGCAGCAGAGAAGGTCAAGGTCCACATGCAGCAGAGAAGGACAAGGTCCACATGCAGCAGAGATGGCAAGGTCCACATGCAGACCAATCAGTGGGCGGGGGGGGGGGGGGGGGGAGGAGCAGCAACATGCACGGTGGTGAGCAGACAGCAACCTGTCCCTTCACACTGAACCCTCTATTGAAGTTAGTACCTCCTTTCTGTAATATGTCACAACCCGACCCTTCCACCACACTGAAGTTAGTATCTCGGGGTGCCTGTGTTGTGTTTCCCTGTCTCGGTGTCTGTGTTGTGTTTCCCTGTGTCTCGGTGTCTGAGTTGTGTTTCCCTGTCTCGGTGTCTGTGTTGTGTTTCCCTGTCTCGGTGTCTGTGTTGTGTTTCCCTGTCTCGGTGTCTGTGTTGTGTTTCCCTGTGTCTCGGTGTCTGTGTTGTGTTTCTGCAATCGTTTGTCTTTTGCACCCCGAAGGGTTGTCGTGTAATGAGTTGTCTGCATCGTGCATCGACGCCAAAACACACCAGACATTCCACGAGCGATTAAAGGTCAAAATCGAAAAGTAACGGATGTGCAGCCCGTACCAGCTTCCACCATTTTCATACTCAGAGCATCATGAATGAATTGACAAACAGGCGGTTTCGATTTCAAGTGGACAGAGTATATGTCACCAAGATGGGAAGATTTGCACCACTTCAATGGTGTTTCCAGAAATTTGAAAAAAGGGGATTTTTAAATCAAGTTATAGAGTTATGGGGCATGAAATTATATTGGATATAAGCCATGAAGTGTTTTCATCTCCATATTTACCCTCGCCTGAGGAGAGGGTATTGCATTTGAGTCCGTTTGTTTGTCTGTTAGTTTCTCTTTGCGTTGGACATGGTGGGTCGTCTAGATCGCGCATGTGCTCTTGCTTGGATTTTGTTTCTTTGAACAGAAGAACAAACTATCTTTCCAAGTGAATACACAACTCAACCAGAACGGCACTTGGTACATTGCCGCACCGTGTGCATTCGTGTGTTTTCGTGTTCATTTGTTTTCATTTGTTCATGTTCATCATGTGTTCAATGTGTTCATTCAATTCGTGTTCATTGCACCGTGTGCATTCGTGTGTTCATTGCCGCACTTTGTCAATTCCCACACCGTGTGCATTGCCGCACTTTGTGCATTCCCACACCGTGTGCATTGCCGCACCGTATGCATTCCCACACTTTGTGCATTGCCGCACCGTGTGCATTCCCACACTTTGTGCATTGCCTCACTAGTTGCATTGCCTCACTAGTTGCATTGCCTCACCAGTTGCATTGCCGCACTAGTTGCATTGCCTCACTAGTTGCATTGCCGCACTAGTTGCATTGCCTCACCAGTTGCATTGCCGCACCAGTTGCAATGCCTTACTAATTGCATTGCCGCACCAGTTGCAATGCCTCACTAGTTGCATTGCCGCACCAGTTGCAATGCCTCAACAGTTGCATTGCCTCGCTAGTTGCATTGCCTCGCTAGTTTTACATTGCCTCGCTAGTTGCAGCCTCACTAGTTGCATTGCCTCACTAGTTGCATTGCCACACTAGTTGCATTGCCACACTAGTTGCATTGCCACACTAGTTGCATTGCCTCACTAGTTGCATTGCCTCACTAGTTGCATTGCCTCACTAGTTGCATTGCCTCACTAGTTGCATTGCCGCACTCGTTGCATTGCAACACTCGTTGCATTATCGCACTAGTTGCATTATCGCACAAGTTGCATTGCCGCACTAGTTCCATTACCACACTAGTTGCATTGCCGCACTAGTTTTATTGCCTCACTAGTTGCATTGCCACACTAGTTGCATTTCCTCACTAGTTGCATTGCCTCACTAGTTGCATTGCCACACTAGTTGCATTGCCTCACTAGTTGCATTACCGCACTAGTTGCATTACCGCACTAGTTGCATTGCCGCACTAGTTGCATTACCGCACTAGTTGCATTACCGCACTAGTTCCATTACCGCACTAGTTGCATTGCCGCACTAGTTGCATTGCCGCACTAGTTGCATTGCCTCACTAGTTGCATTGTCGCACTGGTTGCATTACCGCACTAGTTGCATTGCCGCACTAGTTCCATTGCCGCACTAGTTCCATTGCCGCACTAGTTGCATTGCCGCACTAGTTGCATTGCCTCACTAGTTGCATTGTCGCACTAGTTGCATTGCCGCACGAGTTGCATTGCCGCACTAGTTGCATTGCCTCACTAGTTGCATTGTCGCACTGGTTGCATTACCGCACTAGTTGCATTGCCGCACTAGTTCCATTGCCGCACTAGTTCCATTGCCGCACTAGTTGCATTGCCGCACTAGTTGCATTGCCGCTCTAGTTGCATTGCCTCACTAGTTGCATTGTCGCACTAGTTGCATTGCCGCACGAGTTGCATTGCCGTACTAGTTCCATTACCGCACTAGTTGCATTGCCGCACTAGTTGCATTGCCTCACTAGTTGCATTGCCGCACTAGTTGCATTGCCTCACTAGTTGCATTGCCGCACTAGTTGCATTGCCGCACTAGTTCCATTACCGCACTAGTTGCATTGCCGCACTTGTTGCATTGCCTCACTAGTTGCATTGCCGCACTAGTTGCATTGCCGCACTAGTTCAATTACCGCACTAGTTGAATTGCCGCACTAGTTCCATTACCGCACTAGTTGCATTGCCGCACTCGTTGCATTGCCGCACGACTGCATGCTTTATTTTCAGAATTGAGAGAGAGTTTGCTGGTGGCCGTAGTTCTATTTTCTAACACCAATAAACGGCTATTGTTGATCTGATCACTGATAATGAGCACCTGGTGTTGGCCTAATGGTTAGGGTGGTGGGCTTGGGATCCTAAGGTCCTGAGTTTGAATCCCGTAGAATTAACGCCAGGTGGGGTTGACTCAGCCTGTTATCCTTCTGAGGTCTGCAAAATGAGTACCAGATAATTGGTTTTTGAGAGGCATTGCATCAGCAGCAGACGCACCCACAGAAAAATGATGCAACCAGCAGCCGGGTGGTTGCACACAAACCACCCACCACCGACAATGAAGCATTCCAGGGAATCAACCATAGAAGTGACAACAATTGCTCGGGTTCTAAAAAGACACTAACCGTAACCAACCATGAAACAAATTTACCTGGTACCTTTTGAGAGGAACAGTCCTCTCAGAATTATATTTCTTGAAAAATAACGAAAAAACGATTTCAGGAATTGCAAGCCCAATATGTCCAGGTAAGGGTACCATATTTCGACATTACTGTAGTACTACAATACACTAGTGCAAATCATTATACTGTAATGCGCAGCAAAGGTTTACTACAGTATATGTAATGATAGTCTTCTGTTGTGCTCTTTCTCGAGGACAATGGAGCTGGAAGCAGACGTCAATCAACACAAAATAATTTACGAGGATGAAGGTGGCTTCAACCTGACCAAGTTCAGAAGGTGAGTTCGGAACACAATTGGTCAGAGGGTTCTTGTCCCAGTTATTGTCCAGCGTGAAGAAAACAGCAGCATGTGTGCTGCCATTTGTGATGATGGTGTTGTGGGTCACAGGGCATTACTTGGACCCTACAACTCTGATCAGTTTCTCATCTACCTGGACGAGCCTTGGCCAAACTGGGGAAAACATCACATATGTCATTGTCTGAAACAATGGTAGTTTCACCACCCTGAAGTGGTACAAGCATGGTTTGCTGGACACCAGCAATTTATACCACTGTACTTGCCACCATGAAGTTTAATGGGATTTTCATATCAGCTAACTGAATTCAACCACAAACTATTTTTGAGATCAACATAGGCCAAAGGCCAACCACTTTTTTCAAATTTCTAAAATCCTCAATTTTCATCCGATTGACTTGGATTTTAATGGGATTTTCATTTCAGCTAACTGAATTCAACCAGCAACTATTTTTGAGATCAACATGTCATAAGGTCAACATAGGCCAAAGGTCAACCACTTTTTTCAAATTTCTAAAATCCTCAATTTTCATCCGATTGACTTGAAATCTGAAAAGGATTTTCATGTCAGGTTAGTGAAACCAACCACCAACTATTTTTGAGGTCAACATAGGCCAAAAGGTCAACACAGGCCAACTTTCCAAAATTGTCAATTTTCATCCGATTAACTTAAACTTTGAAGACGATTTGCATATCAGGTCACTGAATTCAACCACTCATTATTTTTGTGGTCAAAAGGATGCAAATTCAACCACCAACTGAGTGCCATTCTACTTTGTTCTGTTTTGCCAAGTGTCACTCTATGAGTGATAATTTATTTGTTTGTTTGTCTGTGAGTGCGATAACTCTCGAACACTTTCAGCTATCTTCGTCAAACTTTACCAGAGTGTTCGGAAGGACGAAGTGAGGCTGTCAATGTTATTTGACTCTCTCTCTCTCAATATATATATATATATATATATTGTTACGGCCCGCGGATAAGATGTTGTGTTTGCCGAGCGGATGGCCCCGCGGTCGTACAGTTACCCCGACTACCCCGATTCCCGAACGTTGGCCGGATCGCGCCACAGATATTCAATAGGGAAAAGACTAAGGCGACACGGATGTGAAGAAGAAGAAGAAGACGAAAAAAAAGGTTGAAAATACTACTAAATTTATTCCTACTATATACAGGCTCAAAATAACCAAGGAAGAAGAAAAACCACCTTTAGAGGCCATTCCCTGGTGTTGGCGTTCCCTGGGTCCTCTCGTTCCCTGGTGTTCCCTGTTCCCTGGTGTTCCCTGGTGTTCCCTGGTGTTGGGCTAGCGGCTAGGGTGCCGGCTTAGGATCCTAGGATCCTGGGTTCGAATCCCGGTCGATCGCTGAATTAACGCCAGGGGGGTTGACTCAGCCTGTCATCCTTCCGAGGTCGGCTAATTGAGTACCAGTTCACTGGTAATTCCCTGTTTGTCGTTAAAGGCGGAAAAAAAGGGTTGGCATCAGGAAGGGCATCCGGCCGTAAAACATTGCTTCAAAAAGGGGACCGAAAAACAACAACAACCACGGTTCCCGAAAAAGGCCAACCAAGGAAGAAGGAAAGACAATAAAATAATTTACAGAAGATTTTAGACACAGTGCAACCTAGCTTATACAAATTTAATTAAATACCCAGGACAGAACAAACAAAGACAGACTCACGTGCGGAATGATGATAGGACTGGCGGGAGGTGGATGGCTGGAGGGAGAGGGAGGTCCACCGGTACTGCAGCACGATCGGCGCGTTTGGCAGCCGCCGTTCCTTCGCGGCCCTGCTCCGGAACTGCCGTCAAGGCCCCACGCTGCTGTCGTTGCTGCTGTGGCTGCGGCTGCTCTGGGGACGTCGCGTGCTTTGCCAGGACTCGTCTGGTCCAACCACACAACTGAACAACGTGCTTGCTTCTTGCCCAACTCTCTTGCTTGGTCCAACTTTGGCGAGCAAGGCGACGAATAGCAGGCTTTGTGCTTCCCTGGATGATCTCCTTTGAACAAGAATCGCTGCTGGATGATCTCTTCTCTTGGACAAGAATCGCTGCTGGATGATCTCCCTTCTCTCTTTTGGTCCAATCACTCCTCACCACCGACCACTACCTTGCTTCTTGCGCGCGTGCCTTTTATAACGCCTCCGGCGATCAAGCCGCCGGCCTTCAGGACACGCCCATCGGTGTGCTCACCTCGGCCCTGGTTGGTCGCGCGACCCTCTGGCTCCGCCCTTGATGACGACGGGCGGGCACGCCTTTCTTCCCCGACCCGAGCACATGTTCAATGGTGGTTTTGGAGGGGATGTAATTGGCAATCGAGGCTTGGCAATGATGAAAGGGGAAAGTGAAAGGAATCTACTCTATTTCACTTGGTGCAATGGAGTGTCATCTTAATGGAAGACAAGGCCTTACCCTAATACACATAATAAAGATATAACTATCGAACAGGGGTATTCTATGATTGGCTGACGTGTATGCTTTATGGACTAATTATGGGACGCCCTTTGACCTTTACACTACGGAGGTATTTACAAGGAATCATTACATTTTACAGAGGGTGATATTTACAACAATTTACTATACAATACAACACAATAAAAAAAACACAATCCTCATATCCGCAACAATATATATATACGTATGTCAAAGGTCAAGGTGACACTGACATCATTTGCATAAACATATACGACCAAAAGTGTTTGCTCCACGTGTCGTCAAACTTGACACAAATGAGTTGAAAAATATGACATAAAAATGGATAATGGGAAAGATATCATCAAAATGACCATGTTCAAAGGTCAAGGTTCTCTCGATTTTCTCATACGTGTTAAGCTACTGCCTGACGCCTTCTTGTCTGTTTGTAACTTGCGAAAATTGAAGATTTAAAAAGTATATTGGTTGATTGCGTGCGTTAGTCTGTCTGTCTGTTTGTTTCACAAGTATACCCGGACACTACGGGAGCTGCAGGAAGGGTCATTCCTCTTTGGGGTATATAGATTACAGTCGATCTATGGTGTGTGTCTCAAGAACATTGAGTGTGTGTTCATTTACCAAGTTTCTTGTGGAGAGATCGCCAAGTGGTTTAAGCATTCGAACAAGCGCTCCATTCAAAACCGTGAAGGAACGGCTGGCTTGGCAAGCACGAGCTAACTGCTTGGTAAATGAGCACACCCCGGGCTTCCTCCCTTTCAGTTTCGTATTAAACATCAGGATCGAGTTTCAAAAGTTCGCTACGAAAAATGCCACGTTAGCGGCAGAAAGGGCCATGTTATAAACCCAACATTTGTGGGTTATGTAGAGTACAGTAGATCTTCGCTCAGTTCTGTAAGTAAACTTTACTTCACGGATGTCGGGATTCCTCCAAATTTCTTCATTTAGTGTTATAAAGAGCATTAGCGACTGTTTAAAAAGCCAATCATACGTGTTTGTGGTTTATAATATTTTTACCTCCTATTGCTCCCACGGAGATGCCATGATAACTATATGCTATTTATACACGTTATCACTGCAGGAAAAACGCTTTGGGGGAAGTGGGACATTATTAGTATTAATATTGTTGTAATAACATTAATAATATACGATTATCATTAATTTTGTTATTAAAAGCGTCTTTGGAAAAACGCCAAGATAAAGCTAATTTAACATTGATATACACCTCAACACGCAACGCCATTGACGGAAAACCCCCATTATTGCGGGGGTGGGGGGGAAATAATGCTCCACAACCTTCATTATGTCACCCTCAGTCATCCATCCTGTCAAGTTTGGTGGAGATTGGATAAGTAACGACGGAATGTATTGGGGTCAAAAATCATCAGACACCAAATGGCGTATTTTAGTATGATGATGATGATGATTGTGTTATGCATGACATGTTTCTTGTTTGTTTGTTCTGTTTGTGAACAGGATATCTCAAAGTTGTGGAAGGATTCGGACAAAATTTGGTTGAGAGATTGGGTGGGTATGTACAACAACAACATGCATTTTAAGGCCATTTTCCCTGCTAGAGCGGGGGTTAGCCTTGCGGTCCCCATGACAATCTTCTCCATTTTGCCCTATTTTCTGCATCTCTCCTTGTTAACCCCCTTGCCCGCATTTCTTCTTCCACCATCTTTAGCCAAGTCTTTCTCGGTCTTCCCCGTCCTCTACTTCCTTCTACATTCATTTCCATCACTCTTCTCAACCAGTCACTTTCATCCTTCTTCAACACATGACCAAACCATCTCAGCCTGTTCCTCTTCACAGCATCAATCGCAGGCTCTATTCCCATCATTTTTCGCAATTCATCATTTGTCTTCCTCTCTCAATGATACTCCGCACATCCACCGAACCATTCGCATTTCCACTCTTTCCAGCCTTCATTGCTGCTCTACGTTCATTACCCATGTCTCGCTCCCAAAAATCACAACACTTCTCACACATGCAGCATACACCTTTCCCTTCAGCTTCAACGACACTCCCCTCCTCATCAGCACGCCACTCAGTTCCCGAAACTTCTTCCATGCACATCTCACTCTTGCAACCGTTGCCGAGTCTGATCCACCTTCTCCATTCAGCATGTCTCCGAGGTGGCAAAATGTTTTCACACCTTCCATCTTCACGCCGTCTCCAAGATCCAACTCAACATTTCCTCCATCTGCAGCTCCCTCTGTGCACACCTTACATTTGAATGTAACTCTCAGATGTTGTGTTTGTGTTCCTCCCCCTCTCGCCCCATCTTGTCTACCGCTCCCCATGTTATATGTTTTATGTGTCGGTTTGTCTTTCTGTGTGATTAATGTTCGCTCTTTCACGAGCCTCGATCTTGTATACAAAAAAAAAAAAAAAAGAAGAAAGAAAGAGGCTGCCACACTGGTTAATGACCCTCTCAGACCACTACATTTTTGATGAACCCACTCAGCGCACATTGTACATTTAATGGAGTTCACTCCGACACCCTTCCTGCACACAGCACACGGCCACTTCCCAGTTCTTTCCACCTCACCACATGCTTTACCACTTGCCATCACCTTCGTCTTTCCTATATTCACCTTCAGACCTTTTGTCTCCATACATTCCTTCCACTTGTTCATATTTTCCTTCAGTCCATCCATACTTTCCGCAAACACCACCAGATCATCTGCATACAACAACTCCCACGGTAAACCCTCCTTTACGTTCTCAGCCAGCACCTCCATCACAGCTACAAATAGTAGTGGACTTAGTACCGACCCCTGATGCACTCCCACCTTCACCTCAAACTCACCACTGTTCCCGTCCTTCGTCCTTACAGCTGTGCGTGCTCTTTTGTACATTGCCATCACTACTCTGATCAACCATTCTTCCACTCCTAACTTCCTCAATGCCCATGTCAATCGGTATGTGACGAGGACAAAATTATTCGATTTTGGCAAAGATCCAAATCCAGATCTGCTTCCAAGAATTTTTGTAAGCGATTCTTCACTATCGAGTGAGAGGGCCAAAAACGATACATAGCCATACATAGCCATATATACATAGCCATATGTACATATCTCAAAATGTTATGGATGGATTATGCCAAAACTAGGTGGATGAGTTGCCAAGGTGACAAGAACAAGCAGATTAGATTTTTGTTCAGGTTCGAATCCAGATGTCGCCTATCAGTGGGATACAAAATGTAAACTGTTCAGTGGAATACAAAATGTAAACTGTGCAGTGGGATACAAAATGTAAACTGTTCAGTGGGATACAAAATGGAAATGGTACCCACCATTTCTCAACTGAAAAAATAAGGAGCATTCTGCAAGCTTATAAAGGCATTCAAGTCACTTTCATGAGAGCGATAAATGTCGTCACTCGGAGTCCATTGTCCGAGACTGTTCCAGATGACTACCTTGATATAGGTTGCAGTTTAAGAGATCACAGGATTCCACCGTGTGCTCTGATAAGGAAATTGTCAGACTGGACTTTGGATCTCAATCAGCCTTAACATTCCCTGGAAGCAAAAATCCCTGGCTTCAACCTGGTTGGGCATGCGTGCGCGCAGGCGTTGTTTGGGCGTGCGTGCGCGCAGTCGTTGGTTGGGTGTGCGTGCGTGCAGGTGTTGGTTGGGCATGCGTGCGCGCAGGCGTTGGTTGGGCATGCGTGCGCTCAGGCGTTGGTTGGGCATGCGTGTGCGCTGGCGTTGGTTGGGCGTGCGTGCGTGCTGGCGTTGGTTGGGCGTACGTGTGTGTGTGTGTGTGTGTGTGTGTGTGTGTGTGTGTGTGTGTGTGTGTGTGTGTTGATGTACATGTGTGAGCGTTGATGGTGAGAGGGGGGAGGCGTCGAGAGGTAAAGCGGAAATGATTTAGCATAAAAGGGGGTTGAGGGACATGTTCCATGATACTTTGGATGAAGGACCCATTCACTGTCACTATCAAGTTGCCCATGCTCACAAGGAATTCTAAACTGAGTAGGGATGGAGACGGCAAAAATGCAAATGGTGTCTTGTGTCATCAAGCCGACAAACTGGGAGCAACAATTTACATTTATTGTCACATCTGATACAATTTAAATGCTCTAAGGGCGGCAAAGTGCTCCGTTTGAAACTGTTTGTTCGATATATGTAGTTTTATGATGCCTATGGTCCGTGATAAAAATTAGGATTGATGTCAAAGCCAGTGACCAATTGCAAATTAATAGTGGGATGAGCTCCAAGCGACTCAGAATAGCCTTAGCTCTGTGGACATTCCGAGTTAGTCAACTTTAGAGGTCAGTTGGGAGATGTGGTCCACACAAGACAGGATGAAACAGCTCGACATTTCAGAGTTCAACGGATTGGTCAGAGAAGTAAAATGAGGAAGGGAGAGGGCAGGGGATATGCATGTAGAGATGATGGCGGGTTGGGGGAGCTTAAAGGCCTATCCTGAGCGATCTTCCTGCTGATAAACGACTCTTCTTTTCCCTCGTCTGTAGAGGACACTAGCATGTTTTGATTTCCGAACAAGACAATGACTATTTTATTTATTAGAGCACTCCACCCACACGTATACCTGACACTACACAGTCTCACACAGAAGGCAATGATGAAAATGATAATAGGCCTCAAAATATGCTTATTGCAGTCATGCAATTCCCCCTCCTCATCCTTTTCATTTTTTTCATCTGGAATATCTGGATGTGAGTGTGCATCATTGATGGAAGCCTGGCCATGCCACTGGTGCTGTGTCCCCTATAGTTTAAGAGCAGGAATTGGGAATTTGTTCTCGTTCATCTGTTCTCTTCTACTCTCAGTGAGTCTTTCAACCTTCAACCTCCTTTCACTCTTCCATGAGCCTAGACTTCTGGATTAAAACGAACTAAATACAGCACAGATCGCACACAGGAAGATTTAGGCAAGTTTTATTGACGCCTGGCATTTCAGGAACGTACTCCGAATATCAGAGTGCGACTTGCACGTAGACAAAATGGAAAGAAGCCAGTGCAATTATGTACAGGTCAATAAGTTATGAGTTCCCTCCCTAAAATTACCCCTTCTTTCCCCCTCCCACTCCCCCCCCCCCCAAAACCCCCCCCCAAAAACAAATGGTTATAGCTCACCCAATGTACATTCCACCAGCTGCCACCAGAATGTTCGGTTTCTGACATGACAATGTTATTACTGCCGGTAACTTGCTTTCAGCCTCAAAGTAGACAATTTTAAAAGCAGCAAATTGACTGTACTAGTGCACGGGTCAGTGGACTAGATATGAAAGGGTTGTTGGATTTTACCATCAAGCTATCGGCCTCTCCAACTGGAGGTATTGCAGGTGGCATGTGGAAAGAAACACGGTCATGGAATGGGGATCGGGATCTTAATTTATCCTCAGTCTCTTGTCAGTAATTCAGTGTACATAAAAGCTGTCCAGCAGCTTGCCAGAGCAAAATACTAATTTGTTTAACGAATTAACAGGAGAACTTTCGTTTCTATTTGACACAGCGCACAGACGACATGGTCACGGAAAGACATTAGCGAACAACAGAGGTCGGGGCTCCAAAGTTTACATGTCGTCGGAAGTGTTCCACATTTTACAATGGGTATTCACAGTTGTACCTTCCAAACACAAGCTTGCTGGTCCCTGGATCCTTCAGTTCTCACTTTATACTCTGCTTGGCCTTGAAATCACCTTGGAATTCAGGAGGAAAATAAAAATCTCCACTTTTCAAAGCACACTCATCCTTTTCCTCCTCTCCTCTTCGGTGCCATCTCATGCTTTCCCACACGCTTTACAGGCTTGGTGTGTGGGCAGAATACACTGAAGAGACATGGAAATATTCAGGATGTGTGACCTACTGGATCAATAACAGTGTGAACCACATCCAACCACCAGGCAATGTGCGAGGTGCACTGGGGGTTGGTCCTAGTACAGCAAAACCCCAAATCAATCAAGGCCCGATCAAGGCGAAGGTTCGGGTCGGGGCAGGATGGGGCGCAGTCCCCGTAAAGCAGCGAGCACATGTTGATTTAGAGCCATGAGCATTGAACAAGCCCTGCTGAGCACCATCGAGCCACCGACAACAGCCAATGAACCTGTCTGGCCAAGCGTTAGATGGCGGAAATGAATCGAGAGAAGAGTGGCAACCGGATCTTCGGTCGGAGAGCCAAAAATGTCATTGGGCCAATGCTCCCTTAGGGTGAGGAAATGCAAGATGGTGTTAGAAGCCAAGACGAAAAAAATTGCGCCAGTCAACACAAGCGGCGTGACAATTAATGCAAACACGTACCTGCTATTGCGAAGCAGTCTCAATGCATCGGCGTGCCATCCATTAGCGATGGCGTCCGTCAGAAGCGACAATGCTGCCTCAGGACATGCCAGCGCATCTTTCTCCAAAGCAGAGTCCGAGGGATCAGGCTCGGCATTCTCATCTTCCAGTCTCCAAGTTTCTCCTGCTGCGGCACTGCGCAAATCCTGTCGTATGCCCGTGAGCTCACTGCTCAAATCCATCACCTGGAGGAACACGTTACAATCGAAACAAGGCTGGATTGAATTGCACAATCAAAATTCGTCAAACCAATCTCTCCATTTGATCCAAAATATCCCGTAGAAGGTAAACGTGAGTACGGTATCGAAAATTTGAGGCCTACAATTAAATTGAGCAATGTAATAGAAACTCCCATATGATGTACTATACTCTATGTTACAGAGGGTTGGTTCTGCCAAAGCAGTTCCTTGCCCTGGGTTATACTGGTTGGTTTGCCATCCCTCTCCCAGCAGTAGTCTATGTTACAGACGGAATTTGTAATTTGTTCATGGTGCCGGCGATAGCTCGCCTACACTTCACGAAGGACACCGTGGGATCTTCAACGTCCACGAACGACAGATGGAACGCCCAGTTTAACGTCATTCCAAGTGAGGGCACACACAATGCTGAATCACCCTGCTTGTGAAACACATGGATCACAATTTATAGCTGGGTCGGGATAATCGAAACGATATTGTATCAATATCAAATGCTGATCCAATTAAAGCTGGAAAACGTGTCATTGTCCCACTCGAGTCTCAACTGGTGTTGGGATTACAATAGGACAACGACATGCTTTCGAGATTAAATTATGCAGACCATCTCGCAATAAATGGAAGTCTCCTCGAAGAGCAAACCTACTGTGGCCAATTTTATTTTTGCAAAACTACTCTACTATTGCTTTCACCAGTTAATCACCAAGATGTAGATGGTACCACTCTCACACCACCTGCCAAATTAAGGGAATCTACGCAAGTCAGATAACAGAGAAAGTAGACCAACACCTTGGATGACATTCTCTTAATCTAACTACATATAGCTCTCTGCACATTGTGTGGTGTGTGAAGCACTTCCTGGTGGTTTATTGATGAGAGCAACAACAGACTATTTATTGCAAAATTAGCCACAGGTAGCTGTCCTCTTTGAGGAGAGGCCGTCCATATTATGCAAGTTCATTGTCTGCAAAAAAGACACAAATGCCATTGGCCTCATGAAAATGGCCATATATAGAAAAAAGGATAAGGAACCGCTGGAATTTGTTCTTCAAAAGCCAGCCGGAATTACGCCTTAGCATTACGAGGCATAAACTCACATCCGGGGAAAGCTTGATGGCGTCCACCTGACCAACAAGCTTGCAGTACGATTGAAAGAGCAGCAGAAACTGGAAATGCAACTTGTAGAGTCGTCGGCACAGCTCCATTTGCTAAAAACAACATAACAGCAAGGAAATGGGTAGGGGAAGGGGGGGGGGGGGGGGAAGAGGGGGGTGTATGGAAGGGCAGCACTTACATAAATTCACAGGAAAAAGAGTTCTGTAGGACTTCTAACCTCAAATTATCAGTGAATGTTTTGATTTGATGTGATATGGGCCTAAATTAAAGAGATGTCTTCACAAAACACTCAGATCAATTTATTACCCACAGCCCATGATAGAGCGAAAATACCTATTCCATTTCCCCCAAGATTCCAATGAAAGGTTGCGTTTTTTTTTTTTACAAGCACAATGTTAATTCCAATCCGCTGAAGATCCCCGGTTTGTGTGCGATGCGTTGTGTGGACTTACGGCCAGCGTTTCCATTTGCTATTACACACAAAGGGGTGCAGATGAGATGCATGGAATTTAAAAAAGAAGAATGAAATACCAAGGAGTAAGTGAAAAAGGAATGATCGAAGAAAAGGGTTTAAAAAAAATCGATGAAAATAATTAAAAACAACACAAACAATGGAAGTCAGGAAAGAAGAAAAGAGAAAATTAGTTTAGAAAATTAAAACATTAAAATTTGAAAATAAGCAGCAAAAGCATGAACAAGGTCGTTACAAATCGCAATGATTCTAGAACTGGGCAAAATGACAAACACAAACACGTTTTATTCAAAAGATTATCTGTCAAAATGTCACTGCCCGACACATACCTGCATTCATTTACGATAATTAATCAAGAAAAGTCCTATGGCATGCTAACGTGATCACATACAGTTAGGCTCCGCCACATTCTGCCCTGATAGTCAGCCACAAACCATACCCGTTGGGTAGGCCGTAAAGGCAGCAGTACTGCCTGACAATCCGAGACTTTCGAAATGACGTATGAATGCCAAATGAGGGATTTTGCGCATGCGCTATGTGTGCGTTTACAGTGACTTTATTCCGCTCGCTGGGCACTTTTGACTGGTCTTTGCCAGCATGAAACCTGCAATTCAAATAGTCTTTTAAACATAATTTTCAGCATTGAAATGAGATCGGCAATTTCAAAATGGTTTACCATAACTTTTGTGTTCCTGAATGGAAATCGGACTCACGGGAATACAGCAACACGACAAATATCCGTGGATGAGAGGCGTCGGGTTCTTATCATTTTCTGTTAATACAATCAGCGATCGCTGGCCACAGTTAATAAAAAAAAAAAAAAAAAACACACACACACACACACACACACACACACACACACACACACACACACACACACACACACACACAAACACACGCACACACACACACACACACACACACACACCTGGGAGGGCTTCCTTCCACCATCTGAAACCCACATATTGAGATAACCAACACACACTACTTTCACCACAAGATGCAAAAATCGAGTAGAACTTCACTTGTGGTCCCAGAACCAAATAATAATAAAAAACCATTTATAACTTCATTCACAGCCCACACAACTCCCACTCCATCCATCTCCTCCCAAACAGCATTAATAGTAATTATCATCATTTGGAACTTTTCACATGCATCGACAAGCCCCAGATATGACCTTCCCATCGGTGTTAAGAAGCACTAATGTTTGGGTAGAACACGCCCATCAACGAACCTTCTGGCCTTTCACGGACCCACATTATCGGAAGTTTTTGCAGGATGGATGTTTTGGACGAGTTGATCAGAAAATTCTCCAAATCTTTCATTGCGCAGAGGAACACCTCTTTCTTGCAAGTATGTTTCCAAGTATTTTCGGCTTCTTTAAAAGCTTGGTGAGCGGTTTCAAGGCAAAATCCTTCTCTGACACACGATACATGTCCAGGCCAACCCAATGGACCTCATTACTAGGGGTTTCTGCTCATGCATGCCAGGTATTCTGAAGCGGATAACGTCATTGCAAAAGTCGCGTATTGCTGGAGAAATGCACCACTGGTAGAAGCTGCATTTTATGTGATCTAACCTCAAAAACTCATGCAACAACAGCTTTTGTGACTTGGAGGTTTTTAAAGAACTTATGAATACATGATGGCCTGGTTAGGTCCAAACCTTCTCCAGGGTGCTGTGCGGTTGAGTGGTCACAACACCATCTTCCGAGCAACCTCCGGGAGCCGTGAACGTTCGCAGACAGTCATCCAGCCACTAAGTAGACCGCACAAGGAAATTCCTCGATCAAAACGGTTTCATCAGTAACATAGTATAGGGAGAGTAATGACGCAACATGACATCATAAAGCTCCAAAAACATTTAATTGAAGAGGTGAATAATAATTGAGAGTCACAAAACAAACAAAAAACATAAATCAGGATAAAACGTTTTACAGACCTGCTGTGTTGCTTCTTTCCTGCAATAATACGTGTCCAGGTGTTCCTGGAGTTCCAAAACACCAAATTTTATCTTCTCGAGCAGGTCACATGACATTAGCTGGAATAAAACAAAATTAGTGGAGGAGTGAGGAGTAAATAACTGCACAATCGTCAAGATCGGGGCGTTCTTTTCATTTTTAAACACGTGGCCAACAAAACGATGACATATTTACGATTTTCAAAAAGAAAAGAAAACGTCACTTTGAGGCCGAATAAACAGACTAATAAACAGAGGTCACAAACAGAGCAATCACAGCTCTCTGAAAGACTTGGAAAAGCCCGCTAATTTTGGTCCTCGGTCCATTGTCTAACCAATCTAATGACGTCTTCGTTGAACAGAAACCACTTTACACAGAATTCATTCTTCAGCAAAGGAAAAAGAGAGCATCAAGAAAAAGAGAATGTGTCAATCAAAAATATGGTGTTTTGAAAAACTCAGCTGAGCATTCCAAAAAAAAAAAATGCAACTGGCTGAGCGTTTTATCAGGTTCAGTTATCACATCATCAGAGATAAATGAGTCTGCTACTTAAATGGTAACACATCATGGAGAATGGTCATGTGCCGATGGACCATAGATTTGACTTGGGTGGTGCTATAGATGGTAATGACTCTTCCTCTTCCTCGTACTGGCTCTCATGGACATCCCAAGTTCCAATTTGATTATACACCTGTACTAAACAGTAATTTTCCCCATTACTGATACCATCTTTGAGAATTAAAAAATAATAATATACGTGTGTGTATATATATATACTGTATATATATATATATACAGTGGAACCTTGACTTACGAGTTTAATTCGTTCCGTGACCGAGCTCGTAACTCAAATTGCTCGTATCTCAAATCAAATTTCCCCATTGAAATGCATTGAAATGCTATTAATCCGTTCCAGCCCGCCAAAAACCACACCAATTTTTTTTTAAATATACAGTATATATAAAAATATCTCGCGCTTTATATTTCACCTGTATGCAGCATACAAGTTGGCAGGATGGCCTGGACTGGAGGTACGCACACTTGACTCTAAAGTCTAAACTGTCCAGCCTGGGTTTGAATCCCGACCCAGCTATAACCTGTCATGGGTGAATCACAGGCAGGGTGATTCATCAATGTGTGTACCGCTAAACTGGGCGCCCCGTTTGCGTCCCATTAGTTGTTGGATGTTAAGGATCTCACCGTGTTTTCCACAAAGAGAAGGCGAGCTATCGCCGGCACTCTGAACAAGTTGTGGCCTGGCATGGCATGAACATGAAAACATGAACATGAACATGAAATGTTCGACATGAACATGAAATTTTCCGAAATAACCAAAATGCGAAAACTAAAATGCATCGCTATACGACAGAGATACGTACTGTACTTGAACGGCAAGATAACCACGTGACCAGAACCTACCTGGCGGCGTAAACTCGAAATAACCAAAATGCGAAAACTAAAATGCATCGCTATACGACAGAGATACGTACTGTACTTGAACGGCAAGATAACCACGTGACCAGAACCCACCTGGCGGCGTGAACTCGAAATAACCAAAATGCGAAAAAAAAAATGCAGCGCTATACGACAGAGATACGTACTGTACTTGAACGGCAAGATAACCACGTGACCGGGTGGCGAAAGCTCGTAACTCGGATCTCGGCTCGCATCTCAAAGCAATAAACCGCCCGAGCGACGGCTCGTATCTCGAAAAACTCGTAAGTTGGGGCACTCGTAAGTCAAGGTTCCACTGTATATATATATATATAAAAACACACACACACACACACACACACACACACACACACACACACACACACACACACACACACACACACACACACACACACACACACACACACACACACACACACACACACTCTCTCTCTCTCCATTTATTGTAGATAATCATGCTCCATGCCATGCATCATTTTAGGGCTCCATCTCCCAATGGTGAAGAATGACTTGAAATTTTTTTTTTAATGGTATCCGGATATGGATCTTTATCACAATAAAAACAATTCGGCCTTGTCACACACCCAGCCATAACATTTTGAGATATCCTGTTCACAGACAAACAGACAAACGAACCGAGATGAAAACACAACCTCCATTCACGTGGCGAGGTATTAAAGGATATCCACCATGCCACGTTTGTACCGACCGAAGACAGGTGGCATGGAAGGTTCTCGTCAGAGGGAGCGAGGTAAAAACCCACCGTCTCTGCGTCGACGAACACAGTGGGACAGTCAGCAGAAGACAGCAGAACGTCAAGGGATGACAAGAATCGGGCACCCAAACCACCAAGTTCACCACCCAAGTAGTCTCTAACCGAATAGGTGAGGTGGCTGAATCCACGATGCAGGTACTGAAAAAAAATTGAAGGAGAGATAACATGGGACTCGAATTGGAAGATGGCAGGTCCAAGGTCGCCGACTTCCAGCAACACTATCTCAATAATCATTCACATGTTTACTATCAATCTTTCCAATTCCATCGACTGTGATAGCGTTTCCATTTCCTCCGTATCCAGCCAAAGCTCACCTTGAAGAGTGCAGTGAACAGCTGAAACGTGTGCACTGCACAGGAGCCATCCGCGTCAGTGAGAGCATGTCTGACGTGACTTTTCCAAGCTTCCTCGGCATCTTTGCAAGTTGGTGGACGGAACGCTGCCAGGATGGCCGGAAAGAACGGTGGAGGAGGGGTCAAGGAGCGAGTTTCACTGGAACTCGATAGTCTACCTCCGGCCTCACTGGGACTGCGCACATCACCAAAGTACAGATTAATTTATTCGACTCGCATGCAATACAAAGACTTACTTTATGATTCACCAGAATATTATACACAAATACCTTGACATCAAGGCTTGCTCTGGCTCCAACTCGTCATCACCCTTCTCATCCGTTTCCGTAAGAACAACGATGGCGCTGTCAGTGCTTTCTCCTCCTTCTCCCATTTCTCCTTCGATGCTTTGCTCAGTTTCTTCAACTTCTCCTTCTGGCCCTTCCTCCAGTGCATAATCAGCCATTTCCACAACAACCAGAATATCCTCTTCAGCCTTCTCCTCCCTCTGCTCCATATCAACCACGTCAATATCCTCTTCTTCCTCCTCCTCTTCCTCCTCGTCTTCTTCAGTTGCCCCATCACAAAACTGATCTATATCCCCATTCTGATTGGGAATGATACACTCCATTTCTGTAGGTCTTTCAAAACTGGAGCATTCTCTACTTTCTTCAGCCTCGACATCATCGTTTTTTATCCCAGCTTCAATTTCTGTCTCAGTCCCTTCTCCAGGTTCTGAGCCATTGCCTTCGATGCCACCATCGTGTCGGCTGTCCGTTTCTCCCGAAGCCAGAAGAGAGTCTTGAGTGGAGAAGCAGCTATCATCTTCACTTGCTCCTCCTTCTTCCTTAACCAAGATGTCTTCATCCTGCAAGGCATGTGCAAGAAAATGGATCGCCTTTTTGAAAAACAAGTACCCCTGAAGAGATGTCACTTCATGTTGATAATAACTTTTTTCAAAAAATGAAAACAATTATTTTTTTGTTGCAAATTCGTGAATGATTTTTATCTGTCATTCTTCAACTAACGACTATCTCCATATTACACATGTAAAAGTAACGGAGGGGGATGCTAAAGGAAGGTAAAAGAGTTGGGTCGGATGTAGAAGTAGTGAAGAATGTCACGGATGGTAAGTGGAGAGGGAGGTTAAAAAGTTAATATATTTTTGCATATTACGTAAAACTAGAAGCAACCGCTTCCTACAGGATCGGCCAAGGGGTGTTTACGTTGTCCTTATTCAAAATACCTTTTGCTGCGTAATCCAAAACACCTCGCTGCACTGGAAAACGTGGGGCAGGAATACTGTATGTACGGTAAAGTTTGGGGACTTGTAATACCCTCTCTGACCTGGAGACTGCACTACACCGGTTATATGATGCTAATTTACGAGAATTTGCATCATCCATTCCCCTCCCCCCTCTCAATCATAAACCCACCTTTTTTTTTTCACGTGCAGAAAATTTGCAGTGAGGCTTTATATATAAAAATGGGAAAAATAATAATAAAGGAATCTCACTATAAAATGGATGCGACTGAAACTCCAAAATGGGCACGTAGGGAAAATAGCCCCATCCTTGGTGGTAGCTGGTATTACAAATCATCTTCCTTTTATTATGATATGGAGTATACACTGCATGGCCAAAGGTCTCACACCCATATGTGCTCGTCGAGCATCTCATTCCAAAATCATAGGCATTAATACGGAGTTGGTCCCCCTTTTGCTGCTATAACAGCATCTTCTGCTATCCACTCTTCTGGAAAGGCTTTCCACTAGATGTTGGAACATTGCTGCGGGGATTTGTTTCCATTCAGCCACAAGGGCGTTAGTGAGCTCGGGCACTGATGTTGGGCGATTAGGCCTGTCTCACAGTCGGCATTCCAATTCATCCCAAAGGTGTTCGATGGGGTTGAAGTCAAGGCTCTGTGCAGGCCAGTCAAGTTCTTCCACACCGATCTCGACAAACCATTTCTGTATGGACTTCGCTTTGTGCACGGAGGTATTGTCATACTGAAACAGGAAAGGGCCTTCCCCAAACTGTTGCCACAAAGTTGGAAGCACACAATCGTCTAGAATGTCATTTTATGCTGTAGCGTTAAGATTTCCCTTCACTGGAACTAAGCCCAAACCATTAAAAACAGCCCCAGATCATTATTCCTCCTCCACCAAACTTTACAGTTGGAACTATGCATTCAGGCAGTTGCATTTCCTGGCATTCGCCAAACGCAGATTCGTCCATCGGACTGCCAGATGGTGAAGCATGATTCATCACTCCAGAGAACGCATTTCCACTGTTCCAGGGTCCAATGGCGGCGGGCTTTACACCACTCCAGCCGAAGCTTGGCATTGCGCATGGTGATCTTAGGCTTGTGTGTGGCTGCTCGGCCATGGAAACCCATTTCATGAAGCTCCCGACGAACAGTTGTTGTGCTGACGTTGCTTCCAGAGGCAGTTTGGAACTCGGTAGTGAGTGTTGCAACCGAGGATAGACGATTTTTATGCGCTACGACCTTCAGCACTTGGTGGTCCCATTCTGTGAGCTTGTGTGGCCTACCACTTCACGGTTGAGCTGTTGTTGCTCCTAGACGTTTGCACTTCACAATAACAGCACTTGCAGGTGACCAGGGCAGCTCTAGCAGGGCAGAAATTTAATGAACTGACTTGTTGAAAAGGTGGCATCCTATGATGGTGCCACGTTGAAAGTCACTGAGCTCTTCAGTACGGCCCATTCTACTGCCAATGTTTGTCTATGGAGATTGCATGGCTGTGTGGTTGATTATATATTCCTGTCAGCAATGGGTGTGGCTGAAACAGCCGAATCCACTAATTATAAGGGGTGTCCACATACTTTTGGCCATTAAGTACATGTTGTGATTAATAAAATTTGTTTCAAAAATGACAAAAATTATAAAGTGCATTTCCAAGAACGTGCTGCAGCACATTGCCACCGACGGTGGGCAAGGAAGGGTGCTCCTGCCTGGAGGGCAGCAGTGCCCTCGAGTAATTAATAACGAATCTTAACTGCTGCTTATCAAACTCGAACTGATTTTCTCGATTCATATATTCCTTAGTTTGGGAGATGGTATTCCTTAATTTCATTAACTTCACGAATTTAAGATCATTCAGCATAAAAAATCCATTGAGCTGTAAATTTATAGTTCCAAGATATTTTTGATCACTTAGTTTAACAAATGAAGTAATGCAATTTAGATACAGACGGAACGAAAAGTACCTCCCAAACAATGTGCTCTTCACTCGAGGAGATGTCCACACTCGGGCTGTCCCCCGCAGGGGTGCCTTCGGCTGGCATGCCTGAGGCCGGTGTGCCAAGGCCGTTGGGAAGATTATCACATGCTGCAACCTCAATTTGGCTCAGCACAGATTCTTCGGTTGGTGAGTAGGTGGTTAGCTTCAAAACAAAAGTTTAAAAAGATCATCACCACAATCAGGTTCAAGGACAAAGATTAAGGCATAACAAAGTCAAACATTCTGCCTTTGGGTCGCACCTCCTCATCGGATGATTCGTCCGTGTCGGCGGCGTGGTGTAGGTCAAGGCCTGGCGTAGTGCACACAAAATCACACTCCTGCAGCGATGGCAGCCCCTCCTTGTCCAGGCTGTCGAGTGAACGACGTCGTACACCCCAGTTGAAATTGTCTACGCTCTCACCCTGCACGTAGGGCACAAAAAATTCCGGATTTATGGTGCGCAAAGGAGAACCTTGTTTTATACATACAGCGGTGGCCAAAAATATTGGCACCATTGCACTTTTTTCAAATAATGCACCATTTCTTCCAGAAAATTGTTAAAGAAAAAATATTTTGGTACACACATGTATTTCTTTGGTTTGCAGTGGAACAAAACAAAAAAGCTGAAACAATTACTAAATCTTAGCTTATTTCACAAATAAATCCTAAAATGGCCCGGACAATATTATTGGCACCTTTTAGAAGTTGTTAGAAATAATTAGATTTCAAGCAGGTGATTCTTCTTTACTTTGGAATTGAACTCTCCTATGGCGAGTTGCAGGTGCCGGCAATATAAAAATCACTCATTCAACCTGTTTGAATAGAGAAAAGGAGTCATTCTGCTGGTTCGTGTCATTGTGTGTACCGCAATGAGCATGGAGAAAAGAAAGAAAACCAGAGAATTGTCTGAGGAGGTCAGACACAAGATTGTGGCCAAGCATTGACAATCTCAAGGCTACAAGTCCATCTCCAGAGACCCTAGTGTTCCTGTGTCCACTGTATGCAATGTTATCAGAAAGTTTAAGGTCCATGGCACTGTAGCCAACCTCCCTGGACGTGGCCGCAAGAGAAAACTTGATCGAAGATTGCAGCGAAGGATTGTTCGAATGGTGGAGAAAGAACCTCAATCAACTGCCAAGCAGATTCAAGCTGGCGTTCAGACACAAGGTACGATAGTTACAACTCGCACCATCCGTCAACAACTCAATGAAAGGGGGTTCTATGGAGGACCCCACTGCTGAGAGAGAGAGAGACTTAAGAAAGCCTGACTGGAGTTTGACAAAACACACATGAACAAGCCAAAATCTGTCTGGTAGAATGTCCTGTGGACAGATGAGACCAAATTATAGCTTTAGGGCAAAGCACATCATCTCTATGTTTTCAGAAAACAAAATTAAGCCTTCAAAGAAAAGAACACCTTCCCTACAATCAAATATGGAGGAGGTTCGGTGATGTTTTGGGGTTGCTGTGCTACCTCTGGGTACTGGGTGCCTTGAATGTGTGCATGGCATCATGAAATCAGGAGATTATCAAGGTATTTTGGAGCGCAATGTTCAACCTAGTGTCAGAAAAATGGGTCTCCGTCAAAGGTCATGGGTCTTGCAGCAGGACAATGACCCCAAACACACTTCAAAAAGCACCCATGAATGGTTCAAGAGAAAACGCTGGACTGTTCTGAAGTGGCCAGCAATAAGTCAAGATCTAAATCCCATTGAACACCTGTGGGGAGATCTGAAAACAGCAGTTGGGAGAAGGCACCCTTCAAATCTGGGAGAACTGGAGCAGTTTGCACAAGAAGAGTGGGACAAACTGCCAGCAGAGAGGTGTAGGAAGCTCATTCATAGCTATAGGAAGCACTTGACTGCAGTTATTTTGTCCAAAGGCCGTACTACCAAATATTAAGTCGAGAGTGTCAATAATTTTGTCAATACCATTTCTTTTTATTTTATGATTTTAAAGTATATATTAAGTTCTGAATCAAAAACAAAGGTCCTGTAATATAAACAGTGAAATAAAGAATTGTGGAGACCAAATACTTTTGTCAATTTCAACTTCTTTTTCGAGGAAATTGTGAGTTATTTGAAAAAGGTGCACGGGTGCCAATATTTTTGGCCTCTACTGTATGGTAAGACACGTGCGAGCATGCATCATGTGCACACGAACACACATGATGCATTGCATGCACACACACACCTCTGCCAAATTGTACATTTGGTACATCTGAGAGAACTTCGTAAAAAGTTACAAGGAGTAAGGACCATTTACATAAAACAATAGAGACACCAAGTAGAGGAAGAAAAAGGTCTTACCAGGAGCTCCTAATGTGATACAGGCAGCAAGAAGCAAAGGAGAGATGGCTATGCATTAGGATTAATGACATGGCTTAATGATGAGATGGATGTTGGAAAGGAAAGGAAAAGGGTGAATACCAATGCACAAGGATATAAATGAAGGGAAATATAACCATGGTAAGAATACAGCTTGCTTTAGTTGAGAGGTAGAAGAAGCATGTTAGAACAATGTAATCAATAGAAACAAGTTTAAAAAAGAAGACAATAAATTGATAATTAAAAAGTAGCCAAATACAACAAGATAAATTTCCATTTCTCACTTCTGCTTCTTCGAGTTCCACATCAAGGAAATCGAAGTCCTTGAAGACTCCAAAATGTTGTTCACTGAGAGTGTCTTCATGTGCCTCATCACCACCACCCACATCTTCACCGGACGGTCCTAAAGGAGGTGCTTCCACAAGCTCCAGTTCTCCACTCGAGGAGAATATCACCTAAACACACCATCATGTATGTAAACACCACGTGTGTAAAACAGAGCAGTCAGTGTTGGGAGCCATAACCCGGCACGGACATGGAGACAGACGCATACACAGATACGGGGACAGACACAGACATGGAGACAGAGAGAGACAGACACGGAGACAGACAGACACAGACATAGAGACAGACATAGACACAAAGACAGACACAGAGACAGACACGGAGAGGGAAACAGACACGGAGACGGAGACGGACACAGATATGGAGACGGACACAGACACAGACACGGAGACGGACACAGACATGGAGACGGACACAGACACGGAGACGAACACAGACACGGAGACGAACACAGACACGGAGACGAACACAGACACAGAGACGAACACAGACACGGAGACGGACACAGACACGGAGAAGGACACACACACGGAGATGGACACAGACACGGAGATGGACACAGACACGGAGATGGACACAGACACGGAGATGGACACAGACACGGAGACGGACACAGACACGGAGACGGACACAGACAGAGAGAGAGACAGAGAGAGAGACAGAGAGAGAGAGACACAGAGAGAGAGACACAGAGAGAGAGACACAGATATAGAGACACAGACATAGAGACACAGATATAAAGACACAGATATAGAGACACAGATATAGAGACACAGATATAGAGACACAGATACAGAGACACAGATATAGAGACACAGATATAGAGACACAGATATAGAGACACAGATATAGAGACACAGATATAGAGACACAGATATAGAGACACAGATATAGAGACACAGATATAGAGACACAGATATAGACACACAGATATAGAGACACAGATATAGAGACACAGATATAGAGACACAGATATAGAGACACAGATATAGAGACACACAGACAGAGACAGACACAAAGACAAACTGAAACTGACCGACAGACATAGAGACAAACACAGAGATATAGACATAGAAACAGATAGAAACACACACATACACAACTTGATCAAAGCACCGTTCAACAGGAGAGACAGACGTCTTGCTCACCGAAGGGTTTTTGGACAATCCAACTTCTTGTCCACAGAGAGACAGAACATTGGCGAGTTTCTCCCTTGTGCGTCTCTGTAAAAGGACAAATGCTCACCGATCTACAATGCGACAGATAAAAGTCATATTCCGACACAGATTGCAGCATGCAACAACTAGAACAGCACTTGTTAGAGCGCATACCTCCACCAGGATGAACAGTTTATGTTTTGTCTCCCACTGATGGGCCGGATCTGGATTCGGACCTGAACCAAAATCTAATCGGCTTGTTCTCGTCATCAAACCAACTCGTCCACCAAGTTTATTCATAACTCGTCCATAACTTTTTTTAATGTCATGTTATATATCGCTTTTCGCCCGATCTGTCAATGGTGAAGAATCGCTTCTTTTTTTTGGTTCACGAGTTATCAAACAGAGTGACCACTATATTCGTCATGGGTGTGTGTCTGTCTGTCTGTCCGCAGCATAACTACCCGATGATATCATCCGATCTTGATGAAACTTGGGTGGGAGGTTGATATCATGATCTAGTTGTGTCCTGCCTAGAGTGGGCGTATTGCGCCCATTGTGGGCGGAGCCACACCTCAAAAAGATGTCTTTTTAGGGGGTAATCGAGTTCAAGCTACATCTTCTCCGAGAGGTTTGGTGGAATCTGACAGGGGTTTCGACATTTGGTTAGGCCAATGTCATGTGTCTACTGTCTAGCCCCACGGAGCTCGATTTTTCATTTTCGCCCCAAGGTCAAGGTCACAAGGTCACAAAATTTAGAAAAGTCGATTTTTGATGGTTTTATTACATTGTTCACTTCCTGATAGGGTGAAATGTCATACATGATCTTATATTATCACATACATCATGAAATACAAGTTTTCCAACAAATTTCAGAATCTTCGACCTTTGACCTTTGAAGATCACAAAGGTCAAATTTTCAAAGTTGTCGGAATCGAACCTAATTTTCGGTATTGTGTAGCTAACTAACCTCATAACTGATTATACATTATTTTCTATCTCATTTCAAGGTCAGTAACCTTCGTTTTGACATTTCCAGGCCAGCACCACACACAATTACGTACAGCTGGCTCTTAAAGGCCTGCACACGCAGCGCATTGGGGTCCTTTGCAAATAGGCATGTACACCGCATGCCGGGGGCCGACACCTGCCACGTGGGCCCCCGACCCCCCAGTCCGGGCCTGTTTCGGTTATAGTCCGTCCTTTGTCATTGAATACCGCTCGCTCGTGAACCATCGTCGTCTCCTGACTTGTTTTTCTTTTTTTTTGTATACAAGATCGAGGTTCGTGCAAGCGATAAAATGTTATATGCACTTAAAAATGCACTTAGACATTAAATAACTCTCATATCCGAATCCATATTCAGATATTCACCAAAATCGAATTGATTCGTCCTTGTCACACACACAAGCTGTCCACCAAGTTTCGGCCAAATCCATCCATAACTTTTTGAGATATCCTGCCATGTATCGTTTTTGGCCCTATCTCCCAATGGTGAAGAATCACTTAAAAAATTCTACAAGCCGGATCCGAATCCAGATCTTCACCAAAATCTAATAATTCTGTCCCTGCCACAAACACTACCTTTCTGCCAAATTTCGTCCAAATCCGTCCACAACTTTTTGAGATATTTTGTTCACAGACAGACAGACAAACAGACAAACAAACAAATGAAAAATCGGTCAGAGACCGAGGACTTGCCGGAATGTACTTTTTATCGGCCATTTTGGACAAATATGGCAGCCGAACCACGTGACCGATGAAGTCATCATTATTTGTTTTCTAAACTAATTTATTCCTTGATGATGCTCAAGAAATTTCATCTTGATCGGATGAAGTTTTGTACTTGTCGAATTATGCCGTCATAATGGAGGCACCAATGACATCATCATTAAGATATTTTATTCCCCATGGAGAGTTCTTTACAATGGCCATGTCTCATTTTTTTCTATTCAGCACTTTCGGAGATATAGAGGTGCAAAGTTTTTCGGTTTTTCCAAGATGGCGGCCGAACCACGTGACCGATGACGTCATCAATTGGGCACAGTCTATTCCAGGGCAAGACAAATAGGTGTGTAAAGTTTGGTGATTCTACGTGCAATGGTGTAGACGTAGTGCTGCGCACAGTCAAACAGGCAGACAGACAGACAAACCAACCGAACAACATACTTGCCGGAATTTTTTCCGGCAAGTAATGAAAAATCACTCATAGAGTGACACTTGGCAAAACAGAACATAGTAGAATGGCACTCAGTAGAGCATCCTTTTGATCGCAAAAATAATTAGTGGTTGAAATCAGTGACCTGATATGCAACTATTCTTCAAAGTTTAAGTTAATCGGATGAAAATTGACAATTTTAGAAATTTGGCCTATGTTGACCTTTTGGCCTATGTTGACCTCAAAAATAGTTGGTGGTTGGTTTCAGTAAGCTGATATGCAAATCCTATTCAAATTTTAAGACAATCGGATGTAAATTGTGGATTTTAGAAATTTGTAGAATAGTGGTTGATCTTTGGCCTATGTTGACCTTGTGACCAATGTTGATCTCAAAAATAGATGGTGGTTGAATTCAGTTAGCTGATCTGTAAATCGTATTCAAATTTCAAGACAATCGGATGAAAATTGAGGATTTTAGAAATTTGAAAAAAGTGGTTGGCTTTTAGCCTATGTTGACCTTTTGACCTCAAAAATATATAAGACTTTGTCGGACCACGAACTCTACCATTTGGTGAAGTATCGGTTTAAAATTGTGACCTTTAGGCAAGTATGAGTGGACACACACACACACACACACACACACACACACACACACACACACACACACACACACACACACACACACACACACACACACACACACACACTACAAACCACAAACACACATAATTAGCTTTTTAAACAGTCGCTAATGCTGTTCATAACATTTAACAAAGAAATTTGGAGGAATCCCGACATCCGTGAGGTAAGTTTTACTTACAGAACTGAGGGAAGATCTACTGTAATCTAGAATCCTAGATTGTACCCCACAGGGGTTGGGTACGTACCGTTTGTTGGAAGAGACATAACGCTGATACTTTCGATATTTGATGATCATTTTAACAATCGGTTTGTTTGTGTTTCACACTGAATGAAAGATGTAAAGGTAGAGCATGGCGATTGTGATATATGACAGGTTCGACGATATGTTCGGCATGAGCGGCATATAAATCAAAATGGCGGTGTGTGGAGAGTCAGCCGCCGTACCGCTGTAATGACATCAGACGTAATGACATCAACCTGTCAAGTGACCAGATCCTCAGCTCTGATTGGTATACGTTTGATGGGACATACATACATACATACATACATACATACATACATACATACATACACTGTTCTAGATGGCTTTGGCCTATGGGTGACGCCGCAAAAAATTTTTTGCCAAGTAACAAACAGACAATGAATGAATGAATGAATGAATGAATGAATGAATCCACCTTCGGTGGTGGCGGTAAAAATGGAATATATCGCTTGAAAAATTTTCAGCAGCTTTAAAACCTCAAAACTTCCGACAATTATCGGGCGACGCATCTTCGTGGTGGTTGTTCCCCCAACCCCCTCCTCCACCAACACAAGTCGGGGGCCAAATCTTCCCCATTCTTCCCTGCTACCCGGATTTGTCAGGGTAGCACGCCAGCACGGTCACGGTCAGAGTGCCGATTGGTCCCCATGGACCAGCCCTTTCCCTCTTGTGTGTGTGTGTGTGTGTGTGTTTCTCTCTGTCTGTCTAACTCTGTCGTGACCACGAATGTGTGAAGGTGAGGGTACACTATCCAAGATGCGGGGAACCTCTGGGTCGCTCCTGGGAGATCAATCGGCTGTCTCTGTGTCGCGGGCATGTTCAAGAGAACTCTCCAGGGCTATACAACAACAACTCAAAACTTTGTTAAGAAAAATAATAAAGTTATTTTCATCCAAGAGCACCTGCGAAAGCTGTGGTTTCTTCCAACTGACGGGAACGAGGGCATTGGAACCAGAACCGGAGGAGGTGGAGGAGGTGCTTCTTGTAACTGCAATGGCCTTTGGTTTCCCATCATGTCCTACTGGTCCTTGTTGTTCGGCATATTTACGGCCAATAACTGGCGTCTGCCAATCACAAAAAGAACAAAACGAACAGCAGAATTACCTCATAACCCTGAAGGAGGAGTGACAAAGAAAAGGAAGTCCAGTTATCCTACTTCCGTTACAAAAGATCAATTTACGACTCCTCCGACAAACCTCTGACACATCAAAGTGGAATTCGAGCGTCTTGCCAGGGAGGGCCTTCACACCGGCGTTCCAGACTCGATGGACAGACAACTCCAGCGGGACTGAGGGCTCCAATGCCAGGCTGGCTCGAGTCTCCAATGGGCTGGCGAGGCTTGCAGAACGAGACACCACAAGCTTTAAAATGTTTAAAGCCTCTCGCCACTGCAGACTCTGGACACAGATAAGGAGCACATAGGTGGGATCACTTTGTCTGGGAAGAGTATTGGGGATGGGTGGAAGAGGGCTAAGGAGGCAAGGTATAAGAGGTGCAAGAAAAAGCGGTGGCATAAAGATGAGCATGACAGCTTGGCCTTGGACAGGGAGATGAGCAAATAATTAATGTGTACACCAAGTGAAGCTAGAATTGGCATATATGGAAGCCAGAATCTGAAGCCAGAACTAGGAATGCTTTTCAAGATCTGCTATTTGTGATACATTTACAGCCAAAATCATTTGTTGGCTGAAATTTTACGTGTTTTTTTTTTTAACATCAAGCTGGTCTGAACCTGACAAAAGGTCTGAAGGTGAATATTGGAAAAACGAAGGTGATGGCAAGTGGTAAAGCATGTGGTGAGGTGGAAAGAACTGGGAAGTGGCCGTGTGCTGTGTGGAGGAAGGGTGTCGGAGTGAACTCCATTCAATGTAGAATGTGTGCTGAGTGGGTTCATCAAAAATGCAGTGGTCTGAGAGGGTCACTAACCAGTGTGGCAGCTACATTCAAGTGTAAGGTGTGCACAGAGGGGGCTGCAGACGGAGGAAATGTTGGGTTGGATCTTGGAGACGGCGTGAAGCTAGAAGGTGTGAAAACATTTTGCTACCTAGGAGACATGCTGAATGGAGAAGGTGGATCAGACTCGGCAAAGTTTGCCAGAGTGAGATGTGCATGGAAGAAGTTTCGGGAACTGAGTGGCGTGCTGACGAGGAGGGGAGTATCGTTTAAGCTGAAGGGAAAGGTGTGTGCTGCATGTGAGAAGTGTTATGATTTATGGGAGTGAGACATGGGTAATGGACGTAGAGCAGCAACGAAGGCTGGAAAGGGTGGAAATGCGAATGGTTCGATGGATGTGCGGAGTATTGTTGAGAGAGAGGAAGACAAATAATGAATTGCGAAAGATGATGAGAATAGAACCTGTGATGGATGCTGTGAAGAGGAACAGGCTGAGATGGTTTGGTCATGTGTTGAGGAAGGATGAAAGTAACTGGTTGAGAAGAGTGATGGAAATGAATATAGAAGGAAGTAGAGGATGGGGAAGACCGAGAAAGACTTGGCGAAAGGTGGTGGAAGAAGAAATGCGGGCAAGGGGGTTAACAAGGGGAGATGCAGAAAATATGGCAACATGGAGAAGATTGTCATGGGACCCACAAGGCTAACCCCCGCTCTTGCAGGGAAAATGGCTTTAAAATGCCTGTTGTTGTGTTGTTGAGCTGGTCTGAACCCATCTGTAGTTCAAGCCTGTACTGCTGGAACATGGTCCTCAACAACTGCTGAGAGCAACAATTATCACATGGTGTGGGACATTCTATCTCCCTTGAACATAATTATATTCATAGTTGGCACATGTTCTTCCAGAAACCCCCTCCCGGTTAAAATCCCAAAATCCAAGCCGACGGGACACCTCAACTAATTCGTTTCTTGCTTCTCCCATCCCGAGAACCGCCCTTTTGCACTCTTCCCTCCAGAACTTCAAGCAGGAAGTGCACCGCCACCTCATGTCATTAACCCCCACCCCCTCCCCCCAAATCCTGACCCATGAGATCTTTATTGCCTCCATTAACCCTTCTGAAGCTAACTGTCTTAACAGCTGGTTTCAGTGTTTGTTCCTCTATTCCCTTTCTTTGTGCTCCTATCGATTGTGCCCAATCGTTGTTGCCCTGCTTCCCCACTGTCAGGTCAACCTTGCTCTCCCATAAGACTCACTCTTGCAGAGAGAGAAAAACATTGCTGCTTCCTTTTGTTCTTGTACTGGGCAAGAGCTGTGGGCATTCACTTCCCCTCAACTTGAGGGTCGCCTCATTAATCTCTGGGTGTAGTATCAGGGGGGGGGGGGGGGGATATACAGTGGCATTCGGTGGCAGAGGTAATAAGATAGTTCCTATGTCATTTACGTCAAATATTCTCAATTAAAGAGAAACACTCAAACGTGTGGAATAGAGACCAAAAAAAAGAAGAAGAATCTGGGATGGTCATGGTAATTTTCATGTTGAAAAAATAACTTATAAAACAACGTTTTATTCACCAAACAGTGATGACTCCATCGACATCTCGCTGTCTGATAACATGGACCAACTTCTATCTAATCATCCCAACTCTCTCTTCCTCATATATGGTGATTTCAACTGTCATCATGCCAGCTGACTGGGTGTGGGTACCTCTCACTACAGCCATGGCACCTCAGCAAAGGACTTCTGCGACGAAATGGGACTGACACAATCTGTCAATTTCCCAACCTGGATCTCAGTCAACGGAGCATCTTCTCTTCTGGACTTGGTTATGACAAACTTCCCTTAAAATGTCTGCTGCTCTTCTGCTCCAATCGGTTCTTCCGATCATATGCTTGTTAAAGTGTACATCTCTCTGACCATTCTCAGAGAGCCTCCTCAGCATCGACGGGTCTGGCATTTCACTCAGGCCAACTGGCATGGTCTTCAAGCCACCATCAATCATCTGGACTGGTCCCCCATCTCTACTGCCTCTGACATCAACTTATCCTGGGAATTCTTCCAAACTAAACTGCTCTCTCTCATGCACAGATTTATCCCATCTCGTCTTCAGTTGTCATATCCTTCGTCCCATCCATGGTACACAAAATCTTGTGGTGAGGCAGTTGCCCTGAAACAACTTGCCTTTGCCTCTTGGAAGGCTAATCCAACTGAAGGCAATCTCAGTTCCTTTCACAAAGCTCGGAACAAGTGTGTGTCTACCCTCAGGAGAGCCAGGAAACTATCTCTCTACTCTCAAGAATGAACTCTCAAACCTCTTCCAAATCCTGGTGGCATCTGGTCAAATCTGTTTCTGGTGTTTATTCCCACTCCATCTCCTCCCTTATCTCAAACGGCTACACAGCCGACTCCACACATGAAAAAGCTGAATGCCTCAACTCTGTGTTTGCCTCAAAATATTGTGTCCCAAACCGGTCTCTCTCTGTACCCACCTTACCCAGTCATACCCAGCTGCCCTAGACTCTGTGTCCTTCTCTCCTGACAAGGTGGAGAAGTTACTGTCAAACCTCGACTCTGATTCTGCAATTGGACCAGACGGCATCAGCCCACGGGTCCTAAAATCTTGCTCTGCCGCTCTTTCACACCCTCTCTCCGTTCTCTTCACCCTCTGTTTTGCTCAAGGTCATATGCCATCAGTTTGGAAATCAGCAAACATTACCGCTTTACACAAAAAAGGTGCAAAAAAAGATCTTTTCAACCACAGACCAATCAGCCTGCTCCCAATTATCAGCAAAGTCATGGAATCCATCATTGCTTCGGATATCAAATCCTTCCTCTTCTCCAATGGCTTGATCTCTGAACATCAATTTGGATTCAGACCAGGTCATTCTACTCTGGACATGCTGCTTCTGCTGTCTCAACAATGGATGGAGGTCCTCGATGCCAAACAGTAAATCAGAGCTGTCTCCCTTGACATATCACGTGCCTTCAATACAGTCTGGCACCCCACTCTGTTCACCAAACTCTCCTCCCATGGTATCCATGGAAATCTCCACGCATGGCTTGCGGACTTCCTCTCTGGTCATAGTCAACTTGTGGCCCTGAATGGTTTTCTCTTATCTCCCCTTCCTGTTCAGGCTGGAGTTTTCGAAGGCAGTGTTCTGGGCCCTGTGCTTTTTCTGGTCTTCATCAATGATCTCTCCGACTCTCTGGAAAATCCTCTCTATCTCTTTGCTGATGACTCCACTGTCTGCCGCTCCATATCTCATCCCTCAGATCGGCAGTCTGCAGCCTCCTCACTCGCTGCAGACCTGGACAAAATCACAGACTGGTCAAACAAGTGGAACATGTCTTTCAATCCTGACAAATCTCATACTCTTACTATGTCTCTCTGAAAAGACTGACTGGACAACCCTCCCATCTACTTTCTCAACAATCCTCTCCAAGAAGTTCTGTTACTCCAGCTTTTGGGTCTCACTATCTGCCATGATCTTTCCTGGGAAAACAACATTTTCAATCTGGCCTCCAAAGCCAGTCGCCGACTGGGCACCCAGTCCTTCATCATCATCATCATCATCATCATCATTATCATAATCATCGTGCGAAGTCCTTCCTTGGCACACCTGAGCTCCTCGCCACATACAAGGCTTTCATCCACAGCTCAAATACTGCTGTCCCCTCTGGGCTGGTGCTCCTGCCTCACACCTAGCTCGGCTTCACGCTGTTGAAACCAAAGCTTTCAGAATCATTGGCATCTCTCGCAATGAAGCTAACCCTGAGGGCCTTTACTCACTCACCGCAGGCAGGTAGGTGGTCTTTCTGTCTTCTGCAGACTCCTCTCTGGCCTAGCTCCTCCAGCTCTGTCTGTGCTCTGTCCCCCAAATATTCCAACAGGTCGCACAAGATCTGCCAGCAACCCTCTTCTGGTGAAACTGCCAAAATCAAGACTCTCTATTCACCTTCACTCTTTCATTCCTCTTTTATCTCGCCTCTGGAACAAACTCCCTCACTCTGTTCAATCCCACTCCTCCCTCCAGGTCTTTAAAACAGCTGTTCACCACCATCTCGTCTTCCCCCATTCAAAACCTTGATCTTTTCTACCCCCGTCAATTCACCCCAGATCCACTTTTTTGACATACCAAGTTCTTTCCTGGAAGTCCAAGCAGTATCCATGTGATTTATACCTCTCCGACAACCCGCTGGCAGGTTTTGGTCTTTCTGTCTGGTTTTTTTGTTTTCTCTATGGGTAGTTTTTTTTTTTGGACAGACTGGTGTTGGCATAGCGGTTAGGGTGCCAGCTTGGGGTCCGAGGATCCTGGGTTCAAATCCAGGTCGATCGCTGAATTAACGCGAGGGGGGTTGACTCAGCCTGTCATCCTTCCGAGGTCGGCAAATTGAGTACCAGTTCACTGGTAATTCCCTGTGTTGCAAGAGGCGACCAACAGGGTTGGCGGCAGGAAAGGCATCCGGCCACAAAACATTGCCCAAAAAGGGAACCAAGGTGCCTGAAAAAGTCCAACCCCTACTCTTCGGGGAAAAATGGCCTCCAAAGGTGGTTCCACCCCTCCACAACCCCCCTTCCCATGCCTCCTCCCCCCCAAGCCCTCTCCCTCCTACAGATCTCCCGATGTCCCTGTTCTCTACTGTTGTACTTGTGTGCTTCTCTCTCCCTCCCCATCTTGTCTCCCCCTCCCTTTATTATATGTTTTGTGTGTCTGTTTTTTTTTTTGTCATTAAAGTCTGCTCTTACACGAGCCTCGATCCTGTATACAACAACAACAGGCATTTAAAGGCCATTTTCCCTGCTAGAGCTGGGGTTAGCCTCGCGGTCCCCATGACAATCTTCTCCATTTTGCCCTATTTTCTGCATCTCCCCTTGTTAACCCCCTTGCCCACATTTCATCTTCCACCATTTTTAGCCAAGTCTTTCTCGGTCTTCCCCGTCCTCTACTTCCTTCTACATTCATTTCCATCACTCTTCTCAACCAGTCACTTTCATCCTTCCTCAACACATGACCAAACCATCTCAACCTGTTTCTGTTCACAGCATCCATCACAGGCTCGATTCCCATCATCTTTCACAATTCATCATTTGTCTTCCTCTCTCTCAACGATACTCCACACATCTATCGAACCATTCGCATTTCCACCCTTTCCAGCCTTCGTTGCTGCTCTACGTTCATTCCCCATTTCTCACTCTCATAAATCATAACACTTCTCACACATGCAGCATACACCTTTCCCTTCAGCTTCAATGACACTCCCCTCCTCGTCAGCACGCCACTCAGTTCCCGAAACTTCTTCCATGGACATCTCACTCTAGCAACCGTTGACGAGTCTGATCCACCTTCTCCATTCAGCATGTCTCCTAGGTAGCAAAATGTTTTCACACCTTCCAGCTTCACGCCATCTCCAAGATCCAACTCAACATTTCCTACATCTGCAGCTCCCTCGGTGCACACCTTACACTTGAATGTAGCTGCCACACTGGTTAATGACCCTCTCAAACCACTACATTTTTGATGAACCCACTCAGCGCACATTGTACATTGAATGGAGTTCACTCCGACACCCTTCCTGCACACAGCACACGGCCACTTCCCAGTTCTTTCCACCTCACCACATGCTTTACCACTTGCCATCACCTTCGTCTTTCCGATATTCACCTTCAGACCTTTTGTCTCCATACATTCCTTCCACTTGTTCATATTTTCCTTCAGTCCATCCATACTTTCTGCGATCAACACCAGATCATCTGCATACAACAACTCCCATGGTAAACCCTCCTTTACATTCCGAGCCAGCACCTCCATCACAGCTACAAATAGTAGTGGACTTAGTACCGACCCCTGAAGCACTTCCACCTTCACCTCAAACTCACCACTGTTCCTGTGCTTCGTCCTTACAGCTGTGCGCGCTCTTTCGTACATTGCCATCACTACTCTGATCAACCATTCCTCCACTCCTAACTTCCTCAATGGCCATGTCACTACTTCGTGGGGAACCCTATCGAATACTTTCTCCAGATCAACAAACCCAAGAAACAACTTCTTCCTCTTCTCCATGTACTTCTCCTGCAACTGTCTTGCAATAAAAAGTGCATCTGTCGTTCCTCTTCCTGGCATAAATCCAAACTGCATTTTGTCGATCTTCACCTTCTTCCTTATCCTCCTCTCCAACACCCTTTCCAATACCTTCATTCCATGCTCGAATAATTTTATCGCTCGATACGAGCCACAGTCCAGAGGGTCACCTTTCCCCTTGTATAGTAGGGTGAGGGTACTCAGTCCCAATCCACTGGAATGCGGCCTTCTTTCACCACTAGATAACAGATCTCTGTCATTCTCTTCACTCCCCAACTTCCTGCTGCCTTCAACATATCTCCCACAACTCCCGTCGGCCCTCCTGCTTTTCTACTCTTCATTGCTTATATTTATCGCTTATATTATATCGCTAAGACGGCTCTTCATATATCGCTATTGCTTATATTGAGTACCAGTTCACTGGTAATTCCCTGCTTGTCGTTAAAGGCGGCAAAAAGGGTTGGCGTCAGGAAGGGCATCCGGCCATAAAACATTGCTTCAAAAAGGGGACCGAAAAACAACAACAACCACGGTTCCCGAAAAAGGCCAACCCCCGCTTGAGGGGAAAAATGGCCTCTAAAGGTGTTTTTTTTTTTTTTTAATTGCTTATATTTATCGCTTCCTCAACTTCGTTCTCAGTTATCTTCTCTGCCGGTCCTAAAACTGGGTTACTCTCTATGTTGCCATCCCATTCATTATCTACATTCAACAGCATTTCCATATATCTTTTCCATCTTCCTTTAATTCCATCTGGGTCCACAACGATTTGTCCCATTTCATCCTTCAAGCAACTCACCCCCATCACATCACACCTCTCTTTCGCTATCTGCTTTGCAATCCTGAATACCGCTCTCTGACCCTCTTCTGAATCCAAGCGTTCTCCGAACATTTTCCTACATGCCTCCTGCGCCTTTGCTACCTCTTTTTTTGCAGCCTTCTTGGCTGCCTTATAACTTTCATGCTCTGCCTTTTCTGCCCCCGTACCCTTCGCCTTCTGCCACTCCTTTAACTTCTTCCTCTTCTCGTCAATCCTCTTTCCAACTTCGTCGGACCATGTTTCCGAGTGCCACCTGACGTGTATGTAGCAAGCTTATTATCTTTCTTTTTGTCTCTTTCTCTCTTTCTGGAACTGAGTATTACAAATCAACAAATCAGCTCCATCAGCAAACTCCAAAATCCTTTCACCTTCTCCATTTCTCACACCATATCCATAACCCCCATGAACTCCCTCAAAACCGTCCATACTCCTCCCCACATGTCCATTTAGGTCTCCTCCTACCACAAAAACTGCCTCATCTTTCACGTTTTCCATCAGCTTCTCTATTGCACACCAGAACGTGTCCTTCTCTTCATCGCTCCGACCAACCTGCGGAGCATATCCCGAGATGACGTTCACCAAGAGCTTTCCAATCATCATTTTCACCATCATCAACCTTTCACTCACTCTAGTCACACTCACCACACTGTCTACAAACTCCTCAGAAAAACAGGACACCAACACCATGCATGCCTTCTGGGCACCCTTGCTTGTATTTCTGTCCCTTGCAAAACCTTGTATTTCTGTCCCTGCCTACACTTCACCGTTCTCACACCACTTCCCTTCCATCTTGTCTCCTGCATACAATATATGTCCACTCTTCTTTTAACCAATACTTCCACCACTTCTCCTGATCTCCCTGTCATTGTCCCTATGTTCCATGTCCCAAACCTCATGGACCGATCTCCACGTGGGGCATCAGACGTTTCGTCGTCATAAATGGAGTGATTTCCACCCTTGCTTCGATCGGGTTCCCCACCTTGATTTTTGAGGAGAGGGAGTGGGGTCCCTCACGGGGTACTTCGGGCTGTACCCTGCCCATATGTAGTTGTAATCGTCATGGTTCCCTTGTTTGAGGCAATGTTTTTTATGGCCGGATGCCCTTCCTGACGTCAACCCTTTTAGTCGCCTCTTTCGACACGCAGGGATACGGTGTACCTATTCTAATCCGGGGTACACACCGGGTCTTCGATCTTGTATGCAAAAAAAAGAAGTTAGGAATCGCACGTAACCAAAGAGGTGAGGCACCTTTCATGTAAAAACAGGCATCTCGGCCATGCAGACTCACCTGAACATATTTGCCGATAACCTTCATGACCTTCTGGTTGAAGGAGGCAGCAGGAACAGTCAAGAGATCAGCATAATTGAGAAGGCTCAGCAGAATCTGGAGTAACGTCGGTTGTAGAATGGCCAGGCCCTTATCGAGGAGCTTGATGGCAAGAAAAGGGATTATGGTTTAGTGGGAGACGGCAACACCCGGTCACGATATCAAACCGGAAACTGTGCAAAATCTCGGGTTTCGAAGGAAGAAAGAGAGGTTTTCATCTCTCACTGAACGGCCAATGTCGACAAAAATAATGGAAAGTTTAAACACGTGTGGAATGAATGACATGTGTGTGGAACCGAAAAGTGCAAAGCATCGCAAATCTGTGGGCATTTCCTTTTGAAGCGAACATACCTCGGCGATGTAGGTGATGAGGGTGAACGTCCTGTCGGCGAAAGAGTCGTGCAGGTAGCGACAGACGACGCTGACCCAGTTGGCACTGTCACGGGTATAGCTTCCATTCCGGTAGAGGCTCATGACATGTGCCAAGTTTGCCAGCTTGGTAGTCTTTTCAGCTACACAGACCTGCAAAGATCAAGGGAGCCTGGAGGGAGGATGCTTCTCTGCTTTTGCAAAAAAAAAGAACAAAAAAAACAACTAGCAATTAGGATTTTATGTGAATTCGTCGACATACGCCGACCTTCGATGTCAACCCAGTTAGGTTTGATTGCAATGAATGGTCACAAGGGAGGGAGAGAGTGGGAGGGGAGGGAGAGAGTGGGAGAGAAGAGAGAGAGAAAAGAGAGATAAGTAGAACAGAGAAAACATCAGTTGCTTTGAACTAACTCGAGTTATCCTTCTTTTATTTTCCAGTTGCTTTGAACTAACTCGAGTTATCCTTCTTTTATTTTCCAGTTGCTTCGAACTAACTCGAGTTATCCTTCTATTATTTTCCAGTTGCTTTGAACTAACTCGAGTTATCCTTCTATTATTTTCCAGTTGCTTTGAACTAACTCGAGTTATCCTTCTATTATTTTCCAGTTGCTTTGAACTAACTCGAGTTATCCTTCTATTATTTTCCAGTTGCTTTGAACTAACTCGAGTTATCCTTCTATTATTTTCCAGTTGCTTTGAACTAACTCGAGTTATCCTTCTATTATTTTCCAGTTGCTTTGAACTAACTCAAGTTATCCTTCTATTATTTTACAGTTGCTTTGAACTAACTCGAGTTATCCTTCTATTATTTTCCAGTTGCTTTGAACTAACTCGAGTTATCCTTCTATTATTTTCCAGTTGCTTTGAACTAACTCGAGTTATCCTTCTTTTATTTTCCAGTTGCTTTGAACTAACTCGAGTTATCCTTCTATTATTTTCCAGTTGCTTTGAACTAACTCGAGTTATCCTTCTATTATTTTCCAGTTGCTTTGAACTAACTCGAGTTATCCTTCTATTATTTTCCAGTTGCTTTGAACTAACTCGAGTTATCCTTCTATTATTTTCCAGTTGCTTTGAACTAACTCAAGTTATCCTTCTATTATTTTACAGTTGCTTTGAACTAACTCGAGTTATCCTTCTATTATTTTCCAGTTGCTTTGAACTAACTTGAGTTATCCTTCTATTATTTTCCAGTTGCTTTGAACTAACTCGAGTTATCCTTCTTTTATTTTCCAGTTGCTTTGAACTAACTCGAGTTATCCTTCTATTATTTTCCAGTTGCTTTGAACTAACTCGAGTTATCCTTCTATTATTTTCCAGTTGCTTTGAACTAACTCGAGTTATCCTTCTATTATTTTCCAGTTGCTTTGAACTAACTCGAGTTATCCTTCTATTATTTTCCAGTTGCTTTGAACTAACTCGAGTTATCCTTCTATTATTTTACAGTTGCTTTGAACTAACTCGAGTTATCCTTCTATTATTTTACAGTTGCTTTGAACTAACTCGACGTATCCTATTATTTTCCAGTTGCTTTGAACTAACTCGAATTATCCTTCTATTATTTTCCAGTTGCTTTGAACTAACTCGAGTTATCCTTCTATTATTTTCCAGTTGCTTTGAACTAACTCGAGTTATCCTTCTATTATTTTCCAGTTGCTTTGAACTAACTCGAGTTATCCTTCTATTATTTTCCAGTTGCTTTGAACTAACTCGAGTTATCCTTCTATTATTTTCCAGTTGCTTTGAACTAACTCGAGTTATCCTTCTATTATTTTCCAGTTGCTTTGAACTAACTCGAGTTATCCTTCTATTATTTTCCAGTTGCTTTGAACTAACTCGAGTTATCCTTCTATTATGTTACAGTTGCTTTGAACTAACTCGAGTTATCCTTCTATTATTTTCCAGTTGCTTTGAACTAACTCGAGTTATCCTTCTATTATTTTCCAGTTGCTTTGAACTAACTCGAGTTATCCTTCTATTATTTTCCAGTTGCTTTGAACTAACTCGAGTTATCCTTCTATTATTTTCCAGTTGCTTTGAACTAACTCGAGTTATCCTTCTATTATTTTCCAGTTGCTTTGAACTAACTCGAGTTATCCTTCTATTATTTTCCAGTTGCTTTGAACTAACTCGAGTTATCCTTCTATTATTTTCCAGTTGCTTTGAACTAACTCGAGTTATCCTTCTATTATTTTCCAGTTGCTTTGAACTAACTCGAGTTATCCTTCTATTATTTTCCAGTTGCTTTGAACTAACTCAAGTTATCCTTCTATTATTTTCCAATTGGTCACTGGCTTTGACACCAATATACATTTTTATTACGGACCCTCGGCATCAAAAACTACATATACTGAACAAACAGTTTCTAATGGAGGACCTCGTCGCCATTAGGGCATTTGAATTGCCTCAAACGGGGCAATAAATGTGAATTGTTGCTCCCAGCTTGCCGGCTCAATGACACAAGATGCCATTTGCATTTGCGCCCTCTCAATCCCCACCCAGTTTAGAATCCCGTGTGGGCACGGGCAACCTGGTAGTGATCTGCAAGATGATTTTCAAAGGGCACGTTTCGAAGGACAAGGGACCTTTGACCTCTGTAGGCCAACGTCTAATCAGTTCATCTATGCATCGTAGTACATACCTGGACCAAGTTTAGATGGAATTACTTTAGCAATTCACAAATTATCGCGGTAACAAAAAACTGTGATGTGCACAGCATGGACAGACAACCTGAAATTGTAATGCATTCGGTGTGTTTGGCTGCGTAGACATAAAAAAGACCGAAACTGACTCTTGATGAGTCCAACTCTACCAAATCGTGCGATTGTCAGGTGTGTTTTGCCTCTGGGTTTCAACAAGAACTAAGTGGGTGTTCATTTGATGCAGCATCAAACCTAATACGCCGCTCAGTATAAATAACATCATATCATTCAATGCCAAAATACTTGGAAGCCCACCTGGGCAATGGAATCTGCGCACCGTCGGCAGAAATCCGAAGGGTTGTCAAAGTTTTGTACAAGATGTGGAAGCAGACACAAGACGTTGAGGGGAAAACCTGAAGAGAGATGAGAGGTGACAATAACCAGGTGGTTCACGATACTCCCCTCTCAGCACTTGCCTACAACCCAAGCAATGTCTTCATAAGGCTTAAATGCTCTATCATTATATTTCCACCTGGCTCTTCTGCCCCAGATTCACCTTTCTTGGATCCTTTAGGGGCCCATCCACATAGTATGCATGTAAAAACGTCCTCACTCACTCCTATGGGTTCCACGCACCCCTGCATTTCACTTCCCTTAAGGGCTGCCAGGATGGCCTAGACCACTTGCCTGTGTGTGCGTAGTGTGCGTACCACTTGCCCCGAAGCTGTATAGCCAGGCTTTGAATCCCGACGCAGCTATAAACTGTCATCCCAGTGTTTCACAGGCAGGGTGATTTAATGTGTGTGCCATCCAAAGGATGGATGATAAACGGGCATCCTATCCACAAATATTCGTTGATGGACACTAGAAAATGCCATTGTGTCCTTCGGGAAGAGTAGGCAAGCTATCGCCGGCACCATGATTGATAAATCGGCATGATAATTGATAAATTCCTGCCCTAACTAGCAGAGGGCACTACATCAGCGGCACATCTACGCGCTCAGCCAATGATGCTACCCTGCAGCCTTATGCTGCGAACGAGCGAAAATGATCAATGGCTTGTGGAGGAATTTGAATGTAATCAAATCACATGCAGGACAAAGACATTGCTTATCCATCAGACGCTAACCCCTCCAACATGTGCTAACCTACCTGTACTCTGTGTCATGTCGAAAACCGGTGCCCGTGAGACGTGTGTGAGTTTCTGCAACAAATGGATTGTGCGCTCGAGCGTGGCGGCCGAAGTGAATCCTGCACAGAAGACACAGGAGCAAAGATTGGAACTATTACTTTGTTATCATGTAAGGAACAAGTGAGAAAATGACAATCACGACAATAATTACTCGACGGCATCCTCACCAGACCATGCGTACCTTTCAGGAGCAATGCCTGGACACCGGGGAAACCTGACCAACCCAGTTGGGTCAAGACCTTCTCAAGTTTCTCCAAGCCAGCCGGGCGGTCGAGCGTCAGCCGGCTGGCTTCTCCAGCTGGCATTATTTCTCCGTTGCTTAGGAGACGATCCAGGAGCCGAAGAGCAACGCTATATTCACTCTCATAATCGGACTCGAGAAGAGCAACCGCAGCCCAAAATATCGTCACCAACAGGCCAGTTGGATCACCACCTCCACCCGGCGAGCCTCCGCTTGCATTGCTGCTTTGCCCAGTCCCGATAGCTGGGGCACCCACCCACGAGTCAGCTTGACCTTCTTTGAGCGAGCCGAGACTCCTGGCCTTTCCCAGCGAACCGGAAAGGGCCATCGGTCGTTGGGCATTCGCACTCCTTGCCTCGAGCCGGTCCAGAGTGGCACTCCGCCGGGGTGCATCCGCAAAGCGGTCATGCTTTGGTACAGAGTTGCTACGATGGTGACCGCTTGAAAAGGGGAACCAGCCAGCCAGAGTGCTGAAGCCACAAGCTGGAGCTAAACTCAAATGGCCTGTACTGCGGCGGTTCATGGCGCACTTCAAATGTAGCACAGAAGGGTCTGGTGATGTTGACCTAACAATGAAAAGACAGCAGGCAGTCTCTGAGATTATCTCATTGCAAAATATAGCAACAACAAAAAAACAAAACCAGTCGGCATACATTCAAAGTACACAGCCCCCATGCCAAAAAAACAACATTATCCTCCAGAGCGTGGCATTGCCAGTATGCTTTCGGCGCCCGACGATACCGCCGTGCAGCACCATATAGATGGTACTGGGAGGGAAAGGTGCACAATAATTGATAATTGATTCATTTCATAATTAAAATACAATTAAATAAATGAACAGGATTATAATCAATTAATTAGCATATGTGGGAAAATTACATGCCCAGACCAAGAATCGAAACCAGGTCTTCTGGTTAACTATACCAGTGCTCTACAATCTGAGCTACCTGGGCTACCTGGGCGACCCTGACCAAGCATGCAGTTTTCCCACACATAGAATTGCCGCTTCCCCTTCGGTGTCCGGCGACGACGTCATGCAGCGCCTGGAGATGGAATACCAAACGTATATTATTCTTGTATATTATGCACAAGGATCTGAAGGACGACAGGAGGGGTGGGAGATAAAAGTTTACCTGGAAAGTGCAGACAAGAAATCTGCTTGCTTTGAAGTTTCCATGATGGTGATGACAGAGGCCTCCAGAGTCAACATCATCTCCATTACATAGCCCTGCACAACGTATGATTGTGATTGAAACAATGTAAACAGTGACGGAGAGCACCGTATAATGATAAAGAATGCTGAGTAAACCGTGGAGGGGATGGGGAGTGAGGGGTGAGGAAATAAATAATGTTTAAACCATCTGATTCTGTACTGTCCCACAAAAGGTCATGGGACAAACATTTGAGAATTAAATCCTTGGTGTATGGTTCTTTCATTTACTGTAAAGCCTCCACCCACACCCCACACCACCTCTCCTCCCACCAAGGCCTATTCACAACATTCTTCTCAGCTCTTGAATTATATTTTAGGGTCATTGTTGTAAAGCTATAATTGGGATCGTGTTGTCATGTCATCACGATGATACATCACACAAACTCTGTCGTCATAATTGAACTGCGAGTGCATGCACTAATGGCTCCACAAAACTTGTTGCCTCAGTTTGAGGCAACGTGATACCTGCATCGTCACACCATGCGATATTGCATTGAGCACACTGATGGGGACACACTGCGTGCAGCTGCACTTTCGGGGCATTATCTGAAACGTATGTCTCAACTAACAGTGCTGATGCCTGCCTGACATTCACGTGACTCCATGAGTTAGTTCCTTACATCTTTGAGGTTTGATGCAAGGCGAGTCATACCTGCATTATCTGACTATCGATGACAGGCTTTCCTTCCATTTTGAAGTGATTCCAAATCATCTGACAGATCAATGGTCAGTCAGGACTGGTGTTGCCTGTCGTAATTCACGTCATGGCGACGATTTGTTTGAGGATAACCTAGATCGCGAGATAGATCTTTATTCATTATTGAATGATAAATCAGCTGTATTATCAATGAATGATGATCTTTGAATCCTCTAGGTCTAGGACATGATTCTCTGAAACTCAGTAATACGACAGATAGTTTCTCTGCTATTAAGCGTCTCAACTAAGATGGCAATTGTAGAGTGCCAGTAGAACCCCATCCAACTTGTACAGACTACGCAGACTCCAGTCTCTCGTTGATACGAGCACCCGGCTGAATCGTCTTTAAGAGGGCCTTGTACTCGCGTTTAAGTGTATACATGGGCACACGTGTCAAAACTGCAAACGCCAACTTGTGACGCTGGTTATCCCCGCACGAAGGACAGGATCTCCCTGGAATATTTTTGTTCTTGCCCCAAAGATTAGTTATCGCAGTAAAGATTGGTATTTCCATCAGCAAAGCAACATGTCTTATATTCTAGTGACAATAGAGAGGAAGGCTCAGTTTATCCTGATATAGCAATGTGTCGTGCAGCGACAACAATATGTGAAAACACCGAAATTCAAAACCAATGCAATGGCAAATGCACCTGCGTCTCATCACTGGGGTCTCCCACTGTCTCAACAAGGCGAGCAAGCAGGTCCGAGAGGGCGATGGAACCCAGAGGCTGGCGTAGCGCACGGAATGTCTGGAAGGCACGAGCTGCATAGTGCCGTGATGAGCAGGAGAGCGCTGTGTGCAGTGCCACGTGTGCTAACTGCTGGTCCAGAGGCAAGCCTATAGATTATAAAAATTTGTGCAGAGAACACATTTTAAAGCAAAAACATGAATCATCCAACAATGCTTTTTAAAGCTGGCATGTTAATATCTGGCAGCAGTCAGCAACAAATGATTACAGGACGACAAAAAACAGTCATTATTTTTTGAACAATATATAACAACCTCATGATCACATCAATTAGCATGCTCTTGGTCACCTGGATTAGCATGCTGGAATACGTCCACCAGACGACACACAAACCATCCCAACTGCTCGGCACTGCGGATAGTGCTGTGCTTTGGCCCAATATCCTCATGGCTCCACAACGGGCCACTCTTCCTATTAAAAAGTAGGACCGCCATCACAACCACGTAAAAGGTCGCCCATTCATATTTCAACATTTCTCCAAGTTCATGGCAATACAGTTAAAGTAATGTGTTGCATGAATCCCCTACTCAGCAGCACAAAGATGGAAAATACATCACTCCAATCCAGGTTCCTGATAACCTGCACCTTTAGAGGTGGAGCTCCTCCTTGGACCAGTCCACACCTGCTAATTAAGAAGTCGATGAACTCCTTAGATCGTTCCTCGCCCTCATTAGGGGCCATAGAGCTGCTGAGTGCAGGAAGAGAGGGTCCCCCAGAACCTGCAGCAGGTCCAGCAGTAGGCGCGGCCCCTGTCGAGCATGACGAGCCAATGCTCAGCCTGGAATCAGAACCTTGACTGTCAGAGAATAGGTGGCTGGATACTGTACACAAAGCGGAAATGAAGAGGAAAGCAGAAAAGAAGGATTTTAATGGTTAATACAGATGCACAATAATCTCATAATACTGAGGGATGCAAAGGGTACACAAAAGATTACCAGTGAGTGGGTCCCGTGTGGCTGGTGGAGGGGGCCCACGTAGAGCTCGCCCCTCGCTAACGTGCCTCTGTCGAATCAGAGCTACAGAGATGGAGACGCGAGACTGTGGGCATGCCAGAACAAGGAGCAAGTGTAGAAGCAGTCGACGACAATGGGTGTACACTTCCGGTCTGTAATGATCCAATCCTGCACAAAGACCACAGTCTCCAATGAAGGAGCCTACAAGCAACTCAGGTCGGCAGGACCACTTACCACTCTCAAAAGATAGTGTGTAAGGGTCACATCAATTCCATTTTACAATGAGATTTATTGCAAATAATATACAGTGCCTTCAGAAAGTATTCACACCCCATGACTTTTTTCACATTTTGTTGTGTTACAGCCTGAATTTTAAATTGATTAAAATGAGATTTTTTTGTCACCATTCCACAGATAATAAATACCCCATAATGTCAGAGTGGAATTTTTTTTATAAAATTTTTTACAAAATAATTAAAAATTAAAATCTAAAATGTATTGAGTCAATAAGTATTCAATCCCTTTGCTATGACACTCCAAATTGAGCTCAGGTGCATCCAATTTCCAGTGATCATCCTTGAGATGTCTCTGCAACTTGATTTGAGTTCACCCGTGGCCAATTCGATTCATTGGACATGATTTAGAAAAGAAACACACCTTTCCATAAATAATGTGCCACAGTTGACAGTGCATGTCAGAGCAGAAACTCCACCATGAAGTCCAAGGAAGTGTCCATAGAACTCCGAGATAGAATTGTGAGGAAGCATCGATCTGGCCAAGGGTATAAAACAATTTATAGAGTGTTGAAAGTTCCCAAGAGCACAGTGCGCCCCATCTTTAGGAAATGGAAAAAATGTGAATGACCCAGGCTCTTCCTCGAGCTGGCTGTCCGACCAAACTGAGCAACCGGGCAAGAAGGACCTTGAACAGGGAGGTGACCAAGAACCCAATGACCACTCTGACAGAACGACCTTGGCGATAGGAGTTCCTTGGCTGAGATGGGAGAACCTGTCAGAAGAACAGTCTTTGCAGCACTTCACAAATATCGGCTTTATGAGAGAGTGGCCAGAAGGAAGCCATTCCTGAGGAAAAAGGTACATGACAGCATGCCTGGAGTTTACAAAAGGCACGTGAAAGACTCAGAGAATGAGACAAAATATGATGTGGTTTGATGAGATGAAATTGAACTCTTTGGCCTGAATGCATAGTGCTACGTCTGGTGGAAACCAGCACACCTCATCACCCATCTAACAGCATCCCTACCATGAAGTATGGTGTTGGCAGCATCATTATATGGGGATGTTTTTCAGCAGTATGGACTGGAAGACTTGTAAGGATGGAGGGAACAATGAATGGAGCCAAATACAGGCAAATCCTTGAGGAGAAGCTGCTTCAGAGTGTAAAAGATGTTAGACTGCAGTGAAGATTTACATTCCAACAGGAAGGACAATGATCCCCAAGCATACAGCCAAAGCAACACTGGAATGGCTTCAGAACAAGAACGTGAAGTCCTTGAGTGGCCCAGCCAAAGCCCAGACTTGAATCCCAATGAGAATATGTGAAAAGACTTGAAGATTGCTGATCACCGATGCTCCCCATCCAACTTGACAGAGCTTGAGCAAATCTGCAAGGAAGAATTGGAGAAAATACCCGAATCCAGATGTGCAAAGCGAAAGCTGATGTTAACATGCCCAAGAAGACTCAAAGCTGTAATCACTGCCAAATGCCCTTCTAGAAAGTATTCATTCAGGGGTCGAATACTTATGTAAATTCGATATTTCTCTATTTCTTTTGAAATTATTATGTAAATATCTCTAAGAAATATATCCACTTTGACATTGTGGGGTATTATGTGTAGATCAGTCACAACCAAATGTCAATTTAATCCATTTTAAATTCAGGCTGAAACACAACAAAATGAGAAAAACATCAAGGAGTACGAGTGAATAGCACAGGAATATAATAATCATTTGAAATACAAGGTGAAGAAAGGACGTTGGAGGATACTGATAATGGGGCCTCCACAAGGCAGTTCCACAAATGGGAGAAAAGAGGAACAGAAAAGCAGAGGTGTGACTTGTGCCTGGATTTTGGGAGTTTAACCCCAAGGGCTTACTGGAGAAACACATGCATCCTGGAGTTGCCGGGGAAGGTTGAAGAGCCGAGGGGTTAAAGGAAGCAGTATGGAAGGGAGCAGAGAAGGGACAGGCCACCAACCCATATGTGATAATTAGATGATATGTACTTACTTTTTTAGATAGTGAGATCAATTCAAAAAGAACTATTATTAATTATTATTACTAGTGAGGTATGTCCCGGTAAATCGTCCCGGTAAATCCCGGTCGATCGCTGAATTAACGCCAGGGGGGTTGACTCAGCCTGTCATCCTTCCGAGGTCGGCTAATTGAGTACCAGTTCACTGGTAATTCCCTGTTTGTCGTAAAAAGGCGACAAAAAGGGTTGGCGGCAGGAAGGGCATCCGGCCGTAAAACATTGCTTCAAAAAAAAAAGGGGACCAACAAAAACAACAACAACCACGGTGCCCGAAAAAGGCAAACCCCCGCTTTGCGGGGAAAAATGGCCTCTAAAGGTGGTTTTTATTACTAGTGAGGTACCCGTGCTACACACGGGTGGAAGGCCAGAAGCAAACAGACAATGCAGAAACGGCGAATGCTAAAGCATGAAACCAATAAATTCCACATTCCTGCAGCACCTTCAGTCGCACGCCAGACATTGACAGCAAGTTCGTGAAGGACTTCCATGAAAAACGTACCCGTTCGCAAACAAACGGGTACTTTCACGGATAGAAACATTGATTGTGGGGTCAGTGGCGAATCTGCATATGGCGATCCGCGAATTTCACATTTAGAAAGTAGAAACCATCACGGCATGTCGTCATTCACTTGAACTCGATATCTCTTTTTTCATTCCAAACAGCATAACTCCAATCTCAAACTAGAACGGGCACTCGGTAGAGCGCATACCTTCGCCGCAGCTACTGTTCTGTACTTGGTAAAAATACGATTTTGACCTTTTCGTGACCTTGACCTTGACCTTTGACCCGATTGCTCCCAAAATCTAATCAAATGTGTCCCGTATAATAACCAATCATCCCACCAAATTTCATGCAATTCGGTTGAATACTTTTTGAGTTATGCGAATAACATACACACACACACACAGACATACAAATAAATACACAGCGATCAAAACATAACCTTCCGCTTTTGCGAAGGTAATTAAATAGCATTAATATAAAAAATAAACTTTTAACAACATTGTTAATATTTCCTTCATTGTAAAAACTACCAAGTCAACAGTTAAAAGGATTTTGAGCCGATAGTTGTTACGGCATTGGCAAGATCGATGAAGACAGCGATCTGTTAGTTTATACACCGCCCAAATAGCTATGTGGAATTCTCTCATGTAGAGATTAAACCC
>NC_136274.1:37611864-37626864 GCF_964187855.1 Myxine glutinosa | reverse complement strand
TCTTGTTGTACATTTTGATGGCAAGCTGATGCCAGACAATGATGGTACAATGGCTGATCGTTTGCCTGTTGTTGTATCTGGAAAAGACGTAGAAAAGCTTCTTGGCATTCCAAAACTTCAATCTGGTACTGGAATCCTGATGGGAGAAGCAGTCATTAAGTTCATCAATGAATGGGATGGTGTGTCTGAATGGCTTGCTGGATTATGTTTTGACACAACAAGCACAAATACAGGACTCCATATGGGTGCAATCACAATCATTCAAAATGCCTTAAACAAGGCAAGGCCTACTGTTTTTGGCTTGTCGGCATCACATATTTGAAATCATTGCTTCAGCTGTATTTGACACATTCTTTGTTGCATCTGGACCACAAATTGGCATTTTCGGTCGCTTTAAGAAGCATTGGACTTCCATTGACACAAGCAAGTTTGCATCACTTGCCACAAGCCTTGATGGCAGTGAGAAGGTTTGGTTTGAAAACAATCGCGACTCTGCAATAACTTTTCTTCGCAGTCAACTAATGGACAAACAGCCAAGAGATGACTATTTGGAATTCATTAGACTGGCTCTCATCACACTTGGAGATAATGTGGAAGGACATGTAAAGTTCAGCCCACCTGGAGCATACCATCGTGCACGCTGGATGGCTAAAGGCATATACTGCCTCAAGATATCCTGTTTTCGCGGCCAGTGTCAGCTATCTGCACATGAATTCCAGTCACTAAGACGTATTTGTCTCTTCACAGTCACCTTGTATGTAAAAGCATGGTTCACTGCAAATGATACTTGCAATGCACCTTCCAATGACTTACACCTTCTTCAGGCTATGGAAGACTACTCTGAAGTCGATCAAAAAGTTGCCAAGACGGCTCTGTCAAAATTGAGGAGTCATCTATGGTATTTGAGTGAAGATTTGGTTGGCTTAGTTCTCTTCTCTGACAAAATTTCAGTGGAGGTGAAAAAGGATGTGGTAATCTCCTTAGAAAAGCCTGAGATGGAAGAAGATGTGAGAAGAGTTCATGTTCCTGCCAGTCACGTATTCAAAGGGAGGCAGCTGGCTGAGTTTGTGACAAGAAGGTCTCTCAATCTCTTCTGTGCTCTGAAGTTGTCAAAGGAGTTCCTTAAAAGCGATCCTGAAACATGGAGCTCGAATCAAGACTATATTCTTGCCCAAGAAAAAGTTTCTGCACTACGTGTGGTCAATGATTGTGCTGAACGTGCCGTAAAGCTGGCTACAGATTTCAACCTTGCCCTCACTCATGACGAAGAACAGCGTCAGCTCATCTTCCAAGTGGTAGAACAACACAGGAAATTGATCAGAAAGCCACTGAAGAAACATTTCTTTGAGGACAACACAACCGAATGATATCTACTTAATATGATAAAGACAGTGGTTTCTATCATGTGAAAACATTTGACAAATGACATAATTTTCTTAATTGAAAAATATGTTTTTGAGTAATTAAATGATTTAAAAAGTAAAGCATTGAAAGCTATATTAAATCACTAGCTTTCCGAAAAATTGGTTCTTTTTTCATTTCTACATATGACTTGAGCTGTCAATTAATGTATACTGATCCACCTGAAAGTTGTCACATTTGTTCATAATGTCCAACCTCACAAAATTAGAGGGTATGCGTTTTTGAAATAAAAATAAATTTTCACACCATATAATTTCTGAACGGCCTAATATATTGTTACAGACACGACTTTGATGTTAAGGTGGGCCGAGCGGAATGGCCGTCGTGTCCGCACAAATTACCCGATTGTACTCGAACGTCGACGAAGCCGCGCTACGCTGGCTCAATAGGAAAGAGAAGACACCCGGCTGGGTTATAATCACACAATACGACACCAGGGGTTCAGTTCTCAAGACCTCCGGAGGAGGTTATATTAAGGCGGAAAAGGTTAGATTACAGGGACAAGAGGTACATCATAGGAAGACAGGCACTTAGACACAACCTTATATTATTCCCGACAGACCACAGAGAAACAGGACAAAAACTGACTCACACGGGGATTGATGGCTAGGAAAGCGGGTATTCGATGGCCAGCACAAGGTGCACCTTGTGCTCAGGGACAGGATGGCGCGGCCCAAAAGATGCAGGAGGTCTCTCAGCGCTCGAGGTGGCGTCTTGTCGTCTCAAGCTGGGGGCGCATCTGACGTCACGTCCGGCAAGCGGCTGCGTATATCCGGCGGGGAGTGACACGCCCTCGGCTCGTTAGCTCCGCCCAGATGGAATCGGTCCGCCCTTCTTATTGGGTGCGGGGGGGGGGTTTACCAGGCTCCGCCCTTGACGAGGAGCTGACAGCCAGCCCCTTCGTGGTAACCCCGTGGGGCGCATGGATAATGGCGGCTAACCGAGCCGGAGGGAGGACGCACACTCCCCGCGCGCGCCGTTGTTGTAGTTGTAGTTGTTGTTGTTGTTGTTGTAGCTGTAGTTGTTGTTGTTGTTGCTGTAGTTGTTGTTGTTGTTGTTGTAGCTGTAGTTGTTGTTGTTGTTGTTGTAGCTGTAGTTGTTGTTGTTGTTGTTGTTTGGGGAAGAAGATGGGAGGAGGTATGGGAAGGTCCTAAACTCACTACTGGTGCCATATAATCACATTCTGGTGCAACGAAGAGTCATAATTAATGGAAACGAGGCCTTAACTGACATAGATTAAGAATAACTAGGAAGATGTCCGAAAGTTGTCTACGTGTGGTGCTGTGGACCTGGGCACGACATTTAATGGGGGAATAAGGGGAAGGTCGGCTCTACTGATTGTTATTTACATGCAATGGGACTAGGGAATGGGGGATTGGGGAAAGTTGGGGAGTATTGGAGAAAATAGGGGAATATTTACAAGCGGATATGGAGGCCAAATTCCATATTCGCAACATTGCACCCTTCTCTACCCTCGGGGCGTCCCGACCCGATAAATTTTTACCTACTTTAGTGTGGCACGCAATGTAGTTCCCTCTACTATTAACTCTACCCTGAGTGCGACAGTTTTACAGATATTCACAAATGAGTAAATATGTCCCCCTGCGACGTTGCACCCTTCTCCTCACAGAAACACACCCACAGGATAACCGAATCCGGAAAGAATTCTCAAACTAAACATACAGCCGGTAGGGAGCATTATTTACAAGACTATGCTGCTATTTACACTACGATCCAGGACCTGTTTTTTTTGGAGGAACACATGCAGATGTTATGCATAGAGAGAGCGCGCTTGCCAGCATCGATACACCAACCCACGAGTGCTCTGTGGCCGACGGCCTTTAATAACGTGCAGAGCACCCTTCCCGAGCATCAAAAGCACCACCCCACCACCAATCGGTGCAGTCACCATTGTTCATTGGAATAAAAATAAATTCGACAACCCCTAACCCTGCAGGTGTCTCTTGCTCTTCTTGTGGTGCACTTGGTGGTAACTAAAAGTGGTTCACCTGTATGGCATAGGTGCCACGTTGACCCATAGGTCCATCCCCGGGTGGTGCTTGGCCGCAAACGAACTGCGGTCCATTGTGGGTGGCCACAAACATTGCGGTCCATATGGTGTATCGATCCCGGCAGCAAACAGCGAAAGTGCAGGCCCACAACTGCGCAGCCAGCACCTCTCTCTCCTCTCTCTCTACCCCAAAGCCAGATCCTCGGAGGTGGGAGACAAAAGAAGCAGACAAGTGAGTAAGGTGGTAAGGGCGCAAAAGTGCACGCAATACAAGATGATGCACACTGGGGGCACATGGGAACCAGGTGAGACAGGTACGTTCCTATCGTACGCCCCCCCCCACCAGGTAACCTACATGGCCCCTCCCTTACCCCTTACTGTATCCACAAAACACAACACTACCCATAAACATCTACTTTACAAATCGACAAACATCCCTACTGTCTTCCCCGTTCCTCCCATAAACCAAATTCGTCTTCTCTCCCTCCTAACCAATCAAATTTGCCATTTTCAACTCTCATCAAAATTTGCCATTTTCAACTCAACATCAAAATTTGCCATTACCAATTCATCATCAGTCCCTCCTAGGGAGGGAGAGATGGAATCACCCCAATGTCTCATCCACGTCGTGATGCGTCTCACAAATCCACAGCAATTTCATTTCCTGCACAAAACAAAGAAAACACAGGTGTGGAGTCATCATCATCACCACAGGCAAGTGGCTGCGTATGGTGCGACAGGTTCATCAATCCTAACTATCTCCTAAATGACTTTAACAACTTTACACTACCCGGGGTCTTTCTCCGGCCAAACCATTGGCCCTCTTACGCTATGGGTTCTAAAAACCAATTCCCATTGGCCAAACTGTGGTGCTCTTCAATTTGGGGTCTCACTCCCCCGATTCATCTCCCGGTGCCCTCGTACAATTTCTGGGCTGCGACGTGTACCTCTCCCAGTGGGTCTACCCACCTGCACACCTCCACCACTGCAGTTGCCTCCGAGCTTACCTGCTCCTTACCCTAACCTAACTACCTGGGGAAGGCCCTCTGGCACTCTCCCCACTCGGTGCCCTCTCTGGCACTGGGCTACCCGGGTCCATCCTCCGGATCCTCGGGCCCCATCCACAACTCTACTGGCTCCCAGAGCCCACCTGCGGCCTCACCTGGCCGACATCCTCACAGTGGTGGAGTGCTCAACCAACTACACACACTAACAGGCTACACGCCCAGCCATTTCCACAACACTAATGCACCCATTCACAACACCATTCTGCAACCGCACCACAAATGCCAATATCCAACCACAATTTACCTGCACCCTCTACCTAACACTTACACTACCCGCCCCGGGTGCTCGTGAAAGGGGTCCACTCTTCCCCCATCCACACCTTCGCACCATGCACACCACTCCGTACCACTCACTCCAACTCTCTCCACACACCTGTACCTGCACACCTGTGCTCTCACACCTGGTGCCACCTGCACCCTTCTCTCCCCAAGCGCATTCGCGCTGATCCACACACTCACTACTCATACACTGCTCCACACACCTGTCCAGTTGCACACCTGTGCAATCACACCTGTTCAATTCTCACACACACGGCATCATCTCAGCTAACTACTCCCTTCTGAAACTTGCGCTTCCCAGTCGTCCCTTTAAACTATTGCGCTCCCTCGTCATTATCATCCATACTAATCTACCTGCGTCCCCACTACAGGTATCAGTCACTAACTAATCTTAACGTTACCTAATGTCATCTTCTAGATCCCTACACACAATATCCTAACCCACCCGGGCTAGTTTTCACTGCCATACACCCCATAAACTATTGCTCCTTTGCCCCACCATGGGAAGGATGGTGGATTTGCCATCCCACCACATCGGGGGTCTCTCACTACCAATTTTGCACATCTAATTTCAACAAATTAAAAATTTGCCAATCACTGCCCATCATCTGCCAATCACTACTGCCAATCCCTTGCCAATCATCAAATTTTGTTTTTCTCTAATTTTGGGTCCAAAACACTAACCTCATCACCCAGTCGACTCACTAATACCTCTCGGTGCGCCACTCCCTGTCCAAAGCCCGGCTTCGTGAAGCCAAGCAATGGATGCTGGTTGTTTTGTGCCAGCGGCTGGATGCATCCCGCATTCGGTGCAGGGAAGGAGGTTTACCCGGGCCGAGATCCCACGCACCATCTCGGCACGGAGCCATCCCATGGCTCGATCTCGGCCTGCCGGAATGCCTCACCAAAAAGTGGTCGCCATGACGACCCTTTCTATCGGGCTGCCCGCTCCGCCTAGTGGAGCACGGACGCGGCCGTTCAAAGCGAGGCCCAGCACGCACCGAGGGCCCGACTCGGCTATAAGTCGTTCTAAACTCTACCCCGTCTAACGTCGATGCTTCACCTGCATGCTTACATCCCGCAGCCCGTTCCTTGCTCACACATCCAGCTGTGCCCATGCTCCTCGTACCCTTCCTTACACACCCAGGTACACCCATTCCATTCACAGCCTTGGTCACACACCTGACCACCGAACACTTTGGCACACATTCGTTGCTCGCACACCTCACCAATACACCGCTTCGCGCCCCCTCCTCGGTCACCTCCTCTGTGACAATCACAGGTGTGCTCTCATTCGCACACCCAACCACGTGCCTCACCACCAACTCCAGCGTGCATTCCCACTCACGCTCTACCATTCCAGGTGTGCATCCTTCCATCCCAGGTGTACATCCTCGCTCACCTGTCACAACTAACTCACGCTCCATGTCACTCTCACTACTTTCACCTCCATTCCTGATAGCGCACTCACCCTTACTCTTGACAGCGCACTCTTTCCCCATGCACCTGTCCGTCACACACCTTTCTCGCGCACACTCTCCCGTCACACCCTCTGTAACACTCACCACAGGTGTGCATTCTTCCTTGCCTTTGACAGCGCACTCTTTCCCCATGCACCTGTCCGTCACACACCTTCCTCGCGCACACTCTCCCGTCACACCCTCTGTAACACTCACCACACCGCGCTCCCATGTGCTCCCTCGCACACACGCTACGACCGACTCACTCTCGCCAGCACACTCACTCCTTGGTACACACTTTTTCCTCACACACCCCAGAGTCGGACTTTCTTGCACACCTCCATTTTCGCACACCAGACCTGTCGCACACTTCACCCACGGCCTCTCACGAACACCCGGGTCCATCTCGACCCCCAAGCTCCTTAAATCCCCTGGCGCATCATACGCACGACCATATTGGTCACCACTTACACCGGGTCCTCTTCCTCTTCGCTTCTCCTCCATCACCTGCGAATCCCTCATCCGGTTAATGAGCACATCATCACGATCCAAACACAGACTTTGGACCAATTCTTTTATCTCCTCTTTTATCTCTTTGTTATCCCCTCTCCGTCGCTTCTTAATTTCGCTCACCCCCTCTTCCACTTCTTTCCGTGTCGCTTTCAACCCTCCTAATACCGCAGTGTTCCTTTGAACCTGCTCCACTAACTCCGTCTGTCCCACCGTCAGCTGCTCCACCTCCTGCGTCAGGTCCTCTATGCCCCCTTGTAACTTTACAGTCCCCTTTCTCACCTCCTTCTCCATGTGCTCCTTACAGTGCCTCACCTCCTCGCGCACTCCTCCGACCTCCTCACTCACACCTCTTCTAATCTCCTCTCCCTCTACCCCATTTTTCACTCCCTCTATCTGATTCTCCTGGGCAGCCATTCTATTTTCTACCCCCATTAACCCATTTTTCACCTCCTTTATCCCGTTGTCTAACCCCTCTCCGGTACCCCTCGCTTCGTCCCTCATTACCCCCAGTTGGCCCTCCAATCGCTCACTCCGAGCCCTCATTCGGTTCGTTATTTCTTCAATTTGGTTTCCCAATCGCTCACCCTGAGCATCCATCCGATTCCCCATTCTGTTTGCCATTTCTTCATTATTCTGGGCCATAAGGGCCTTCATTTGTATCCAAAACGAGTTCAAATCCATCGGGGGCGCTGCCACGGTCGCTGGCGCGGTGATCAGCGAGGCGCCATTTTGCGCGCCCGCTTCTTCGTGCGTGACGGCGCTATTTTGCGAACCTGCCGCCCTCACTGCTTCGCTCTCCTCCTGTCCCTCATTTTGGTCCTGGATCGACCCTACCTCACTCTCCTTTACCGGACCCCAGCTGTCTTGATCCGCCATAGCGCGACTTGCAAAATTCGAGTTTCGTAAAACAAATCCAATTTTTTTTTTTTTCGTTATAATTTCGTCGAGCGCAGTACGCGCTCCGAATCGATTTTCCCTCCCAAAATTTGGGCCTAACTAATTTAGTCCCGGGTCCGAATCCAACTCCTCGACACCAATTGTTACAGACACGACTTTGATGTTAAGGTGGGCCGAGCGGAATGGCCGTCGTGTCCGCACAAATTACCCGATTGTACTCGAACGTCGACGAAGCCGCGCTACGCTGGCTCAATAGGAAAGAGAAGACACCCGGCTGGGTTATAATCACACAATACGACACCAGGGGTTCAGTTCTCAAGACCTCCGGAGGAGGTTATATTAAGGCGGAAAAGGTTAGATTACAGGGACAAGAGGTACATCATAGGAAGACAGGCACTTAGACACAACCTTATATTATTCCCGACAGACCACAGAGAAACAGGACAAAAACTGACTCACACGGGGATTGATGGCTAGGAAAGCGGGTATTCGATGGCCAGCACAAGGTGCACCTTGTGCTCAGGGACAGGATGGCGCGGCCCAAAAGATGCAGGAGGTCTCTCAGCGCTCGAGGTGGCGTCTTGTCGTCTCAAGCTGGGGGCGCATCTGACGTCACGTCCGGCAAGCGGCTGCGTATATCCGGCGGGGAGTGACACGCCCTCGGCTCGTTAGCTCCGCCCAGATGGAATCGGTCCGCCCTTCTTATTGGGTGCGGGGGGGGGGTTTACCAGGCTCCGCCCTTGACGAGGAGCTGACAGCCAGCCCCTTCGTGGTAACCCCGTGGGGCGCATGGATAATGGCGGCTAACCGAGCCGGAGGGAGGACGCACACTCCCCGCGCGCGCCGTTGTTGTAGTTGTAGTTGTTGTTGTTGTTGTTGTAGCTGTAGTTGTTGTTGTTGTTGCTGTAGTTGTTGTTGTTGTTGTTGTAGCTGTAGTTGTTGTTGTTGTTGTTGTAGCTGTAGTTGTTGTTGTTGTTGTTGTTTGGGGAAGAAGATGGGAGGAGGTATGGGAAGGTCCTAAACTCACTACTGGTGCCATATAATCACATTCTGGTGCAACGAAGAGTCATAATTAATGGAAACGAGGCCTTAACTGACATAGATTAAGAATAACTAGGAAGATGTCCGAAAGTTGTCTACGTGTGGTGCTGTGGACCTGGGCACGACATTTAATGGGGGAATAAGGGGAAGGTCGGCTCTACTGATTGTTATTTACATGCAATGGGACTAGGGAATGGGGGATTGGGGAAAGTTGGGGAGTATTGGAGAAAATAGGGGAATATTTACAAGCGGATATGGAGGCCAAATTCCATATTCGCAACAATATATATATATATATATTCTCATAGAAGAGCCCAAAACTGCCTATGGATAATACCTCCACAGAGTAGTACCTCAGATAACCACAAGACACAGAGACAAATAAGGTCACTCATCCAGACAAAGAAAATCTCTACAAAGGTAAGGCCTTGGAGTGAGGGAGGGTGTGGGGGAGGTTCAAGGTGGTACTGTATTTTAAAGCTCTTTTGACACAAGTTTCTACCTTAAAGGGCCACAGACACAGAAAATCATGTTTGGTTTAATTAATAGATATTGCTTCACTTAACACTTAATCGTCCTTTTTTTTGAATAAATATCACTCGATTGGCCCCCGCCACCCAAAAAACGGCGATTTGATTGCTCATGTGACTGGCTACGTCATCGAGGGAATTTTTGTTGCTGCTGGTAGTTTAAAAAAATGATTTTGACTATCAGAAGATTCTTGGTCAGGCAGTTATCATTGCGTGCTGAGAAACCTTTCCCTCGATTACATCACACAGGTGACATCATGAATGAACATCACGATTTTAGGGGCGGGACTCCACTACCAGCTAAAAACTACCAGCAGCAACAAAAATTCCATCGATGACGTAGCCAGTCACATGAGCAATCAAATTGCCGTTTTTTGGGTGGCGGGGGCCAATCGAGTGATATTTATTCAAAACAAAGGACGATTAAGTGTTAAGTGAAGCAATATCTATTAATTAAACCAAACATGATTTTCTGTGTCTGTGGCCCTTTAAGACATCATCAGCATGACAATATTAAGTTATAAAATACAAGGCTTTTGGCTTGGCCTAAATAATTTCTGACACTGTTCATGAGGAGTGAAAGAGTGAAAGCGCTTCGTCACTAAGACATAACTTTGACATAAAATCAACATAAATACAAAACTCAACATAAAACATAAAACTTTGAGCAAACATAAAATCAACATAAAATACAAATCTTGAGCAGATGCCTCCTGTGCATAACACATCAGCGACGTCATATCGACTTGACCAATAAACAACGTGTGTCATATCAATTTGACCAATAAACAAAGTGTGTCAAACAGAGGATAAGTGGACAAACCCAGGATAATGGCATGGAGCAGCAGCGGTAGCGATGAAGCCCAATCTACACCAACACCATGATCGACCACCAAATCCGTCATGAGGATGACCGCCACATTGCTCCTGTGTGGTGCACAAAGATTACAAACTTTGGCCTGCGAAATGACAAAGCTGAGGATTGGGTGAGCAAGGTGAGTTGCAGAGTCGTACCGGTGTAACGGGGTGCCCGATGAAAGAACCTCAGGCAGGTAGTCGATGAGTGGAGCCCAGCACCCACCGGACACGGGCATCGGTAGGGGTTCTGGGCGGTGTGACTCCAGTAACCTCATTCTCCAACACACGTACGGTGGGACCGGGTCACCTGCGGAGAAGTTTCCAAACTCGGTTTAAATATTTCAGGGAAAGATGGAATAAAGAGAAGTATGTGAGAAAGGAAGAATAAGGAACAGGGTCGGCAAAGTGTGGGACCTTTCTCCTCGTCGTACGATCCACCGGAGCTATTGCTGTAGCGCGATTCTAGCCGAGGGTGTTTGGGGCGAATGGAACTCGAATTGAAGCCAAAATAAAGGTCAGCCATTAGGTAGGTCCTGTGGAACAGGGCAGAGAATGATCTAATAGGGGAAGCCGCCTTCATAGACATTTGTATGTAATAATAATAAATAAATCAGAAAGTGCATTGCATTTAGCTTAAGTTCAGGACCATCACTCATATTTACACCACAATAAGAAATCCAACTGGCACACACCTACCCATCCTCAAAGCTCGATTCTTTGTGCATTTTCCCACGGCGAACCTCACGCATACCATCCCCTCCATCTGGCACAATGGTGTTGGTGCTGGACGTTGTGCCTGGGGCACAAAGGAAAACAAATAAAAAAGCATGCTTTTTGATGAAGGTTTGGAGCAAAGCTTACTAACATGCCTTGCTCCCTTGGTAACAATTCTGAAAGCTAATTTGCAACAGGCTCAATCGAGCAGTACCAGAAGCGATGGAAGGCGTTTTATGCATGCCAGCAATGCGGTAGTATGGTGGGTTGTCCGTATGCACCAGCACAGAGTTTACAGATTCTGTAAGTTGCAGTTCAGCAAGGAAGGTTTCAAGCAGCTGGACCGGCTTGTCCCTCGCCAAGTAGATCACAACCTTCTTGAGCTGCAACGTTACAACAAAACCTTCCCCTTCTAAACAAAACAAGCATCACTTTTGCTCCATGCATATCTAGCTTTACATTTAATAAGAAAAGTCAATATAGGACAGCAAATATATGTTGACCAATTGCATTTTCATTTTTAAAGAATTGCTCCAAAATTTAAAGTGATAAAAAAATGCAAAATTCCAAAACACGAAAATACAGAGGTGCAGAAAATGCACTGTAGGCCACTGGTTGAGTACTTCAGATGTATTTTGGTGTGCGCAGGTTTGAGAGGAGGGGAGATTTAAAAACTACGGAGCTGTAACTACCTGTGCAAGGAATATTATGTACATGTACCGGTACATCTCCTTACATAAGGCAAAAGGAGAGGGTCACTGCGTACACCGCACAGAGCGATCAGGAATTGGAGAATCACATGCTGGTTGTGGCACCAACTGTTTGCCAACGTCGTCCAAACGGCCTCCATCTCACCACCGACCATGTCATCGCCATACTGCACGTCATGCCACACATATCATTATGTTTTGAAATCCTATCATAATCACACAACGTGGGACGTAGTAGATGGCACACTGCATGAGAACATGTATAGGTAAACAAAACAATCAACGAGTCCATCCAGCACCTTAGCCGTAATGTACATAAGGTTGTTGAGTAGGAAGGTGCTTGCATGGACAGATCCCCAGCCGGATCCCTGAAGCCAGCGACCTCCTTGCGTTTCATCGTGCCACGATCCAGATGCCGTGCGAATATAGCCCAGGCCAGTGTCGCAGACCTCAGGTGGCCGTACACCACAGTCGCTACCACTCTCTGGTGTACCAGGTCCAGTCGGGTAGCTTGCCGGGGGTGCTGGTGGTGGCCGCCCATCCACCAACTCGACATTATAAAGCCACGGGACAAGAAATGCCAGCATTGCCTGGCGGCCAGATGGATGTGCTGTGGGGAAGCGTTGGCTGACCTCTGTATAAAGGAAACATAATAAATATAAAGGAAAAGTGTGAAAGGTTACAAACCATACAAAAAAACGAGAAAAAACAAACATGTTTAAGCATGAACTAAAATATCATCTTCATGACGATGCAGTTAAGCACACACGTTACAAGATATCAGTGTGAATCTTAGCATAACCAACTCACCGGAGAAAACGGACAACGTGAGCTCAGGGTAAGCATGTGCAAGCTCTTCAGACAACTGCAGTCCTGAGGCAGCGTAAAGGTGAGCAAGTGGTGTGTGCAAGTTCAGCGGCTGGCTTTCACCCCTCCGGCCTTCCATCTTCTGAGCATAGTGGAAGAGTTTTGCTTCGCATAGCTATGGAACGATGGAGCAAGAACGGTGGGTATTGAGGAATGAATAACTGAGCAGAGGAGCACAACAGTGAGGAAATGAAATTATCTTGCGAAGATTGAAAACTACCTGCAACAGCTGCATTGCAGTCTCATAGATATCTCGCCGTGTGTCCGAGATCATGAAGAGGATGAGACAGAGCAGAGTTACTGGATCCACCACATAGTCCCTACATAGAAAAGATAGTGAGGTTGGAGTAATGACATACCAGATAACGTAACCTCAAATTCCCAAACATACAAGGAAAGAAAGACATCATCAAAATAATTTTGCTACATAGTGACATTCAAGACCACCATATAATCTGTACTTGTACATGGTGCAGACATGTGGACATTGACTAAGTCTTGTAAAACTAGGGAGTTCATAGAACACACTACCGCGCATTGTCTTGAGAAACAAGGATATGGGTGGGGTCCATGAGCATCAAATTTGATTGGTCGATATGATGGAAAATGCTGGAACATTTTCTCCAAGTATTACTAAATGACAGGTTTTTGAAAGCACTAAAAAGGTGATTTGTGTTCTACAGTGTTCAAGTATATAATTCAATTGAAATAAAATAAAGATTTTAAAGATTGTAGAAGAATTTTTTTTCCAGAATTTCACCGCAGTTGAGCAGTGTCTTATACACCACCTTACTAAACGAGAACTTCCAGGGAAGCAGAATTCAAGTGAACTGACTGGACAACTTTAAAGTAGGTCAGGTCTCACATGCCAAGTTTGATGAAAATTTGTCAATATATGTGGACGCTAGATTGTTAACGTCATTTCAGAGCTGAAAAAATATGCCGGCCTATGGCGGCCATTTTGTGACAGATCGGGTTGACATGCGATAGCAACCTACCCTGTGTGGTAAGGGTTAAACATTCTAAGTTTGATCAAAATCTGTAAATATTTGTGGACGCTAGAGTGTTAACGTCGTTTTCATGACAAAAACAAAATGGCGGCCTACGTCCGCCATTTTTCAATGGATCGGGCTGAAATGTAATACCAACCTGGTCCTTGGGGTAAGGATGCTGCCTGTCAAGTTTGATCAGAATCGGTTGATATTTGTGGATGCTGGAGTGTTGACGTCGAAAAGGTAACGGACGACAGACGACAGACGACAGACGACAGACGACGACGACAGACGACGGACGCCGGAGGGTTCAGTATGTGATGAACTCAACTGGACGGTAGTCCAGTTGAGTTAAAAAGTTACATTTGTTTATTCGTGCCTGTTGTTTGTGTCCTTTATGACGTCCTTAAAAACAGTAAGTTTCCTGTTTGGAACAATTTTCAATTTTGTTTGACTGCCAGACAAGACAGGCAAACAGACAAAAATTGTATATTACTCCTCTCAGCACATGTGCCATTGGGACAAATTGAGAGCCAACGTACCGTTAAAGTACAGGTTTGTTTTTCGGTTCATGTTCCGATTTGTGTTCAATATATAACGTCCCTGGTGTTGGGCTAGCGGCTAGGGTGCCAGCTTAGGATCCTAGGATCCTGGGTTCGAATCCCGGTCGATCGCTGAATTAACGCCAGGGGGGTTGACTCAGCCTGTCATCCTTCCGAGGTCAGCTAATTGAGTACCAGTTCACTGGTAATTCCCTGCTTGTCGTAAAAGGCGACAAAAAGGGTTGGCGGCAGGAAGGGCATCCGGCCGTAAAACATTGCTTCAAAAAGGGGACCGAAAAACAACAACAACCACGGTCCCCGAAAAAGGCCAACCCCCGCTTGCGGGGAAAAAATGGCCTCTAAAGGTGGTTATATAACGTTCAATTGAAATTTATTCCTCAATCATAAACCGACATTTGTAGACAGACAGACATGCACACTTTGCCATGTGTTATGACGATTAAGAGATCATGGAGGGAACTTCATAATATTCTGGTCAAGGCCGATTGATGATGATGATGATGATGATGATGATGATGCTTATGGTGACATAGCGCCAAAATCTATGAGAAACAAAAAGCCAATATTTAAATCACGCCAGGACACTGCGGTGTGGCCTTTCAATGAAATTGCAAATAGTGCTGAAGTTGTAGTTTGTAGTTACAAGCTCACCTTGAGGTGAAAGCCGCTGTAAATGCATGAAAACAGCCGGCAGAGACACGCTGCGAGCCCGTGTAGCAGCGGTCCACCACCCAGTTGAGGAGGTTTCCTTGGTCTGGGTTCAGCTCTAAGAGCAGGCCGACAGTTTCGCTACCAAGTTGATGCACCTGGGTTTACAACAAATAGAAGACCGGGCCCAAACTAATCGCTGTTGCCCAACTGGAGCCAAAGATTAGTGACATTCCTATTTTAACCACTTTGCAACTCCAACACAGCCATTGGTCATTTGACAGCATTTTAACCACGTTCCCACATGTTGACACCATTTGATACAAGCAAACTCACCCTCGCATCATGACAAGCCAGAATGTTGTCGAGCCATTTGTACAAGTATCCATCTGATGACAGCCCGACGTTGTCGAACACAGGGCCACAGC
>NC_136274.1:37416573-37611664 GCF_964187855.1 Myxine glutinosa | reverse complement strand
ACACACACACACACACACACACACACACACACACACACACACACACACACACACACACACACACACACACACACACACACACACACACCACACTTGGCATTTAATATGGAATATTTTTTTTTCTTGACTTGGGTTTACTTTCTTAACTCAGTATATCAATCTGGTGAGTTTATTTTTTTGGTGATTTATTTGTTAAAGAACCATGTCACTGATTGTCTGTCGCAGCAAGAAGTCAACAACAGGATTATATCCCAGGTGGCGTGTTAAAATGTACGGACAGGTGCATTTGATGATTGGCTTCACAGTCGGGTATACAAGGGTTGTTGCGTTCTGTATTAGTGGAAAACAACTGCTGCACATCTACAAAAGTTATTGCCGCTTCCTCTGGAGATGGTCCGTCAACTCGACAATGCTGTTTGTCATGGAGTGGTGGCTTTACGAAATTCCGGCATGAAAAAGCGCGCCATTGCTCGGCAGTATGGCATCACTCAAGGTCAGGTGTCAAAGATCCTGAAACGAAACGCTCAGAAGGGTGTCCCTACTCTAATACAGAGGCCAGGACGTCCCGCAGAACCACAAGGAGGGATGATCGCCAGGCTGCACCGGTTAGTCCGCAATGGCCGTACCAAGTCAGCTAATCGGCTTAGGGCTGAGTGGCAGCAACTGACAAATGTGCCTGTATCCAGAAGGCGAGTCAACCAACGACTGGTTCAAGCAGGCTATCGTGCCAGGCATCCCCTGAGAAAGCCACGCCTGACCAGACACCACCACCAGCGCCGATTGCAGTGGGCCAGAGAGCACCGTCAATGGCAGCCAGGACACTGGAATCACGTGATCTTCAGTGACGAGTCTAGATTTCTGGTCTATCCCCAAGATGGCCACGTCTGAGTGCGCAGACAAGTGCATGAAGCCTACAACAAAGATTGTATAGTGCCAAGAGTCCAAGCTGGAGGTGGTGGGGGTGACCGTTTGGGCTGCTTTTCATGCAGGGGGCAAAACTGACCTGGTTGTTATCTGAATGGAAAACCTGAACCAGTTCAAGTACAGGGCCATTCTGGAAGAAACATTGCTTCCATTTGCTCGTGCAGCCTTTTCGAGGAAACTTTGTCTTCCAAGATGACAATGCATGGCCTCATCGTGCTCGCATGATCCAACACTTTCTGCTGACCGTGGTGTAGAGCATATGGAGTGGCCTGCCATGTCCCCGGATATGAATCCGATAGAGAATTTGTGGGCAGAATTAACGCGTCAAATCGACCACTTGGACCAGCAGCCGTCCTCTGTGCGTGAATTGCAGCAGGCTATTGTCAACTGCATGGCAAGCGATTCCTGTCCAAACCTTGGCAAATCTCGTGAACAGCATGCCTCGACGTGTACGTGCTATCCTGAATGCTCGTGGGGGTTACACGAAGTACTGAACTGTAATTTTACTGTCCGTAATCCAGTCGTAACTTAACTTTTGTTTTTGTTAAAAAATTTTTGGCTAATGTGCAAAATAAAGAGATACTTCTGGAAAACGTACAGAAGTTTAACACAGTACTGTCCATGAATTGAGTTCGATATCAGTTTACATCACTTTCAAGGATCAATTTATTTGTTTCGAAATGTCAAATGTCGTTTTTGTTTTTTTTAAAGGTCACATTAACAAAATCTAGAATAATTTCAACATAATTCCAATGAACTTTTGGTTCTAAGACATCTTGAAAAGTAAGTTCACCGCCACAAAAAAAATATTCCATATTAAATGCCAAGTCTGTATATATATATATATATGAATGAATGAATGAATGACTCAGATGACAGGCTGAGTCAACCCCCCTGGTGTTAATTTAGCGATCAACCGGGATTCGAACCCAGGATCCAAGGATCCCAAGCCGGCACCCTAACCGCTAAGCCAACACCAGGCCAATCTACCTTGTGTGGTGTATATATATATATAATTCACAAAAATTCCAAGTACTTCTGATTGCCCAAAATATGTCCCGTGATCTCAGCACACCTTAAGAGCAGAGTACTGATGTCGGCTGATCTGGTGATGACGGTCACTGTAACGATCCAGGGGCGTAAACATGACACTGAATGGACCAGCCCATTGGCTGAACAGCAGGAACAGGCTATGCCGAAGAGACTGTTGGGGGAAGAGGTGGCGCCGATGCTCCACTGCAGAGTGGAAATTATAGGTTTCAGAAAATTGATGTGATGTCAGAGGTTGACAAGGTGCACATCAAAAGCATTAATTCATGGAACCTCACCTCTGACATTCTGCAGGATGTTGGCAAGCAAGGCACTAAAGTGTGCACGGATGTCACGCAGTGAGTCTGAGTCCTTGTCGCTCTCAGACTCGAGCAGTGCACGGGTCAAGTCTATGTATTCCACGAACATGGAACCCAGAGCCTGCGAGTCTTTGTCCATCCCACCACTCGCACTACAAAGCACCAGATAGTAATGCAAGTTCACATGAGAGCACTTTGTTTATAGCAACAGAAGGAACTAGAATGGCACTCTTCGACGTCGCGACATCAACCGATATGCCTCTGTCCACATTATTGCATCATTATATATGACTGGCTCTGGCAAAAGCAGACACTTGGGGGCAAAAATCAAAATTGAGATTTTGATATCATCTGATTCCCTATCCTTTCTCTTTCATTTGATATATACATTATGTTAATTGGATGAAAATTAACGAAGTTATGGTATTTTAATGACAATTATATTTTTGTTTAAACAATGGAGATAATTAGGTTCGAAGTTCACAATACAGTTCACGCGCACAAAGAATGTGCACACGTAGAGCTTTTCATTCAGACCAAACATGTATGTCAGGGATCTCCTTCGAATTACGATGTATGGCTCATCGTAAAACATCGAAATTTCGCGATCTTCGTGTCTTTTTGACCAAGGAATCGTGACTTTCTGAGCACATTTTGAGAATGACATTTTAGATTCTTCGTCGAATTTCACAACTTTTCTGTTGTTCCTTGGGAAAATGTTTTGGTGCATAATAATCTAGAGAAGTTACTTTTTCTATCCATATAAAAATCTCAATTTGGTGCCTGTGGTCATATTTTGACTCTCTTCGGCTTTTTCTCGCTAAGAGAAATGCCCCCAAGTGTCTGCCTTTGCCAGAGCCAGTCACACACACACACACACACACACACACACACACACACACACACACACACACACACACATATATATATATATATATATATATATATATATATACCATATATATATATATATATATATATATATATATATATGGTATATATATATATATATACCATATATATATATATATATATATATATATGGTATATATATATATATATATATATATATATATATACCATATATATATATATATATATATACTATATATATATATATATATATATATATATATATATATATATATATATATATACCATATATATATATATATATATATATATATATATATATATATATATATATATATACCATATATATATACATATATATATATATACCATATATATATATACTTGTACCAAGTTTGATTTAAATCCCTTCAGCTGTTCTTAAGTTATTGCGGTAACGAAAACATATCAGGTTCTCCGACCTTTGACCTATTAATGCCAAAATCTAATTAGTTAATCTTTGCATTGTCATATATACATATACCAGGTTTGGTCAAAATCCCATCACTAGTTCACAAGTTAGTGCGGTAACAGGATTTGTACCTCATGGGACCTCTGACCTGTTGAACCCATAATCTCATCAGTTTATCTTATCATTATGTGACGCGGGAAGAATTAAGCAAGACACAGGATGGTGTTTGATACTTGCTGTATTCGAATATGCAGGTCATGAAAGAACCCCCTGTCTGACCAGATTACAGAGCAAAATGAGAATGCTGGTCGATCCGTTTGAATCTCACGCCAGCAAACAATTAAGTCTCCCGATTTCCTGATGATCAATCGATGTGCCCAACGACGAAATGGCGGCAGCGTTTCGAACATGCTGGATGTGATGTATAGGAGAAGGCGCATGGGAGGAGGCTAAATCTGTTTCAACCAGGATGTGACATATGCCACGAAGTGTACATGCTCAAAATTAATCACTTACAATTATATACATACTTGTACCAAGTTTGATTTAGATCCCATAAGCCCATTATCAATGACAGACAGACAGCAGACGGCCAACCCAAAAACTTCGTCAGCAGAGGCATAAAAAAAAGCTGCTGAATAAAATATTTATCTACACATATATATGATGTACCATACTCTTGACAAAATAGTTGGTGCTGCCGAAGCAGTTTCTCGGCAAGTGTTTATACTGGGTGGTTCGCCATTGCCTTCCCAGCATGGTTGTATGTCCATGCTCCGATTCTTTTAAATGCTGAACATCAAGCAAGAAAGCAGCACTTACCATTATTTAAAGTCTTTGGTATGACTCAGCTGGGATTAGAACACCAGCGATCTAGACTCGCAGCGGACGCTCTAACCATTACACCACGGAGTCTGGTCAAAATATCTCAAATACCCTTTTGATGAGCATAGCCATTTTTGATAAAAATCCCACAAAGAAGAGGCCTACCAAAGTATGAACTTCCACCCAATGCTAATTCACTTTATTATGAAGTAATCATGTAGAATTAACATTGTCTGAAACAAGACAATTACAAGACAAATGTAATTGGCACTAACAATTAAGATTTCAAGAATCACAATAAAAATGTTGAAATCTGTTTTTTCTTAAACAATAATTCAGAGTGGAGAGGCAGGGTAGTGGATTATTCAACTCCACAATGAATCAATTCTGAGGCAAAGAAAAAAAAAAGGCAGAAAACTTAAATGGCAAAAGTCCGACATCTATCAACACTGCAATGTTGACAAATATGAAACAAACCAGTTATGAGCTAGATGTTGTTATAGATTGGTCAGAGATTGAAAGTCCCTTTGAGTGTGACCTTATAGAGTGTGGAGTACCGACAACCTGTGAGTGAAGACTCCAGCATCAGCAAGCAGTTCAAACATCTTCACAAGCTGGACGCGTAATACGTCTCGGCGGCGGCGCCGTTTCACGTTCTGGAATGTAAAAACATAAGTAAATAAAATTTACCAAAGTTTGGAAAACTTGAAGTCTTATGATTATTAGACTCTAAAGCAACATCTTATATACAAGGTTGTTGTTTTTTTCCTCATCCCAATATTTTACCTCTGGCCTCCTGTCCATTGCTTCTTTGATCACTGGGTTTAACTCTTCAATCAAGTCCCTGTTTGAAAGGAGAATAAAGAGTTACCTAACAATAACTTTAAATTACAAAGAACTGAAAACACCTCCAAACCCGTCCCCCAACCCCCCCCCCCCAAAAACAGCAGATCTGTACGTCCATCAAAATTAATTATAAGTTCATAAAAAATTAACAACCAATCTTTTTGGAAGTAATCAACAGGAGTGAAGTCGATGGTGCGGCATCAAAAATCCCTTCGCTTCCCACCTAAAGAAAAGTTGAAAGATTGCAAAAACGTTCCACCAAGAATGACAATATCAAATTTAGAGTTTCGAAAAATATTCCGTTTTGACCAAGTGACCCTATGGTCCCCACCGCCTGGAGCATGAACCGGGGGTCAAATCCAAAAAATCGTTACATATTTCATGCGTCCCTCAATGTAGATTGTACATATAAAGTTTCATTTAACATGTTTGAAAATGTGCCTGCAATTACATTTTTGGTATTTGATCTTATGAACCAGGGTCAGGGCCAAAGTGATACGACTCTCACACCTTGCCATGTGGTGAGTTTGGTGAATTTCTGCACAACCGTTTAGGAGTAGTAGATCGTGTGATAGATAAATGGACAGGAGCAGATTACACCACCCTCCCCCCCAACCCCTCAGAATTCAGATAACCTCAAGCAGTGATTAAAGTACATCCTTGTACCTAAACACGTAGGGGTTAGTTGCTCCCAGACCAAGCACCAAACACTCGGTGACGTCCATGCTCTCGGAGCGAATGAAAGGCACCACATGCTTGAACAGTGCCACTGCTGATGGTGTGCCCGTTAACTGCTGCTGGAAAGATTGAAGTGGGGAGCACAGGGTTGGGGTCATGCACGACATTTGATGATGCAAATTGGGAATGAAACTTAACTAGAACGCCACTCTTCGCAGTCGCCCGACATGCCTCCGCCCACATTATTACATCATTATACATACTTGTATCAACTGTGATTCAAATCCCCTCAGCTATTCTCAAGTATCACATATTTATCTGACATAACCATCGGCCTTTGACACAAAAATCGAATCAGTTCATCTTTGGATCATTATACATCTTTGCATTTGTTCATCTTAGCATCTGGTCAAAATTGAATCAGTTCACCACCTTTGCATTTGGTCAAAATCCCAACACTGGTTACCTTTGACCTCCAGACCCCATAACATAATCAGATCATCTTTACATCATTATATGTAATAATTCATAATAATAATAATAATTCATTTATTTTGTATAGCGCTTTTCCAGAAGCCCAAAGGCGCTTTGACAGAGTGGAAAACATAATGCATAACAATACATGAAAACAACAATTGCAAAAAGACAAGAATCAAGAAAACAAACAGCAGCGATATACGGCATATATATAAGACAAGAATCAAAAAGACAAGACAAGAATCAATAGGGAAATATTTAAAGCAAAAGGAGGGAGAAGGAGAAGAGATAGTCAGGGGTTAAATGCTGTGGGTTGAATGTTGAATGCAGCGTTGAACAGGTGGGTCTTTAGTGATGTTTTGAATGTGGTGAGTGAGGAGGAGTCTCTGATGGTGTGAGGTAGTGAGTTCCAGAGGGTGGGAGCAGCGATGGAGAAGGCCCTGTCCCCCCAGGATCTGAATTTGGTCCGGATGGAGGGGGTCTGGAGGTTGGTACCAGCAGAGCGGAGGTTGCGGGTGGGAGTGTGTCTGGAGAGGAGGTCAGCCAGGTAGGATGGGGCCAGGTTATGGAGGGCTTTGTATGTCAAGAGGAGGATTTTGTACTGGATTCTCTGGGGGATGGGGAGCCAGTGAAGCTTGTAAAGGACGGGGGTGATGTGGTCACGGGTCCGGGAATGAGTGAGTAGACGGGCAGCGGAGTTCTGAATGTATTGGAGTTTATTGGTGATTTTTGAGGGTGAACCATAGAGGAGGCTATTGCAGTAGTCCAGACGGGAGGTGATGAAGGCGTGGATGAGGGTTTCTGCAGCCGTGGAGGAGAGGGATGAGCGGAGACGGGCAATGTTTTTCAGGTGAAAGAAGGCTGACTTTGTGATCTGTTTAGTGTATTTGTCGAAGGAAAGGGTTTGGTCAAAGATGACGCCAAGATTCCGGATGTGAGGGGAGGTGGATACTGGGATACCGTCGATGTTGAGGGCAAAGTTATGGGTGGATTTTGTGAGCGTTTTTGGGCCAATGATGATTATTTCAGATTTATCACAGTTAAGCTTGAGGAAGTTGATTTGAAGCCAGGATTTTATTTCAGTGATGCAGTTTGTCAGGATAGAGTGGGTGTCGGTGGAGACGGACTTGGTGGAGATGAAAAGCTGGATGTCATCGGCGAAGCAGTGGAATTGGAGACCATGACGGCGGATTAAGTGACCGAGCGGGGACAGGTAAAGGATGAAGAGGAGGGGGCCAAGAACTGAACCTTGGGGGACACCTTGGGGGAGGGGAGCAGTGGGGGATTTGCAGTTATTGATGGAGATGAACTGGCATCTGTCAGAGAGGTATGATTTAATCCAAGAGAGGGCAGTGCCGGTGACGTTAAAGGTGGATTCAAGTCGGGTGAGGAGGATAGTGTGATCGATGGTGTCAAAGGCAGCGCTGAGGTCGAGGAGGACGAGAATGTTGAGGTTGCCAGCGTCAGAGGAGAGGAGAAGGTCGTTGGTGATTTTGAGGAGAGCAGTTTCAGTACTGTGGTTGGAGCGGAATCCGGATTGGAATGTTTCATACAAGTTATTGGCAGAGAGATGATGTTTGAGTTGAGTGGCTACAGCGCGTTCCAAAACTTTTGACAGAAAGGGTAGGTTGGAGATGGGTCTGAAGTTGTTTAGGGTGTCAGGGTTTAGACCAGGTTTTTTTAGAATGGGGGTAACAGCAGCAATTTTGAGGGAAGGTGGGACGATGCCTGTAGACAGGGAGGAGTTTATTGTTGCAATGATAAGTGGAGAGAGAGCAGGGAGGGAGGCTTTGACAAAGCTGGAGGGGATGGGGTCAAGAGTGCAGGTGGCAGTTTTCATTCCTATGAGGAGTTCAGAGAGGTCAGTAGGAGAGATTGGGGAGAACCGAGACAGGGGATGGCAGGACAAGGGGGGGCAGGTGGTTGGAGGGGGAGCGGGTGCGGCGGTGGTCAAGCTGTTGTAGATGTTGTCAATTTTGCGTTGGAAGAAAGAGAGGAAGGAGATGCAGTTGTCTACTGTGAATGACTGGGTGGTGGTGTTCAGGGGGCGGAGGAGTTTGTTTATTGTCGAGAAGAGTGCTTTTGGGTTTCCGGAGCCAGAGTGGATAATTTGAGAGTAGTAGGCAGAGCGGGCGCGGGAGAGGGCATCTTTGTAGTGTTGTATGTGGTCCTTGTAGGCTTGGGAGTGAACTGTGAGACCCGTTTTATTGGGGAGTCTTTCAAGTTGGCGAGCACGAGTTTTCATCAGGTGGAGTTCAGGGGTAAACCAGGGAGCAGAATGGGTGAAAGAAACTGTTTTGGTTTTTACAGGCGCAAGCTGGTCAAGGCAGGAGGAGAGAGTGTGGTTGTAGTAGTCAGTGAGGTCGGAAGGGGTGTGGAGGTCAATGAAGGGAGAAGTGGACATTTTTTCAGAGAGGGTGGATGAGAATGAGGTAGGTGAAAGAGCGTTTAGCTTACGGAAGTTGATTGTGCGATAATGCCTTGGTGTTGGGGCGGGGATGTTGATGGTCAGAGTGATGGCTAAGTGGTCAGAGAGGGTGAGGTCGGAGCCATAGAGATGGTGCAAATTTAATCCAGTGGAGCAGACAAGGTCCAAAATGTGACCACGGATATGGGTAGGAAAGTCGACATGTTGAGTGAGGTTAAAGCAGGTGAGTAAATCAGTGAAGTCAGTGGTTATTGTGGAGTCAGTGGAGTCCATGTGGATATTGAAATCACCAAGGAGGAGGATTGAGGGGGAGAGGGAACATAGCTGGGTCAGAAAGTAGGAGAAGTCAGACAGGAATGATGGGTGGGGTTTGGGAGGGCGGTAGACGACAGCCATGACTGACTGCGTGTGACCAGAGAGTTTTAAAGCCAGGTGTTCAAATGATGGAGCAGATGAGATGGAGATGAGGTTGGTCTTGATGTCTTGACGGTGGATAACGGCAATTCCACCACCTCGGCCCTCCGAGCGTGGTTTATTGACGTAGGAATATCCATTGGGTGTGGTGAGGTTGAGTGTGTAGTAGTCCAGAGGTTGTTGCCAGGTTTCGGTGAGACAGAGAAAGTCCAGTTTGTTATCCAGGATGTATTCGTTCAGGATGAGGCATTTATTGTTGAGGGACCGGGTGTTGAACAGGGTGAGCTTGATGTTGTTTTGAACAGCAGGGATGAATTCAGGTGATTTAGCCAGGGTTCGTAGGCAAGAGGTGCGATCGTGTGGGTTGCTGTGACCAGGTGCGCTGGGACGAAGAGTGAGAGTGCGCTGAGCCGACCAGAGGACGGGGATGGAGTGACCTGATTGCAAATAAACAAACTTGCGACCGGAGCCACGGTGAATGTACCTGGGTCGTCGGAGGAGTCCATTTGATTTGATGGCAGAGATGCATGATGGGGTGGAGCGGGTATTGAGCAGAAGAAGCCTTGCGGCGGAGTACTTCAGAGCCATGTCAGGCAGGAGCGAAGGGACGAGTACGAGGCCAAGGTCGAGGAGGCAAAGCGGCAAATGCAGCGGCAAACGCAGCGGCAAACGTAGCGGCAAACGACTGCAGCCGCTAATCAAGACCACAGCGGCAAACAAGGCCACAAAGACCACAAGGCCACCGGCAAACAAGGCCACGGCCACAAACAACGGGAGCGGGCCTTTCGATTCCGTATTCCGTACCATCAAAAGCAGATTCCGTTATCCAGCCGGAGAACACGCGGCACGTGCGGGTGTGAAAAGGCAGGACAGGTGTGAGATGTCAGGTCAGAAAAGTAGAAGCAGACCCTGTACATCCATCCAGTCGGAGAAGCGGCGAATATGCAACGCCAGCGTCCTCTCGCAACCGAACCCGGAAGTGAGTGCATACTTGTACTTGTGCATACCTGTGCCTCGCCTTTGTTGCGCTATTTTATTTACTCCCTTTTTGTGCAATCTGCTTTCATTATCCAACCAGTCACTTCCACATAAATATACACATATAAAAAATAACGTCCATCAAGCTCGTGTTGGAGTTCCAGCATGTTGGTTCGAGCTGTGAATTTCAAACTCAACGAGAAACTTTTCATTCAAACTCGGAAAACATTACAGAGAAACAATCTGCTTCTGATAATTCTTCTTCCTCCAGAGAAACAGCATACACACTGGCAACAAACATTGCCCAAATCTTCTTCAAAATCACAAGAAACCTTATTCAAACTCGGAAAACATTACAGAGAAACCATCTGCTTCTGTCTTCTTCTTTTCAAACTCGTCCCCCCACTCCCCTACATGCCTGTTTTGGTGCGACGTGCGGTGCCTCACCTGTTTAAAATGTTGTGCTATTTTATTTTCCCCCTTTTTATGCCATCTGCTTTCATTGTATGAGCCGTCACTTCCACAGAAATATGAAAATAAAATTAACGTTCATCGACCTCATGTTGGAGGTCAGCCATGTTGGTTTGAGGTTTCTAAAGGATCAACTAATATTTTGTGCTCTGTCCGACTTGATATACTTTTGAATTGAATTATGACAATTCCACTTGAATTCCTCTTTGAAAGACCTCTGTTTGAAGATAAACCTTTGGAATTGTAGTTTTGATGTATTTTATTTGTGCATGTGTAGATTACCGCAACAAATGAACCAGCAGGATCGCTGTGAAGGCTTCCGCAGCCGAGCCTGGGTACTCCGTGGAGAAATCTCCGAGTTCTAATCTCCAAGTTATGATGGTGAAGTAATTGGGAGGATTACAATGATTAAACAAACGAAAGGACAAGTGAACTTTAAGCATTCATCATCAAATTCCTGATCTTAATTAGTACGAATCGCTAATCGCTTGCCAACCTGACCATTCTTTATCAACGTTTTCGTTGAAGTACTTGCTTGAGTGCTTTAGCTACTTGGCGAGCGCTCTATAATCTTATTAGTAATTAGAAGGGTTACCCGGTGTTGCTCGGAGCGGGAGGGCAAGATAGCTGGCGAGGCGGAGGACCCAAAGTAAATTAAACACAGAAATAACATACTAATATTTAAAATTATTTAACCACAAATACTGTACAGTACAGCTTGCGCAAATAAAAATAAATTGTATATGCAGTTAAAGCAGGTCTAACAGGTCTAACGTTGTGTCTGATCCTCAATCCAGGTTGTTAACAGCCTCTCCACGTTCTCCATGGGTCCCGTGTGTGAGTAATCCTCTTTATGCTGGTCGATGACATTTTCTGCATCTTTCTTGATTCCCACCTTATTTTTAGCAATCGTTGTGAGGGTACAGTGCAGTAGGCCTAGTATGGAGATCTTGGTCGGTCCTTCACCATTCTCGTACCGCCTGATGACCTCCAACTTGATATCCAAGGTCACAGCTTTATGTACTTTCTTGGCATGCAAATGTGCAGTCGGTGATTGAGGTGGACGTTTGGCAGGCATCTCAATGCTATTATCAATATGTGCTGTTTTTTCAGGGCTTCAGAAATAGGGATATTATATCAGGAAGTAGCCCAACAGATGTCAGTCAGTCACATGATTATACATGGCGAGGAGGGATGATTTTTAGCGAGGAGGAGGAGGAAGGGGGTAGGGAGGAGGGAGGAGGGAGGATATTTTGAAAGGATTACATGGTCGAGATGCTCTGACTTTTACAACGGAGTGGTGTTTAATTAAATTGGTGGAGAAAAAAAAAAGGATGACGTCATCGGCCACGTGGTTCGGCCGCCATCTTGGAAAAACCGAAAACATTTGCACCTCTATCTCCGAAAGCGCTGCATAGACAAAATTGAGACATGGCTCATTGTAAAGAATTCTCCATGTGGAATAACATATGTCAATGATGATGTCATAGGTGCCTCCATTATGACGTCATAATTCGACAAGTACAAAACTTCATCCGATTAAGATGAAATTTCTTGATCATCATCTAGGGATAAATTGGTAGTGGGAAAAAAAAATGACGACATCAGTCACGTGGTTCGGCCGCCATATTTGTTTTAACACAAAAGCCTGAAAAACCACTGAAAACACATCCTGGTGAGGATCTGCAATCTCTGATTGCTCTTTCTAGTTTAGTTATGCATCAGGACAACAGGTGAATTATTAAATTGTGCAGCGAGAACGTTTTTATTTATCCTGTCATAGATGTTCTAGCCGTCTAGCAAGACCTTAAAACATTTTTCTGCCATTGTAAGAAATATGGTATCAATTATCGAGACGTTATAGCAAAAAAAATGTAAAGCTTTTTAGCGAGGGATGCCTGTGTATGTGTATGTATATATGTATATATATATATATATATTGTCCTGTCCGTAGCTAGTTAAGACCAGCCTTTGACGAACAACCGAACTCGCTTTAACTCCAGAGGCGAGCAGCTGAATATATGGCGGTTATTTTTGTTGCGCGCGGGAATGAAGGAATGCGAGACGTTTATCTGAAAAATAAAACACGGGTTTAATCTGAAACCACAACGAATAAACGAACATGACAAATAAAGAACGCAACACAAGGAATTTAATGAAAATAAACCAAAGACTGAAAATGAGTGCTGAGGAAAAAATAAATTATATTTTGAGGATCCTCACGTGCTGACTCAGACAGATACACCAGGGAATATGAAATAAAAATAAAATCCCTTTTCGTACCAGCACTTGTCTTTTGGCTTAAATGGCTCCTTTTTGTGGAGACTGATTGCGATGTTCGAGTCCAAGCCTCTTGCGCCGGAGTACACAAGATGGTGCCAGCTGACGAAAACCCACACCTCCGAAGAGACTAGAGTGGTGAATTCTACTTTTAGATCGCATTGCCTGGCGAGCACAACGCAGCCCCAGCTCCCACGAAGAGCACCACAGCCGCCAAGACCTCCTCAAAATGCCGTCACGAACCAAAAGTTCCACCACCCTCCCAAAAGAACACACACTTTTCCAGCACACAGAGCAAATATGGCAAAGCCTTCTTGTTCGATCGAGAAGATGCACTCCTCTTCTTTACTCCTGAGAGCCAATCGTATCGTTCGCCTCTTAGTTTGCCACGCCCACATTCCATGGTTGAATCACGTCCATCGTGGCGTGGCCTCACGGCTTTTCTTGACCACCCATTTATCCGCCTCTCGTGGGTGGGCGTTCGCCTGTTGGGTCCTTTGGGCGGGGCTTAGTCCGGGAACTTGCTTGCTTGCAGTTGGTGGTAAATGTTGTTTAAAGGTGGCTTTGCATGGCTGGCCTTGTTAGCAAAAACGTGAGGGGAAATTACAGAGAGAAAGCACGCACTGGGGAAAATTAGCCTCACACCCTAGCAATAACTAGCACAACACCACCCCCATGTGGTGAACACAACAACAACCTTGAGCAACAGTTTCCCTACAGAAGTACATCGAGATTTCTCCTACGCGTCACACGGCCCATGCTGTAAATTATACAATGGCACCTTTCCTACGGTATTCTTTCACCTACCCCCCATAAACATAACAATATACACACACACGTGCAAGCGCGCACGCACGCACGCACGCACACACACACACACACACACACACACACACACTGTTGCCGCTCCCTTGTACAAGCAGAAAATTATACAAACTCAACACCTCTCACTCACAGATATTTATCGCATTTCTATATTCTCGTGAGCCCGATTTGCATTCACTAACTGAACAATTATGGTTAACCATTTTGAAATTGCCACTCTTTCATATAAATGCTGAGAATGTTTAAAGTACGACTCGAATCACACATTTCATGCTAGCAATGGCAGGTTAAAAGTGCCCAGCGAGCCGAACCGAATCAGTGAAAACACAGCGCATGAGCAAAAAGGTCCCGTTAGCAATCATGCATCATTTTGTTGATTTGTTATCAAATATGATATGGCCAGCCATGCAATCAGGGGTGAGGGGAATGCATAAATAATGTACCCTGCTCTCGGTGCCAGAAGAACCATCAGGCGTGGAAGCGAGGGCCTCGGCCTGCGATGAACGCAATGATCCCGATGTTCCCATACTCGCAGGAGCAACGCTGCAGCAAAACAGAAGGTAGTTCCGCCACAGTGGTGCGTAAGAATCCCCGCCGGTACTCGCTGATGCACTCACTTTCTTCGTGTTGATAGGGCTACTGCACAATGAGCATGGGAGAAAGAAAAAAAAAAAGGTGAAGGATTATTTAGGTTTTAAAATTATGACTGAAGCAAAAAATTAACCTTGCAGCAAACATGTCGATAATAATCAACAAGACAGAGTACTATATAATGCAGAGCCTTGCCGGGGTAGATAGATTACAATAGATCTGAAAACCAATGTGGACATGCACACCATTGGGTGACAATCTCGACAGTCTGAGCAACTAGAATCACCAAGTTTGGGAAAGAACTTCCTATTGTACACACAGACAGGATCATCACATTACTCACGCACTCGGCCTACGACCATGGCACAAGTAAAAACTTCAACCTGGTTTTTCAACCTTGAACCATGGCCATAAATCTGAGTTGTGGTGAAAATTAATTCTGAATTGTAAATTTACTGTAAGATTTGATATCAACTCACTATCCATACTGTTCTGGTGTTCGTGTTGGAATAAGTATATGAATAGTTGAGAATATAAAGTTTTGCTTGAAAGAAGATGGCAATAAAAACAAACAAATGTCACTGAGTTAAAGGCCTTCATCATCTCCAAAATATTGTTACGTTTGTGGGGGTAGATGATGAATCTCATTGGAAAGTTCAGAATGTTTAGTTTAGCATGGACCGCGTGATGCATAGAAAGCCCATTTTGATGCATATAAGCAGGGTAAATGTTCAGGTTACAAGCGTTTGTTTGCATGTCACCATAAGGGGTGTGGCTGTTGTGTTAATTAGTTCTAGGGTGTAAAATTAATAAACCCCAGTGTGTACTTGGCCCCCTGTGATTTTTTCCCTTTGTTCTTATAAAATTCACTCGGCCAGCCATGCAATCGGCACATTGCCACAACCACACCGACAAGCCCGACAGAAACCAGAACATTTGCCGATTGGCAAGGGAACCCCGCGCCCGAACATTCTCAATGGGCGTCAAGAAAGGCCGTGAGGCCCCGCCCGAAGGGAACGATTGGTTATGGCCATGGACTGAAGTGATGGGGAGCGGGGATTGGTTCGAGTGTGACGTCAGCGAGAAGAGGGGAGGGTGCGTTTCCCCCTCTCTACCTCTCCTTCTGGTCCTGGCTTCGTGGCGAGCAGACACTTTCTGTCTCAGGCTCGGGGTGGCGTCTGGCTCGTGTGATTGCGAGGAGAGCTTTTCTGGAGCTGCTGTGGACAACTTTCACGTTTTAGCGTGAGGAGGAGGGATTGGCGATGGTGGTGCTCTTTGGGGGCGCTTGGGGGGGGGGGGGGCTGCGTTGTGCTTTCCCAGACTGGAAAAACGAAGGAGGGCGTCGTCGAAAAGTACCTCACGTCGGGACGTCGAGGAGCGCGAATCCCCGCAATCTTGTGCGCTTCTCGAGCGGCGGCGTAAAGGATCGCCGACCACCCAGCTCCTACATGTCCTCGTTGAAGCCAAGGATGAGTGCCAGCACATTAAAAAGGGATTTTCTTTTATTTTATCTTTTCTCCTGCCATGTAGTTGTGAGTTTGCGAGTGGAGACGTTTCAATTAGGAATTATAGTTTTTACCTCGCCTTTCATTTTTATCTGTTGCATTTATTTTCATTAAATCCTTTATTTTTGCATTTCATTCCTGCATTGTGGATTTTGCTCATCCCGTATTTGTGTTTGTGGGACGAGTAATAAAAACCCCGTGTCGGCCGTCCGATCAGATAAGGCTTTGGACCTTCCCGTGCGCGCGAAAAGATAATCCCTCAAAGTTCGAAATACGTAAAGCAACATTTGGCTATCTGCCACCCGTAATCTTAAAATCACCAACGCGACACAACAATATTACTGTGGATCATAAGAGATATGCCGATTTTCTGGAAAAATAGCAGATGTACGAGATAGTTAACAAGTCAAAAAGCACTACTTTTGTTCTTCTGGGAATTTTTAAAAAATCTGAAATAGTCTTACTTTGGGTCGACCTGTGGGGAAAGGAGCAGAAGCCGGGTGAAGACATATGGCCAGGCATAGAGCAGAGCTGAGGGACAATGCTGCGGTAAACAGTCCTGGCGCAGGAACGAGGCAAGGCACAGGGGCCAAGGATCAACGCCTGATGTGGCATGGGCGGCAACCCACACATGGGATGGACTCAGAGTATCATAGGCGCTCAGGTAAAGGGGTCCATGGAAGTCAGAGAGGAACTGCAGATCCACATTATGCGCATGTACAAAGGTTGCCTGGGAAGTGGAAGAACACAGTGAGGTGTGAAAATAATTGGAGGGTTGATGTAAACTGTGGGAAATTAAAAGATCTGAATTTTTTTATTATTAAAAATACACACGCACACACATGAACACACACATACACACACACATACACATACGGTTGGTAACAACTCAAAATGGAGACTTTTGATGAAGCAATTACACGAGTTTGACAAACACAAGTGAGAAAATTCTCACCAGGTCTGTGTTGGTGAGGTGCAAGAAGCTTTCAAGGATGGAGGGACTTATTCTGTCCAATAAATCAATCACAGCTTCTTCATCATCCTGTAAAATGTACCATGAAAAAAATATATAAACCAAGACGGACTGATAATTATCATTTGAAAGAAACATTTACAAAATTCTTATTCTTCTGCTTTCATATGCAGCTCATGGCTGTGAACAGCATCATTGGCTGAGGGCATGCCAATGCCGCTGATGCAGTGCCACATGTGGGCTATGGCAGGAATTTGTAATCTGTTCAGGGTGCCGGTGATAGCTTGCCTAATCGTGAAGGACACCATGGGATCTTTAGCATCCACCAACTAATGCTGGCAGACAGAACACACAGTTTAGCGTATATCCGAGGGACAGTACACACATAGATGCCACGCTCTGCCTATGAGACACCAGGATGATAGTTTGTAGCTGGGCCCAGATTCAAACACAGGCTTGATGGCTCAGTACGTCTAGGGCCTAGGCCATCCTGCCAGCCCGGACAAGAGAAAATAAGCCGCCGATGAACAAGAGTGACTACCTTGGTTCGTGCAAGGGATGCGAGGAGGGCGCGGGCCTCACGCAATGCAGTGATAGCGAGGCGGCGCGTGGGTGGGCGGCAGCTGCACAGCATGACGAGGGCAAATCCCTCCACTGCATGCAACACACCAGAGTGTGGGTTCTTCTCTGAGAGCTCTGTAGCCTGTGTGGCGAGAATGAGCAGGAGCACAACAGCAGGTCAGACACTATCCAGTGAAAACCAGGCAAATGTTAGTGAGGGGCAATGACAGCAAGACAAGTAACTGGCATCAAACGATCACAAATGATAAAATAAAATAAGAAAACCCCAGTTTGATTTTTTGGAGAGTCACAAGTTAGTGCAAAAGACCAACAGCAAAAAGGAATTATTGCATTTAAGATCTCCTAATTGTACATGTACTGACATTTATCCATACTTTGAATGGTCTTCTACTACAACTACAACTACAACTACTACAGCCCCAATTAATCCAACCATTCTTTTCGTGTCAGCCACACGAGTTTTCCTTCTCCACACCTCTATGCACAGGTAATCTCTCACGTCCCTCTCCTTGCCCTATAATATTGTATTCTACTTGGAATGGTAAAACTCACAAAACCACAATGCAATTATTGAGGTTAGATGCAGGATATATGTGCAATAATTCACGAGATGTGCAAACCTTCGTTCACTAGCTACGTACATGTGGGGCATGGACACAGACCAAGTGATGATTCGCTAAATTCAATGATTGGCCTAAAGGGAAGGCCACACTTTCTCAAGGGATGCCTGCTGTTCTAGACAGCCCAATGGCGAGAAGTGGAGAGGCATCCACTAAAGATTTAACAAAGAGTATAATCATAAGAAATGTTGACAATAAACATGTGTGGCTCAGCAATATTATTTAATTATTACACACACTAAATTTCATGATGAGAGGCACAAATGCAAATGACAAACATTGAACACAATATCTAAGTCCAAATCACTACTAAAGCCGCAACCCTGATGAAAAAAATAAAATAAAATAAAAGAAGACTCCGTGGTGTATTGGTTAGAATCTGGGAGGTAGGCGATTCAAACTTCAGCTGAGTCATTCTAAAGACTAAAAATGATGCGTGCTGCTTCCTTGCTTGGCGATCAGCATATAAAAGGATAAGCGCACAGCCAATTCCCTCAAGTGGGTATCTATAGGGAGGAGGAAATGCTCCGCTGAGTGCGGTGAGAAAGGCTGCGCCATTGTTGTTGCGTCGCTGGTACCCACAGTGCCCTGGAGATGGCACTTCCTCCAAGCTCAGTGGCTGGGTTTGTCTCATCTAACAATCCTGTCTGTATGTCCATGTGTGTGAGATGTGTGTGTGTGGCAGCTTCACTATGAGCCTCAGACCCTAAAATAAATAAATAAAAGCAGAGGATGAGTTGGATGGATTTCCAAATATAAAAGAAACCCAAAAAGTGCCGATTAAGAAGCATAAGCTATAACGGCATTGAGTGGGGTGGTTTCTCTGCCGACATCTGCTGCAAGCACGCTGGTATGGAGCTGTGGCACTTGGTGACAAACACAGAACCTCACCCTTTTTTCTCTTCAAGCCCCAGGGCTTTCACTCTTCACACAGACTTCAAATCTGACCCACTTTGCCCATGGACGATCATCCTTTTTATAACCAGCCCATGGGGCCGAGTCTTGCACTGCCAATGTCTTTGTGCATCTGCAATGCAATCCCGCAAAAATGTGGACCAGGTCCAAGCGGCTTTGGAGAGAAGGGTTCGAGATATGAATGGAGGATGGAGTAGGGTAGGGTAGGGGACAAGGTTGTAAACATAACTAGAACACCACTATTCGACATCGTGACATAGACCGATATGCCTCTGTCCACATTAATACATCATTATACATATTTGTACCAAGTTTGATTTAAATCCATTCAGCTGTTATCAAGTATCACATTTTTACCTGACATGACCTCTGACATTTGACCTCTTGACCCCAAAATCGAATCAGTTTATCTTTGTATCAGAATATATAATTATACCATGTTTTATGAAAACTCCATGACTGGCTCATAAGTGAGCACGGTAACAGGATGTTTACTTAACATGACCTCTGACCAAATACTAAACATATAACACAAATACAAATACTTAACATTATGTTTCGCCTTTGACTTCATGACCTGCACCAAGTTTGACTGAGATCCCTTCAGCCATTCTTAAGTTATCACAGTAACTAAAACCCATCACGGCCGGACAGCCGGACGGACAACCTGAAAACATAATGCCTCCGGCGACTTTGTCAGTGGAGGCCGAGAAAGTAGGGGAGGAGGGGGGTGGATCAACAGGTTTGCAGGACAAGCTGCAGCTCTAAATGATTGACTGATGGCCTCACACGCATTAACACAAAGCTCGACCACATCATCTACAGCAAAACCTCAGTCGAAATTTCCAATACACTCGCACACCACCCCACCCTTTCCCATGCATGCAATACCTTCTGGTATTGGGATTGCTGCTGTTGTAACCCAATCGTTTCTGTTCGGACAACGGTAGTATTCGTGGCAAGGCGCCACTGAGCCAAAAGTTGCACCAGCATCCGCAGGCAACTGTCCAGCAGTGGTGGCCACGTGTCGGGGACCTCACGCGCAGCCAGTGCCAGTACGGCGAAGAAAACCTCTTCACGCCACTCGGGGAAGCCGAGAACCAGGCTTTGCAGGGCGGCGAATGCCAGGCTGCGTAACTCTTCATCCATGTGGATCGTCAGTCTGTTGGAGAAGAAATTTGCCTCTTGGGTTTCATAAAAACCACTACAATATCATAGCAATCCCTGATAGCGGCAGACTTAACGAAACATTACTGCTCAAATACAATGCTACCAGGGTCTGTTGTATCTCAAAGCACTCTCTCTATATTTTGGATAGTGACGAAAAAGCCAGTTGTCCCATGTATTCAATATGCTGCTTTGTCTTTTAAAAAGACGTGGCTATTGTGTGCCTGGAAACAATGCCCTGCTTGACATTAGCTGCATAATGATCAATACCTGCAGCAGATATGAGAATGCTGTGATGTGATGCAATGTGACAAATCACCTCCTCCTGGGCCAAAGTTTTTTTTCTCCACACAAACACCAACCACAAGGAAACTCATTCCTTTGCAACACCTGTCTTGAAATTTGTAAAAACTGCTACCCATTTCCTCATTACGAGGCACCCCAGGTTATGATGTTGGGTGTTTCTGCAAGGACCGTCATATTAATCTTGCACGCAAATCAAGACCTGGGTTAAAGAAAAAAATTCCCCCTGGTGCCTCATTACGAAGTTGGAAATGTATGCCTGGATATTCGATGATATGAAAGAAAACAACAACCAAAGACTTGCGTATATACAAAGCATTGTAAAACGGCACAGCCAGGTAATGTTCCTCAAAATCATGTGCTTCTTCCTTTGCATTCATCACACGCACAAAAGCACAAACTAACGAGAACGGCACTCGGTAGAGCGCATACCTCCACCTAGTTGGCCATATCACTCAATGGTGAAGAATCACTGAAATAATTCTACTAGCCGGATCTGGATCTTCACCAAAATTGAATCGACGCTTCCTTGTCACACACGTGAAAGATGAGGAAGTTGTTGTGGTGGGAGGAGACCTAAATGGACATGTGGGAAGGAGTATGGATGGTTTTGAGGGAATTCATGGGGGTTACGGATATGGTGTGAGAAATGGAGAAGGTGAAAGGATTTTGGAGTTTGCGGATGGAGCTGATTTGTTGATTTGTAATACTCAGTTCCAGAAAGAGGATAATAAGCTTGTTACATACACGTCAGGTGGGTCGACGACAACCGTTGACTACCTGATGGTGCGTAGGCGAGATAGGGGGCACCTCCGGGACACAAAGGTGATCCCGAGGGAGGAGGCTGTTTCACAGCACCACTTGGTTGTCTGCGACATAAGGGTGAAAGGTGCGAGGAGAGCTCGGCGGGTGAAGTACCAACCGAGAATGAAGGTGTGGAGGTTGAAAGAGGTGACAGTAAGGGAGGCATTAAAAGAGAGGCTGAGTAGGGTAGAGGATGATGTGGTTGAGCTTGAAAGTGGTTGGATGTCAATGAAAGCGAGTCTGTTGGGAGCCGTTGGTGAGGTATGGGAATGGACAAAAGGACCACCGAGGCACTCGGAAACATGGTGGTGGGATGATGAAGTTGGAAAGAGGATTGACGAAAAGAGGAAGAAGTTCAAGGAGTGGCAGAAGGCGAAGGGTACGGGAGCAGAAACAGCAGAGCATGAAAGTTATAAGGCAGCCAGGAAGGCTGCAAAGAAAGAGGTAGCAAAGGCACAGGAGGCATGTAGGAAAATGTTCGGAGAACGCTTGGATTCGGAAGAGGGTCAGAAAGCAGTATTCAGGAGTGCAAAGCAGATAGCGAAAGAGAGGTGTGATGTGATGGGGGTGAGTTGCTTGAAGGATGAAGTGGGACAAATCGTTGTCGACCCAGATGGAATTAAAGGAAGATGGAAAAGATATATGGAAATGCTGTTGAATACAGAGAATGAATGGGATGGCAACATAGAGAGTAACCCAGTTTTAGGACCGGCAGAGAAAATAACTGAGAAGGAAGTTGAGGGAGCGATAAAAGCAATGAAGAGTGGAAAAGCGGGAGGGCCGACGCGAGTTGTGGGAGATCTGTTGAAGGCAGCAGGAAGTTGGGGTGTGAAGAGAATGACAGAGATCTGTAATCTGGTGGTGAAAGAAGGCCGCATTCCAGTGGATTGGGAACTGAGTACCCTCGTCCCTCTGTACAAGGGGATAGGTGACCCTCTGGAGTGTGGCTCGTACCTAGCTATAAAGTTATTGGAGCATGGAATGAAGGTATTGGAAAGGGTGTTGGAGAGGAGGATAAGGAAGAAAGTGAAGATTGACGAAATGCAGTTTGGATTTATGCCAGGAAGAGGAACGACAGACGTGCTCTTTATTGTGAGGCAGTTGCAGTAGAAGTACATGAAGAAGAGGAAGATGTTGTTTCTTGGGTTTGTTGATCTGGAGAAAGCATTCGATAGGGTTCCACACGAAGTATTGACATGGGCATTGAGGAAGTTAGGAGTGGAGGAATGGTTGATCAGAGTGGTGATGGCAATGTACAAAAGAGCGCACACAAATGTAAGGATGAAGGACCGGAACAGTGGTGAGTTTGAGGTGAAGGTGGGAGTGCATCAGGGGTCGGTACTAGGTCCACTACTATTTGTAGTTGTGATGGAGGTGCTGACTCAGAACGTAAAGGAGGGTTTACCGTGGGAGTTGTTGTATGCACATGATCTGGTGTTGATTGCGGAAAGTATGGATGGACTGAAGGAAAAGATGAACAAGTGGAAGGAATGTATGTCGACAAAAGGTCTGAAGGTGAATGTAGGAAAGACGAAGGTGATGGCAAGTGGTAACGCATGTGGTGAGGTGGAATAAACTGGGAAGTGGCCATGTGCTGTGTGCAGGAAGGGTGTCGGAGTGAACTCCATTCAATGTACAATGTGCGCTGAGTGGGTTCATCAAAAATGTAGTGGTCTGAGAGGGTCATTAACCAGTGTGGCAGCTACATTCAAATGTAAGGTGTGCACAGAGGGAGCTGCAGATGGAGGAAATGTTGAGTTGGATCTTGGAGACGGCGTGAAGCTGGAAGGTGTGAAAACATTTTGCTACCTCGGAGACATGCTGAATGGAGAAGGTGGATGAGACTCGGCAACCGTTGCTGGAGTGAAATGTGCATGGAAGAAGTTTCGGGAACTGAGTGGCGTGTCGTTGAAGTTGAAGGGAAAGGTGTATGCTGCATGTGTGAGAAGTGTTATGATTTATGGGAGCGAGACATGGGTCATGAACGTAGAGCAGCAACGAAGGCTGGAAATGCGATTGGTTCGGTGGATGTGCGGAGTATCGTTGAGAGAGAGGAAGACAAATGATGAATTGCGAAAGATGATGGGAATAGAGCCTGTGATTGATGCTGTGAAGAGGAACAGGTTGAGATGGTTTGGTCATGTGTTGAGGAAGGATGAAAGTGACTGGTTGAGAAGAGTGATAGAAATGAATGTAGAAGGAAGTAGAGGACGGGGAAGACCGAGAAAGACTTGGCTAAAGATGGTGGAAGAAGAAATGCGGGCAAGGGGGTTAACAAGGAGAGATGCAGAAAATAGGGCAAAATGGAGAAGATTGTCATGGGGACCACAAGGCTAACCCCCGCTCTAGTAGGGAAAATGGCCTTTAAAATGCATGTTGTTGTTGTTGTTGTTGTTGTTGTTGATGGGAATAGAGCCTGTGATTGATGCTGTGAAGAGGAACAGGTTGAGATGGTTTGGTCATGTGTTGAGGAAGGATGAAAGTGACTGGTTGAGAAGAGTGATGGAAATGAATGTAGAAGGAAGTAGAGGACGGGGAAGACCGAGAAAGACTTGGCTAAAGATGGTGGAAGAAGAAATGCGGGCTAGGGGGTTAACAAGGAGAGATGCAGAAAATAGGGCAAAATGGAGAAGATTGCCATGGGGACGGTAAGGCTAACCCCCGCTCCAGCAGGGAAAATGGCCTTAAAATGCATGTTGTTGTTGTTGTCTTGTCACACACACAACCTGTCCACCAAGTTTTGTCCAAATCCATCTTTAACTTTTTGAGATATCCTACTATGTATCGTTTTTGGCCCAATCTCCCAAAGGTGAAGAATCACTTAGAAAATTAAATAAATCTCAACCGAATCCATATTCAGATCTGCACCAAAATCTAATCATTTCGTCCTTGTCACATACACTACCTCTCTGCCAAATCTCATCCGAATCTGTCCACAACTTTTTGAGATATTTTGTTCACAGACAGACAAACAAACAAGAAGACGTCATGCGGAGAACGATACTTGCAAAAAGAATTTTTTTTCCATTGATACAGCAAATTGTCCATTTCATCAAGATTAAAATTGACAATCTTGATCAAAGCTCAGGTGAATAGGAAGAAAAGTGACGATTTTTCAGATGAAAAATGATGATTTTGGAAGGTTGACCTTGAGTTGACCTTTGACCTTTTGACCTCAAAAATAGTTCATTTCCCTATTTAGTGACTCAATGTGCAAATGCTGTTCAATTTTCAAGTCAATTGGATGAAAATTGAGGATTTTTGAAACTTGGCATACGTTGACCTTTTGGCCTATGTCGACCTCAAAAATACTTGCTGGTTGAATTCAGTGACCAGATATGCAAGTCCTCTTCAAATTTCAAGTCAATTGGATGAAAATTGAGGATTTTAGAAATATGACAAAAGTGTTTGACCTTTGGCCTATATTGACCTTGTGACCTATGTTGATCTCAAAAATAGTTGGTGGTTGAATTCAGTGAGCTGATATGTTAATCCTATTAAAATTTCAAGTCAATCGGATGAAAATTGACAATTTTAGAAATTTGGCCTATGTTGACCTTTTGGATCTATGTTGATCTCAAATATACTTGGTGGTTGAATTCAGTGACCAGATATGGAAGTCCTCTTCAAATTTCAAGTCAATTGGATGAAAATTGAGGATTTTAGAAATTCGGCCTATGTTGACCTTTTGGCCTATGTTGAGCTCAAGAATACTTGGTGGTTGAAGTCCACCAGATATGCAAGTCCTCTTCAAATTTCAAGTCAATTGGACGAAAATTGAGGCTTTTAGAAATTTAGCAAAATTGGTGACCTATGGCATATGTTGACCTTTTGATCCCAAAAACAATAGGCTTCTTGATTTTGACCCAACTGTACCATTTGGCGAAGTTTCGTGAAAAATTTTCCCTATTTTGGGAGATATAGAGGTGCAAAGTTTTTCGGTTTTCCAAAATGGCGGCCGAACCACGTGACCGATAATGTCATCAATTGGGCACAGTCTATTCCAGGGCAAGACAAATATGTGTGTAAAGTTTGGCGATTCTACGTGCAACGGTGTTGACGTAGTGCTGCGCACGGACAAACAGACAGACCAACCAACCGATCAACATACTTGCCGGAAAAGATACCGGCAAGTAACAAACAGACAGAGAATAATGCACAAGACCAACCAATATACTTGAAAAATCTTTGATTTTGCAAGTAACAAACAGACAGACAGATAAGGGTGCAAACATAACCTCCATTCACCTTTACCTTTGGTGGCGTAGGTAATAAAAAACAGAATATGTAGGGTGTCCACAAATTACTGTTCCAAATTCAAAATGTAATATAAAAAGAATGAAATGGGATGCAACGATGCAGTTTGCTGGATGTGAAAGGACATTTCTCAAAGTTTTATTTACTTTTCTTCTGTTTCCAGCTGTCTTTTGTGACACGTGATGTTACACTTGCTGCAAATTGTGTCCCCATAAGAAAAAGCGCGACCGTGTTCCCGGGTTTATAGAGAAACTAGAGCTTCCAGGGAAGCAGAACTCAACTGAACAACTTTAAAGTAGGTCAGTTGTCTGTACTAAATTTGACTTAAATGAAAAGCCAACAACCTTGTGCAATAATTTTAAGGTCCTTGTATCCTTATACTTGTATATGCCAGCCTATGGCGGCCATTTTGTGACAGATCGGGTTGACATGCGAAAGCAACCTACCTTGTGTGGTAAGGGTTAAACATTCTAAGTTTGATCAAAACTGTTAATATTTGTGGATGCTGGAGTGTTAACGTCGTTTTCATGACCGAAAACAAAATGGTCGCCTAAGTCCGCCATTTTTCAACGGATCGGGCTGAAATGTAATACCAACCTGGTCCTTCGGGTAAGGATGCTGCATGTCAAGTTTGATCAGAATCGGTTGATATTTGTGGACGCTGGAGTGTTAACGTCGAAAAGTTAACGGACGACAGACGACGGACGCTGGAGGGTTCAGTATGCCGTCCAGTTGAGTTAAAAATGAGCTACATAGGGTCAACCAAACTTCAGAATGGTCCATGAAAGGAAACCACCATCGAGAAAAAAGATTCGTGAGTCGAACAAAGAGTTTATGGGGACTGGTAGCATCCTGCAGAGGAAGACAGGAGACCAGCCTATATACTAAAAGGAGAAGGGTGTTTACGCGTATTTAAACACAAAGTATGTGTGTTGACGCGCGTCCATTTGTTCGAAAGGGTTCGTGCTATCATTGAATAATTTGGGGTACCTTTGGAAAGCTAGTAATCGATTTTCTTGGCACAAAAATCCGTGTCCGTTTAACCATAAAAGTGCCTGTTTTGAAACTCCGTTTTCCATGATAGAGGAAGGAGGACCCAGAGCTTTAATGTGGCGGTTCAAATGGTACGACAGCAGGAACCTTTTAGAATAAAGCGTGACGGACATGGAAGGAGTACACATAACTATATATACAACAGTAATACTTCTCAAACTATATATATATATATATACACACACACAAAGGGCACAAGCACACAAACAACAACAACAGTGGTGGCAGCAGCAGCAACAGCAACCACAACAACAACAACAACAACAACGTTATTAGGATCCCTTTTTCACATTAGGTGCTTCACCTCATTTTAAATCCTCATTGAGACGCTGTGTCTTGAAAACATGCCAGATATACGAGGATGTGTTGAAAAGTAATACTTCCTCGACGCAATTTATCCAAAACAGGTAAAGATATTCAAATGACACAAAGACAGATACTAGAATAAATCTTGTTGCTACCATGGTGCATATCTATTTCTCAATAATCACCAATGTGATCGACACATTTCCGCAAACGATCAAGTACCTTTGTGATGCAGTCAAGAACAGAACTATGCATCCTACCGACTTAACCAGCACTTCACAACAGCATTCACATCATCGTCAGAAGAAAAATGTTCTCCACGAAGGTGTTCTTTCAATTTAGGTGAAGAGATTTTAAAAAAAATCGGACCAAGCCAAGTCGGAGCTGGTGATCCTTTGTGGCAGCATTCCATTGACGTCTCTTACTCTCAGTATCAGAATGGTGCATTGTGGTGGTATTCCATTGACTATCTCTCACTCTCAGGATCAGAATGGTGCATTGTGGCGGTATTCCATTGACTATCTCTCACTCTCAGGATCAGAATGGTGCACCGAACTCTCATCTCCAGTCAGTCATCCCAAGTCTCATCTCCAGTCAGTCATCCCAGGTCTCATCTCCAGTCAGTCATCCCAGGTCTCATCTCCAGTCAGTCATTCCCGGGTCTCATCTCCAGTCGGTCATCCCCGGGTCTCATCTCCAGTCGGTCATCCCCGGGTCTCATCTCCAGTCGGTGATCCCCGGGTCTCATCTCCAGTCGGTCATCCCCGGGTCTCATCTCCAGTCGGTCATCCCAGCTCTCATCTCCAGTCGGTCATCCCAACTCTCATCTCCAGTCGGTCATCCCAGCTCTCATCTCCAGTCGGTCATCCCAGCTCATCTCCAGTCGGTCATCCCAGCTCTCATATCCAGTCGGTCATCCCAGCTCTCATCTCCAGTCAGTCATCCCAGCTCTCATCTCCAGTCAGTCATCCCAGCTTTCATCTCCAGTCAGTCATCCCAGATCTCATCTCCAAACTGCTCAGCTCATCATGGCTCGTTGCACAGATGATAGATAAACAGAGTCAAACCTACTTGGATAGAAATGGTAGATTATCAGGATCGCAGCTTTGATTGTCCACAAAATGGCTTGCGGGAAAGAAAATGAGTTTTCAGACTTAACGTGTGTGGTGCATTATTAAACTCGTTAATGCAACATGTGGTTTGTTGTTGTTGCTGCATTCTACACAACATGACGTTCTCCTCTTCCAACATTGTTATTTTTTTTATATATATTGCATTCTCACGATAGACTTCATTAAAGAACAAAAAAAAAAAAAAAACGTGGAAATCTGCCATATGCTCCTTAAGTCTAGCAGATAATACTTAACACTGTGATTGATGCTGTGAAGAGAAACAGGTTGAGATGGTTTGGTCATGTGTTGAGGAAGGATGAAAGTAACTGGTTGAGAAGAGTGATGGAAATGAATGTAGAAGGAAGTAGAGGACGGGGAAGACCGAGAAAGACTTGGCTAAAGATGGTGGAAGAAGAAATGTGGGCAAGGGGGTTAACAAGGAGAGATGCAGAAAATAGGGCAAAATGGAGAAGATTGTCATGGGGACCGCAAGGCTAACCCCTGCTCTAGCAGGGAAAATGGCCTTAAAATGCATGTTGTTGTTGTATTCCCACCGTCTCGCTTACCTTGCCAACATCTCCACGAGCTCCGCCCGTGGCATGCCTTCTGGAATGATGCGTGGGATGGCAGCGACACATGTACGGAATAGGTCGATCTTGGGTTTCCGCTCACCCCTGCAACAATTTTCCATTCTCAACAATGCACTCGGCCACAAGTGAAAGCACCGTTACACATTAGCCATTGTTCTACGTTACACCAACAACGATGCTGGTTACTTGTTTTAAGGGCAGTTGATAACTCACGTGATCATATCCTCTGGTTCCTTATTGAGCATTTGCACGCTGGTGAGGGTAAGCCCACGGCCCACCTCTTTGTCCAAGTGGCGTAGCATACTGTCAAGAGCCCGGCGTACGTGCGGATAATACAGAGCCATACCTGTCACACAGGATCTCATCATTACTCACCACTTTATCGGTGATGTCTAATTGCACCATTCACGACATCACACCATAAAAACATTGAATCCTCCCACCTTTGGAAACACTCACCAATGACTCTCGCTTCTTCATCCGTGAGGGTCTTGCTCAAGAAGGTCTTTTTGACCCGCAGTGTGTTTCCGGACGGCATGACTCCGACAGTGGTGGGCATTGGCGGCTCCCCATCCTTCTGCTGCAGGTTATCCGCGATGACAAGGAAGGCTCGTAGACCAATGTTCATGCGCTTGAGGGATTAAAATGCAGTGCAGGGAAATTAAATGGTGCTTTGTGCTTCTAACTGAACAGAGCTTATGCAATGCTGCGATCCCAGGTTCAAACCTCAAATACAGTGTTTATTTGTCCAAATTGTCTCCTCTCATCTTTGTAATCCTAACTATATTTCAATGAACTCGTTCAGAATTCCTATTTGTGATTGTAAATTTGGTTTGTTTTGGAGGTAATAAAAAAAACATTTCCTCAGCCAATTGCAGACTGAAAACGAGAACAGCACTCAGTAGAGAGCATACCTCCGCCTGGTTGGCCATATCACTCAATGGTGAAGCATCGCTTAAAAAATTCTAGTAGCCGGAACCGAATCTGGATCTTCACCAAAATCAAATCATTTCATCCTTGTCACATACACATCTCTGCCAAATTTCGTCCGAATCCGTCCACAACAGTTTGAGATATTTTGTTCACAAACAAACAAGAATACATCATGCAGAGCACGATACTTGCAAAATCCACCCCCCCCCCCCCCCCCAAGGATTGCAATTGATCCAGCAAATTGTCCATTTGATCAATATTAAAATTGACAATCTTGATCAAAGCTCGGGTCAATAGGATGAAAAGTGATGATTTTTAGATGAAAATTGATGATTTTAGAAAGTTGACCTTTGACCTATTGACCTCAAAAATAGTTTGTTTCCCAATTCAGTGAGGGACTATGCAAATGCTATTCAATTTCCAAGTCAATCGGATGAAAATGTGCCAACGGATCATGACGTGAAGCAAAATGGGTCACGTTTTGAGGGTACCCCCATACATTGGCCCCAAATGACAAGTTCATCCCAACTTATGCAATGTTAACATTTGATTTCATGTTCAGGACACTAGGGCATCAGAAAAATATACGGTCGGAGGTTTGTGGGGGGGTGCACGGCCAGCTATAGTAGCCCATGGCCTACAATGTATTCACCAAGTTTAGCCACAAGTCATCTGCAACTTTTTGAAATATCGTGCTATGTATCGTTTTTTGGCCCTATCACTCAATGATGAAGAATCACTTTTAAAACTTTTAAAATTCTCAAATCCGGATTCGGATTCGGATCGACACCAAAATTAAATCGATTTGTCCTCATCTCACACCCAACCATTTTGCTACCTCGGAGACATGCTGAATGGAGAAGGTGGATCAGACTCGGCAACGGTTGCTAGAGTGAGATGTGCATGGAAGAAGTTTCGGGAACTGGGTGGCGTGCTGATGATGAGGGGAGTGTCGTTGAAGCTGAAGGGAAAGGTGTATGCTGCATGTGTGAGAAGTGTTATGATTTATGGGAGCGAGACATGGGTAATGAACGTAGAGCAGCAACGAAGGCTGGAAAGGGTGGAAATGCGAATGGTTCGGTGGATGTGTGGAGTATCGTTGAGAGAGAGGAAGACAAATGATGAATTGCAAAAGATGATGGGAATAGAGCCTTTGATGGATGCTGTGAAGAGAACTGGTTGAGATGGTTTGGTCATGTGTTGAAGGATGAAAGTGACTGGTTGAGAAGAGTGATGGAAATGAATGTAGAAGGAAGTAGAGGACGGGGAAGACCGAGAAAGACTTGACGAAAGGTGGTGGAAGAAGAAATGCGGACAAGGGGGTTAACAAGGGAAGATGCAGAAAATAGGGCAAAATGGAGAAGAATGTCATGGGGACCGCAAGGCTAACCCCCGCTCTAGCAGGGAAAGTGGCCGTAAAATGCCTGTTGTTGTTGTTGTTGTTGTTGTTGTTGTCACACCCAACCAGTCCACCAAGTTTCGTCCGAATCCATCCACAACTTATTGAGATATCGTGCTATATATCATTTTTGGCCCTATTTCGCAATGGTGAACAATCACTTCAAAAATTATTGGATCCAGATTTGGATCCAGATCTTCACCAAAATCTAATAATTTTGTCCGTGTCACAGACACAACCTCTCCACAAAATTTCGTCTGAATCCATCCACAACTATTTGAGATGTCCTATTCACAAACAGACAGACAGATAGACAGACAGGGGTGAAAACATAACCTCCCTCCACCTTTGGTGGTGGAGGAAATGACGAAGAAGAAAAAAAAAAAACCTTTTTTTAAAATCATCAAATGACAACTAATTTGGTATTGGTTGAGGTTATCGGTTGTGCACCAAAATCAAATAGGATTCATGGAAAATACATTATTCTCGCACATGGTCACTCAGATCGACGTTAAACTCGGCGACGCATTTGCTGGCATTAGTTGGTGGCACAAAGGATCGATCCAACGGTGTCCTTTGCTAAGAGGAGATCTGCTATCTCTGGAACCCTGTTCAAATTACAAATTCCTGCTCGAACCTGCAGGGGGTACTGCATCAGAGGCTTTGCTGTGCTGTGCAGCAATAATGCAAACTCGCATCCACATACTGCACACATTGATATGTACTGTATATTGTATTCACACATTATACCTGACATGTTGTACTGTGTATTATGTGTGCACACATATACTTGATATGTTGAGAAACACACACACACACACACACACACACACACACACACACACACACACACACACACACACACACACACACACACACACACACACACACACACACACACACACACACACACGGCTTCGTTCCACCTTTTGAAACCCGCATTTGGAAACAACGACCAACGACACACTAAATGACCAATAAGCCCTTCTTTCATTATACTCATGGTTTCCAATGAGCAAATGCTGATTAATCTTTCAAAACCCCTTTAGTCTGAAGCCATTACAAAGTTTTCCATACCGGCTGGTACCACATGGCCATTGTGCCACTTGCCCCGTGGCATTTTGTTGTTTTTTTTTTGTTTTCTTTCAAACTTGCCATACAGTAATACAGCATTGATGCCTCTCCCACAAAGAGAAAAAAATGTATCCGTGAAGTTGGTTTAGCAGCATGAACAGGAAAAAAAAAGCTAGTTATCATGGCATGATAAAAGGAAAAATAAATGACGACCTTGTGATCCAAATAGGAAAAAGTGTAAGCGTGTTTTCACCGTAGGTTTATTTTCTTTAGTGCGAGGATAGAACGGACATTGCAGTTATTTGACACGGGCTAAAACAAATTTTCATCACGATGAGCAATGCCATTAATTTATTATTCATGGTCAATTTTTAAAATGAAAATAAAGCCAGGCTCACTAGCATGAAGGGGTTTGCAGTAACGGAGGTCATGGTAGTATGGGAAGCTATTTGCCAAAGCAACCGGCAAAACTATCAAAGTGACGAATGCAGATGGAAATTAAAAAGACACTTTGCAAAAAGGGGATTTTAAGGCATCAATTTTAAAAAGAAAACAAGGAGTTCATACTCTAGGTCCCCCACTTTTTGGGAGGTAGACAACAACAACAACAACAACAACAACAACAACAACAGGCATTTTAAGGCCATTTTCCCTGCAAGAGCGTGGGTTAGCCTTGCGGTCCCCATGACAATCTTCTCCATTTTGCCCCATTTTCTGCATCTCCCCTTGTTAACCCCCTTGCCCACATTTCTTCTTACACCATCTTTAGCCAAGTCTTTCTCGGTCTTCCCCGTCCTCTACTACCTTCTACATTCATTTCCATCACTCTTCTCAACCAGTCACTTTCATCCTTCCTCAACACATGACCTAACCATCTCAACCTGTTCCTCTTCACAGCATCCATCACAGGCTCGATTCCCATCATCTTTCGCAATTCATCATTTGTCTTCCTCTCTCTCTCAACGATACTCCACACATCCAACGAACCATTCGCATTTCCACCCTTTCCAGCCTTCGTTGCTGCTCTACGTTCATTACCTTCGCAAAAGCGGAAGGTTATGTTTTGATCGCTGTGTATTTATTTGTATGTCTGTGTGTGTGTGTGTGTGTATGTTATTCGCATAACTCAAAAAGTATTCAACCGAATTGCATGAAATTTGGTGGGATGATTGGTTATTATACGGGACACATTTGATTAGATTTTGGGAGCAATCGGGTCAAAGGTCAAGGTCAAGGTCACGAAAAGGTCAAAATCGTATTTTTACCATAGCGCGGTCAATTTTTATCCAATTGGCATGCAACTAATGCCAAAATGTTCAGAATTCAATGCCCGATCTTGTGATATACGACATGACCCAGTGAAGACATTACCCTTGTTAGCGGTTGGGGGTCAAAGGTCAGGGGGGTCACGACCTTGCAAAATGTGCGTTTTTTGTCATAACTCGGTCAATTCTTATCCGATTTGCATGAAATCAGCACCAAACTGTTCACTGTTCTGTTCCCTACACTCCCATGCCAAGTACAGAACAGTAGCTGCGGCGAAGGTATGCGCTCTACCGAGTGCCCGTTCTAGTTACCCATGTCTCGCTCCCATAAATCACAACACTTCTCACACATGCAGCACACACCTTTCCCTTCAGCTTCAACAACACTCCCCTCCTCATCAGCACGCCACTCAGTTCCCGAAACTTCTTCCATGCACAACTCACTCGAGCAACCGTTGCCGAGTCTGATCCACCTTCTCCATTCAGCATGTCTCCGAGGTAACAAAATGTTTTCACACCTTCCAGCTTCACGCCGTCTCCAAGATCCAACTCAACATTTCCTCCATCTGCAGCTCCTCTGTGCACACCTTACACTTGAATGTAGCTGCCACACTGGTTAATGACTCTCTCAAACCACTACATTTTTGATGAACCCACTCAGCGCACATTGTACATTGAATGGAATTCACTCCGACACCCTTCTGGCACACAGCACACGGCCACTTCCCAGTTTTTTCCACCTCACCGCATGCTTTACCACTTGCCATCACCTTCGTTTTTCCGATATTCACCTTCAGACCTTTTGTCTCCATACATTCCTTCCACTTGTTAATCTTCTCCTTCAGTCCATCCATACTTTCTGCAATTAACACCAGACCATCTGCATACAACTCCCACGGTAAACCCTCCTTTACGTTCCGAGCCAGCACCTCCATCATAGCTACAAACAGTAGTGGACTTAGTACCGACCCCTGATGCACTCCCACCTTCACTTCAAACTCACCACTGTTCCCGTCCTTACAGCTTTGCACGCTCTTTTGGACATTGCCATCACCACTCTGATCAACCATTCCTCCACTCCGAACTTCCTCAATGCCCATGTCACTACTTCACGTGGAACCCTATCGAATGCTTTCTCCAGATCAACAAACCCAAGAAACACCTTCTTCCTCTTCTCCATGTACTTCTTCTGCAACTGCCTCACAATAAAAAGCGCGTCTGTCGTTGCTCTTCCTGGCATAAATCCAAACTGCATTTCGTCAATCTTCACATTCTTCCTTATCCTCCTCTCCAACAACCTTTCCAATACCTTAATTCCATGCTCCAATAACTTTATCGCTCGATACGAGCCACAGTCCAGAGGGTCACCTTTCCCCTTGTATAGAGGGACGAGGGTACTCAGTTCCCAATCCACTGGGATGCGGCCTTCTTTCACCACCAGATTACAGATCTCTGTCATTCTCTTCACACCCCAACTTCCCGCTGCCTTCAACATATCTCCCACAGCTCCCGTCGGCCCTCCCGCTTTTCGACTCTTCATTGCTTTTATCGCTTCCTCAACTTCCTTCTCGGTTATCTTCTCTGCTGGTCCAAAAACTGGTTTACTCTCTATGTTGCCATCCCATTAATTCTCTGTATTCAACAGCATTTCCAAATATCTTTTCCATCTTCCTTTAATTCCATCTGGGTCGACAACGATTTGTCCCACTTCATCCTTCAAGCAACTCACCCCCATCATGTCACACCTCTCTTTCGCTATCTGCTTTGCAATCCTGAATACCGCTCTCTGATCTTCTTCCAAATCCAATCGTTCTCCGAACATTTTCCTCCCTGCCTCCTGTGGCTTTGCTACCTCTTTCTTTGCAGCCTTCTTGGCTGCCTTACAACTTTCATGCTCTGCCTTTTCTGCCCCCTTCTCCCTTCACCTTCTGCCACTCCTTGAACTTCTTCCTCTTCTCGTCAATCTTCTTTCCAACTTCATCATCCCACCACCATGTTTCTGAGTGCCTCGGTGGTCCTTTTGTCCATCCACATACCTCACCAACGGCTCCCAACAGACTAGCTTTCATTGACATCCAACCACTTTCAAGCTCAACCACATCATCCTCGACCCTACTCAGCCTCTCTTTTAATGCCTCCCTTACTGTCACCTCTTTCAACCTCCACACCTTCATTCTCGGTTGGTACTTCACCCGCCGAGCTCTCCTCGCTCCTTTCACCCTTACGTCGCAGACAACCAAGTGGTGCTGTGAAACAGCCTCCTCCCCCGGGATCACCTTTGTGTCCCGGAGGTACCCCTTATCTCGCCTACGCACCATCAGGTAGTCAACGGTTGTCGTCGACCCACCTGACGTGTATGTAACAAGCTTATTATCCTCTTTCTGGAACTGAGTATTACAAATCAACACATCAGCTCCATCAGCAAACTCCAAAATCCTTTCACCTTCTCCATTTCTCACACCATATCCGTAACCCCCATGAACTCCGTCAAAACCATCCATACTCCTTCCCACATGTCCATTTAGGTCTCCTCCTACCACAACAACTTCCTCATCTTTCACGTTTTCCATCAGCTTCTCTATCGCACACCAGAACGTGTCCTTCTCTTCATCGCTTCGACCAACCTGCGGAGCATATCCCGAGATGACGTTCACCAAGAGCTTTCCAATCATCATTTTCACCATCATCAACCTATCACTCACTCTAGTCACACTCACCACACTGTCTACAAACTCCTCAGAAAACATGACACCAACACCATTCACGCCCTCCAGGCACCCTTGCCACACAAACTTGTATTTCTGTCCCTGCCTACCCTTCACCATTCTCACACCACTTCCCTTCCATCTCGTCTCTTGCACACAACATATGTCCACTCTTCTTCTGACCAATACTTCCACCACTTCTCCTGATCTCCCTGTCATTGTCCCTGCATTCCATGTCCCAAACCTCAGAAACCGATCTCCACTTCGGGCTGTACCCTGCCCACATGTAGTTGTAATTGTCATGGTTCTCTTTTTGAGGCAATGTTTTTATGGCCGGATGCCCTTCCTGACGCCAACCCTCTTAGTCGCCTCTTACGACACGCAGGGATACGGTGTACCTATTCTTATCCAGGGTACACACTGGGTTTTGATTGTATGAGGATTATTGTATAATTGTATGAGGAATATATATCTGAAACATGAGATGTAAAGCGTCGACGTTTTTGAAATATCGAGTACACAAGCCAAGTTGCCGCGATGTTTGCCGTGGAAACATAATTCAGCCAATCAAAGATTTGATCTAATCAGGTTGAGATAATTTCATGAGGAATAGATACCTGCAATATGAAAGCGAAATGTTCAATGGCTTTGAAATATCGTGCACACAAAAGTAAATAGGCAGATGACCGGTTGGTTAGTCGGAGCTCATTTTAATGTCCAGCACCCCTCTGACCTCGTTCAAAATTATAACAGTTTAAGAAAATAAACAATACGAATTTGCTAATTCCACAAACAAAGTGTCTTACGTCACATTACATGATCAGACGTCCGACAGTAGTTCTGCATACAGATTAAAATTTCCACAAAAATGTATAAACCCTTTGAGGGATATAAAATAGTTCGTGGTTTTGTGTGTGCACGTGTGCACGTGTGCACGTGCGCGCGCACACACACACACACACACACACATGGCTGAGTAGATGGTGGAGGCTTACACTGTTATTGTATTTAAGCAGAGAAAAATTTGCATTTCGGAACCGATTCTGCAAAGTAAAGTGCATCAAATCCTAGAGGGTCGACTGTACTTTAAAGGCACAGCATATCTTCCTCAGAGCAACACGAGATAGGTACCAAATGCTGATTTTAAGCCTTACCACATGGAGCAACTAAATCACAGGAATATATGTATTATATATTTATATTAAGACAGTTTTATGACTTTTTTAAGACAATCATTTAGGACACGGCAGGGAAGGCTGACCCACATCAAGATTTATGATGCCAACTGGTATCTCTGTCTGCATGCATGTGTGATTTGTGCGACAGGTCTACCATGAGCCTCTGACCCTGTGTGGAAAAAAAATCCCAAAACATTTCAAGCAATATAATTGCAAAAGATCTACTGTGTTAAGTGGAGAAGCCTTAATTAATTTATTCCAGGATGCAGAGTTGACAACTGTCCAGAATTGTTACACGGGCTAAGAAACCACTCGGGCAGAACCAACACTCCGAAAAGAGCATGGCGCATCATCAGATCAGTTCATATACCATGCGCTATACGGAGCATCGGTTCTACCGAAGCAGTTTCTTTGACTAGGGTTACAACCCTGGTCGAGTTGTCACCCCGACACAAAAAGTCAGAGCAGGAATTTGTAATTTAGCCATGGTGCAACTTTGGCCATTGCAATTTGGCCAAAGAAACTGCTTAGATGTTAGTTAGATGTTAAACTGCCAAAGAAACTGAGAAGTGATGGTCTGTATCAATCATGCTACATGATCTGTTGACGCACAACGCCCTCTCTATAGTGTTGGTTCTGCCCAAGTGGTTTCTTAACCCAGTGATAGCTTGCCTCCTCTTCACAAAGGACAACGTGGGATCTTTAACGTCCACAAACTAATGCTGGCCCAGTCTAACAGCACACACCGATGCCTTGCCCTGCCTGTGAAACACAATGATGGCAGGTTATAGCTGGGCCAATATTCAAAGTCAATGGCGTGGCACGACAAATCCCCACGCTTCCTACTTACAACAAAGTAGAAAGATGGCAAGAAGTTCCACCAGGAACGACCTAATATCAAATTTTGAGTAAAAAAAAAAAACTTCTGTTTTGACCGCTGTGACCCAAAGGCCCATCTCTCCTGGGGCATGAACCCGGGGGTCAAATCCTAAAAGTCGATACATATTTCATGCGTCCCTTAATGTTGATTGCATGTGCAGAATTTAATTAAAAAGTGTTTAAAAATGAGCCCGTAATTGCATTTTTTGATATTTGGCTTTTGACCTCGCCCCAGGGGCAGGGCCAAAAATGATACCGCTTTCACACCTTCGTGCCATGTGGTGATCACAACTACCAAGTTCAGTGAACTTCTGCACAATCATTTAGGAGTACATGGCCTGACGGACGGACAGACGCAGCTGATTACAATATCCCCCCGGTTTTTTTTTTTTTTTTTAAGTGTGGGGATAATAATCATGATTATAATAATATCCAAATTTTTTAACTTGAAATACTCCTGCAACTTAAAGACCGAGTGCAAACCTCAGGGTTAATGCTGAAGGTTTTGGGTGAGCGCCCAACACTGAGCAGGTCAAATATGATCTCCTTCATGGCAAAGTCCAGCCGCTCCTGTACACAGAACAGTTTTCATCAGCAACACGTCCTCACAAGCCAACAGTACCTCCACATAAATTGTAGTGGCCGAATAATCAGGACATGAGACCAGAATCCGCAAAATGGTGGAGTCAAACAAGATTCAAGGATTCCAAGCTTTGAGAAACAGCTATCTATTCTCCGCATAACCATCTTACTATTTTACCAAGCTACCTCACTAACGACCTTTAGGTAAAGGAGAGATCTATCTGCCTCATGCGTTCTGGTACAGCAGTACCAACCCACACATTGTGGGTGACTCCACTTCCTTGAGTCAATCTCGAGTGATTACTAAAATGCTGCCAATGAAAAAAACATCACCATCAATAAATAAATAAACAAGAAAAACGTCATGCCCCTCCCAAAAATAAAAAGTTGCCATGGATACATTAAATTGTCCATTTCATCAAGATTAAAATTGACAATCTTAATCAAGTCTCGGGTCAACCGGATTAAAATTGATGATTTTTCAGATGCAAATTGATATTAGAAGTTTGACCTTAAACCTTTTGACCTCAACAATAGTTGGTTTCCCAATTCAGTAATGCTCTGTGTAATTGCTGTTTACTTTTCAAAGTTAATAGGATGAAAAGTGATGATTTTATAAGTTTGACCTAGAGTTGACCTTTTGACCTCAAAAATAGTTGGTTTCCCAATTTAGTGACTCAATATGCAAATGCTGTTCTATTTTCAAGTCAATCGGATGAAAAAATGGCAATTTTAGAAATTTGACCTCAAGATGACCTTTGACCTCAAAATCAATAAGCCTCTTCCTTCTGACCAACTCTACCATCTGGTGAAGTTTCGTGAAGATCAGTATAAAATTGTGACCTGTATACTTGAAAATCTTCGATTTTGCGAGAAATAAAAACCTTTAACCATCGAGAGGGAAACTATTACACTGCACAACTTTACAATTAGCTGCTTTTTGACAAAATGCTACATCAGTTGTGTTTGGGTCTCCAAAAACTTTTAACACTATGTACAAATTGGATGTGCCCATGTAAGTTAGAGTTCTTACAAACACGAAGAGCAAATATCCCATGCTAAGCTGCCTATACCAGACGTGCCTTCCCCATGCAAGTCCAATCAGTAATTCAGATTTTAAAACAGTGCGACCTTCACCGATTTACCAACATCATGGTGCAATAACCTGTGAGCAAATGTTTTACAGGTTTGCCTTCACTTCGCCAACTTTTGAAATCGACCTCTACATCTCCAGTGCAGTTCAGCTTACTGCAGCGATGATGACCAGTTTTTCAACCTCTTGAGTATTTTCAAGAAACCTAAATTTGAGTAAGTTTTTTATTCTGAATTTCACCAATGGTCACAAGTGTGAAAACACGACCAATATGAATTCCAGAAACAATATCTAAATTTCCGAAGCTTTTTGAGCTTGTCCATGCATCCATAACATCAGTGTGATTTGCATTAAAATTACGGACAATCTATAGCACAGAGATATGCAGGTCTATTATACAAATGGCGTTAAAGTAAAAGAGTGTGTGGAAAGGGAATGCCTCCAATTATTTTTCTCCAACACAGGTAAAGACAGACACATCAATCTATATTCTCCCACTGTGCTGTTCGCGTCCTGCTGACATAAACAGCGCTTCACAGTGGCCTTGGCATCATCGTCTGAAGATAACTGTTCTCCACAAAGGTGTTCCTTAAGTTTGGGGAAACAGGCAAGTCAAATCTTGCGGTGATCCTTTGTGGCGGTACTCCATTGTCCGTCTCTTTCTCAGGATCGTAATGATGCACCCAACTATAATCTCCAGTCATGCCAAATCCTATCTCCCGTGCTACACAGCACTGACAATGTCGTGCTGCTCTCTGCCATCTTGACTAAGGTAGCACTGAGACATCTAGTGCCAAAATCACGACACTTCGCACCAAGTATCGGGAAGAACTAATATGTGCACTGCGTGTTGTTCAATTTGAATACCTTTACCTATTTTGGAGAAAAAGAATAGGAGGCGTTACTTTTCAACACACGAGAGCTCAACTTGTCAAACAGTTTGTAGTTTTCTCTCTCATTGGCCCCCCGCTCTAGCAGGGAAAATGGCCTTTAAAATGCATGTTGTTGTTGTGTGTCTCTCATTGGCCCAGAAAGATTGAGCGACGGACGGACCTGCGCAATGAACTGGATTATTTTGACGAAGATGTTGAGAGGCGTGTCTCGAGGGACAACGCTGCGGGAGCCTTTAGGGAAGAGCGCCCCGACGATGGTGCTTAGGCGGCTGAAACACAATGTTATGACAGCATCTCAGGGAACATCACATCTCTAAGTGTGATCATGCACAGCAACTGGAAAGGACAAATGTAGAAATCAAACCACTTGTGTTTGTAGCTTAAGAGCAACTTCTTCTGAAGTCGTTCAGAACTTGCTGTGGGCACACCTTTGAGTCACAGTGTTGCTCTCACATTTGATGCGGATCATGTAAACCCAAAGCAGGCGGTACAGCGACTCCAACGCCACTCGAGACATTTTTGGATCTTTGTTCTGAACAAACACACCCCCTCAACACAATTAGTCAGAAATATATATATATGTATATATATCATTACATTTATTATTACATATTGATTTATTAAAGCTATTGATGGAAAAATAATTTTTTATTAACCATGATAAACTTTACAACTCACAATAATTAAAACATGTTGATAGCATGATGTTTGCAAAAATAATAGCGTTATGAAAACGTAGCACCTTCAGGTGAGAGAGGCAGTTGGTAAGAAAAATATGCCAGCTGCTCAAAAAGAATGTCTTCTGACTGACACAAAGTAGGCAGGTTACCAGCGGAAATAAGGCCTGAGAATCAAGGTCAAGTGGGAAAAGGTAGGAGGAGAGACAAAATATACTGTTTGAATGTCAGAAACATTTGACACCATCACCCTTCATTCACCCAACAGCCTCCCAAAGCCAGTAACATGGCAGAAAGACCATGCTTTCAGCATCTCATAAGCACACTGTCACTCAGCAAGATATTTTAGGTACAGTGGTGTTGTACAGGTGAGGACACTGGGCAGGTATTCCTGAAAGTGTGCGTTTAAATCCAGGCGAAGGCAGCCGCATTAATGATTCGAAATCCAAGCTTCACGCCACTGAGGTGGGTGGCCTCAGGAGAAGTGTATGCCAAGAATGGATTGTCAAAAAAAACCCAGCCAGCTCACTAACAACCTCCAAATTGAGGATAATATTCCCAACCCATGTAATGTGTGGTTTACTATGTGTGACACAATTCCACTCATTGTGGTTGACTTATTGCCTTCCCTTGTTACATCCAGGTGGTCATTTTGAAGGATTATGGGATTTTATGTACAATGAGCGATCCACTTAGATGCGGGAGCGCAGGAAGAAGGAAGAAGGAGAGAGAGCCTAATTGCTTGTCATAACCACCTCAAAATGAACAATAATATGAAGAAAAGTCACCGAACATCCTGTTCGGCAACAATTTCTTCCCATTTAAGCCGATGATAGAAAGTCGTGGTACATACATGTAAAGCTGCAAAGCGGGAAAATAAAATGCAAAGTACAGTCAAGAAATGCTAGCGATCTAGAGTGGTAATTTGCTTAAACTTACACATTCAAGTCAGTCACAAGCGTTATTTGGAAGCAGCCCCATAAACACTGCTTAAAAACAACAGCAAGAAAAGATCACATACACGTGTGGAGTGCATCTGGAAAGACCAATGGCTAAGATGGACAAGTAAAGAGGTGAGAGAAACCCACTGTCATAAAACTTTCAAACTTAATCGTAACATGTAAGGAGCATATACATTGGTAAACATCGCAGTGTAAGCTTTAAATCATCATCACACAGGTGGTGCCAATCAAGGAGGTGCAGTTTACAATTACCAAGGAATGCTTCTTTCGTGACGACAGTTCAAATGTGGTGGGGTAAAGCATGTCCACAAAGTTACGAAGGCAGGGAACGTTCACCTCGTTTTTCACAGTCTGTGGAAACAAGATGGCACGAACAACTCGACTACATTGAACACGAGCGGATAACCTGGTTCCACCAGGCTGTTGTTTGGCTGTTGTCCGCTAGGTTCCACCAGAACACTGGCGGATAACCTGGTTCCACCAGAGTGTGGAATATTCACGGAGTTTGCATGAATATCTTTAAATTGATATATGTGGGAAAATTACATGCCCAGACCAGGAATCAAACCCAGGTCCTCTGGAAAACTGTACTAGTGCTCTGCCATTTGAGCTCAGAAGTTAAGTTTTCACACCTGTTTGTTAGTCTGTGGACATGATATCTCAAAAGGTTGTGGATGGAGTCAGACGAAATTTGGTGGAGAGGTTGCATATGTGACAAGGACGAAATGACTAGATTTTGGTGAAGATCCGGATCAGGATCCGATAATTTTTTAAGTGATTCTTCACAATTGAGAGATGGGACATAAACGATATATAGCACGATATCTTAAAAGTTGCGGAGGAATTTGGACAAAACTTGGTGGACATGTTGGGTGTGTGACAAGGAAAATCTATTCCATTTTGGTGAAGATACGAATACGAGTCCGGATATGAGAATTTAATTTTTTTTTAATGATTCCTCACCATTGAGTGATGGGGCCAAAAACAATATATTGCATGATATTTCAAAAAGTTGCAGACGACTTTTGCCAAAACTAGGTGGATGAGTTGGTTAGATGACAAGAACAAGCAGATTAGATTTTGGTGCAGGTCTGGATCCAGATCTGGCCTATTGTTGGGATACAAAACGTAAATTGTTTGGCCTAGCGGATGTATGAGCTCTACTGAGTGCCGTTCTTGTTGGACTTGTTTATTACAGCAACTGCTTGACACCTTCTGCAATGTTAGTACATTGACTAATTGTGACCTTTGACTTGGAAACTCATTCATTTTGAGCGAGGTCGTCGTTGAGTATATAAACAAACAAAAAAGGACAATGATATTGGCCCGACCATTTAACCCAGAACCATTATGACTTCATTTGTGAGGAAAAGTGCAGCTGTTTAAAGCATTTGCATGAAATCAAGAGCAAACAAAGAATGTGCCTCTTACCGCTGCGACTGGTACCAGAATCTCAACGAACAGGCCAGCAAGAGCGTGCTTTATGTCCTTGTCTTTTACCTCCAGAAAATACTGTGCACATTCCTAAAGGGATTAAAGTAAACACAGTCAACACCATTACAACCATTATGACCATCAATAATATCAACAGCGCTGTTGCCAAACACACACGCATGATCAAATACATCAACATTAGCGTGGGCTGGCAGGATAGCCTAGACTCTAGAGGTATACATGGCGTCTCTAAGCTGTGGAGCCTGGGTTCAATTGTTGGCCTGGCTATAAACTGTCATCCTGGTGTTTTGCCTGAACGGCGAGGGAACACTGCGTGTGCCCTCACTTGGATAGATGTTAAACCGGGCATTCCGTTTGCCGGCATTAGTTGGTGGATGCTCAAGACCACAGGGTGTCCTTCGTGATGAGTAGGCAAGTTATCGCAGGTACCCTGGCCAAATTCCAAATCGCTGCTAGAACAGGTGGCGTGCATCAACGGCACAGCCATGGCCTGAACAATTGACGCTAACCACATCCATGTGCTGCATATGAAAGGGTGCAGTGCAGACATAGTGTACTTCAATTTCAGCGATCCAATTTGGCTTCGATTCTCGGCCCAGGTATAAGCTGTTGGATTGGTGCTTTGCGGGCAGGGTGTTGTACCACAAGCTCGCAACAAGTATGCCCCGTCAGAAAAACTCATCTTACAAATCTCAAAACTGAACTCTCCAAACAGTCTCCTTACTCCAAGTCATGGTAGCACCTTTCCAAGTCTGTCTCTGGTGTATGCTCTCCTTCCGGACATACCCAAAGTCTACAGCACTTCATGTACAGTACTTCTCACCCGAGAAGGTAGTCAGTTCTATCCAGCCTTGACCCTGCTTCGGCAATGGGTCCAAATTGCATCAGTATCCATGTTCTCAAATCCTACTCTGCTGTTCTTGCTCCCCTCCTATCTCCTAGTCTGTCCTTCTCCTTTTCCTAACCCCCTTCTGCCTGGAAGTCAGCAGGCATCACTCACATTCGCAAAAATGGTGGAAAAACAGACCCTACCAAATATAGGCCAGTGGGTTGCTTCCGATTACAAGCAAAGTCATGGAATCAATCACTGCTTTCGATGTCATGTCCTTCACGTTTTCAAGCAGTCTGATCTCTGTCCATCATTTTGGGATTCTATCCCAATCACTCAACTCTGCACGTGCTTGTGTTCGTCCCTCAGCATTGGATGGAGGCTCTCAAAATGAAATAATGCCTCCGCCGACTTCGTCGGTCATGAATTCGTCGGCGGAGGCATAAACAACAGGTTCAACATGATCACCAACATGTTCAACATGATCTCAAAATCAACATGCTGATGCTCCTCCAAAAACATGTGCCTGGACAAATATTGGGCATTCCACACATTTGCTTGTCAAGCTTCCCGCCTGTGGCATAGAAGGTTTCCTTTGTTCCTGGACTTCTGATTTCCTCCACTCACACAGTTAACATGTTCGCATCAATGGGACCCTCATCTGCCCTCTCCCAGTGGAGTCTGCAGTTCCCCAAGGCAGTGTTCTGGGCCCAGTCTTGTTCCTAATGTATACAAATGACTACTCTGATGCTCAGGAAAACTCGCTCTTGCTTTTTGCAGACTCCACATTGTGCCGTGCAGTACCTCATCCCTTTACTCTGCTGATCTGGAAATGATGAGACACTACTTGACAAATGGAACATCTCAAACCCTGGAAAGATCATCAAATGATCCAATCTATTTTCTTTGTCAACCACTGAAAGAGGTTCAGTCTCTCATCATCAGCTATTACCTTTCTTGGGCTGATCATATAAATATAGTCTCCAAAGCCAGCTGCAGACTGGACAACCTCCATCGATCCAAGTTTTTCCTTGGAAAATTGGAATTACTCTACTCTCAGCCTACAAGGCCTTTGTTCGTAACTCTATTGAGTACTGCACTCCTCTATGAGATGGCACCACAACATCATATCTGTCTCTCCTGGGGAGGGGTGGTCAGGAGGGGGGGTGTTTTGTACACACAGTCGAGGCTCATGCAAAAGCTAGTACACTGAACGGATCAGGACGCAACAGTCAAAAACAGGATGCAAAACACGCGTGCAGTTATTTCCTCCACTTCCCCCCCTCCCAGCCCCCACCCCCCCCTCCCCCACCCCTTATTTTCCTGTTCGTTCATCAACTTGATGTTTATCCCATTGTCAGTAAATAAGTAAATTAAAAGGGTGTTGTCCCTCAGATGGACATTAACCTGAGATCCTTTCTACTACCATAAGTTGATGTACATTAAAGATCCCAAGATGTTGTTGTGGGTCTAGGAACCGGCACCGAAGGCAATGGCACCCAACATAGGGTCCTCAGTAGTTATTTCCATAGTGATTAGAGTTGTTCCTTCCCCTTGTGTAGTGGCTTAGAATGTGATACAATGCATTAGTGAAGGGTTATAGAGGTTTTCCCCTTTCCACCACATTTCCTAGGGGTTAATTGTAAATCCCATACAAGCTTCATAGCACGCACAACGCGGGTGCTAATTTACATAATCGCGCGAAAAGCTGGTTTGAATCACGTGCCAGAACCCACCGGCCACTTTCCCGAATCCCCCCATAATCTTATTTTACACGATCCCATTAGTACACACTATTTACCAATAATTAATACCCATTTTTATTTGCACTTGGGTTTATTCACACGTTAATGTCCATTGCATTAAGACATTATACATGCCCTTCATTGCCACCCGACCCAAAAACCTCACCACTCCACTCGCCACAAAGTTCGCTTCAACACACGGGACTGCTCACCTTCCTCGTCATAATCACTTCATCTACCAAAACATGGTTGTGTCTCACTACTTAGAGGCACGGCAAGCGTAGTGCAGCAGCGGCAAAACATATCAGAACAAACAGACGCTAATTGGCCATTAGCGTCCTGTCGACATTTAATCGCTCCGTCTGTCTTTACAAAAATTTGTAAAGTCCACTACAATTTGTAGCTGTGATGGAGGTGCTGGCTGGGAATATAAAGGAAGGTTTACCATGGGAGTTGTTGCATGCAGATGATCTGGTGTTGATTGCGGAAAGTATGGATGGACTGAAGGAGAAGATGAACAAGTGGAAGGAATGTATGGAGGCAAAAGGTCTGAAGGTGAATATCGGAAAAACGAAGGTGATGGCAAGTGGTAAAGCATGTGGTGAGGTGTAAAGAACTGGGAAGTGGCCGTGTTCTGTGTGCAGGAAGGGTGTCGGAGTGAACTCCATTCAATGTACAATGTGCGCTGAGTGGGTTCATCAAAAATGTAGTGGTTTGAGAGCGTCATTAACCAGTATGGCAGCTACATTCAAGTGCAAGGTGTGCACAGAGGGAGCTGCAGATGGAGGAAATGTTGAGTTGGATCTTGGCGACGGCGTGAAGCTGGAAGGTGTGAAAACATTTTTCTACCTAGGAGACATGCTGAATGGAGAAGGTGGATCAGACTCGGCAACGGTTGCCAGAGTGAGATGTGCATGGAAGAAGTTTCGGGAACTGAGTGGCGTGCTGACGAGGACGGGAATGTCGTTGAAGCTGAAGGAAAGGTGTATGCTGCATGTGTGAGAAGTGTTATGATTTATGGGAGCGAGACATGGGTAATGAACGTAGAGCAGCAACAACGGCTGGAAAGGGTGGAAATGCGAATGGTTCGGGTGGATGTGCGGAGTATCGTTGAGAGAGAGGAAGACAAATGATGAAATGTGAAAGATGATGGGAATAGAGCCTGTGATGGATGCTGTGAAGAGAAACAGGTTGAGATGGTGTGGTCATGTGTTGAGGAAGGATGAAAGTGACTGGTTGAGAAGAGTGATGGAAATGAATGTAGAAAGAAGTAGAGGACGGGGAAGACCGAGAAAGACTTGGCTAAATGTGGTGGAAGAAGAAATGTGGGCAAGGGGGTTAACAAGAGGAGATGCAGAAAATAGGGCAAAATGGAGAAGATTGTCAAGGGGCCCACAAGGCTAACCCCCACTCTAGCAGGGAAAATGGCCTTAAAATGCCTGTTGTTGTTGTTGTTGTTTGTCTTTACAAATAATTATGTGCTCCCAGTAGCCGTCCTGTGCCGAGAAAACGTTGTTAACCGTACCACCCATGTTAATCATGGAGCTCTGTCCGGTGACGCGGCTGAAGGACTGCCTGAAAGAATTCGGCTGCGAAGGTCTGACGAGGGCGGGGCTAAATGGCAGTGCACCACCTGACTTCCCAGATTTTGCCACGAGACTTCTTGATCCACTTTCAGGCCCCGCCTTCAATTCGGGATTATAAAAGTGCTGCGGGCAAAAGTTCAGCACATAGGTGTAGGCGTTGGTTCTTGGCTTTGGTCCTGCATTGGCGGCTTGTGCTTGTCCTATCGTGCTTCACAATCGGCAATTGAGACTCGAGTGGTGGCATTGGTGTTGGCGGGGTCGAGCTAGGAATCGAAGCATTGGGACACACTGAGCGAGCGCATCGTCAGGTGCATGTTAGGGCCGAAGCCATGCCACACGTACACATATCTTTTAGGAATGTACACAGTAGGTGAGTTGTCTCATGCATTCTTTTCTCAGCTATTTTTAGTTCATCATTCTCTCTTGAACGCAGACTCACCATCAACAAAGGGGGCATCAATGATTAGTGGCGTCACCGTGGCCCTACTCCTCTAGTGACCACCACTGATAACGCACCTTCGCAGATTATCTTGCACCACACACATTTACACGCATGACACCCACGACACAGTGCACCCTTGATGACTAAAACACACCCTAGACACAACAGTATTTCTTTCCTTTGATCCCCTTTCTTTAGCGCTTGGGTCGCCACGTCTGCTTCTAATCGTCTGGTCGCCACGGTAAGGCATAGGATTAAGTCTGCATCTCATTAATTCCCTTTGCTTTGTAAATATCGCTCAATTGCTTTGTAAATATCGCTGCATGCTTCATCGCTTGTGATCGCTTGTATATTTTGAATCTGCATTCCCCATTTGTTCCCTATGCATGCACCCCTTCACCCCCACAGAACATTAAAGTCCTCGAGTTCCCTCCCCCTTCCTTTTGCATAAATTGCCCCCGTTTTTATAAATAATAAATCCCTTGTTGACGTTCCTTTCCAATCTATTCATGTCCATCATTTCCTCCATTGATCCAGCGCTGTTCACACTTAGCTTAGCCTGGGAGGTTATAATTCCCAAACAAATTGGCTCATTCAGTCTGGCATGCACCAAGCGGTAAGCGCAGCGCGGCAGCCCAAATTAAGATCGCATTAAGATAAGATTGGTGCATAGCCGAGAGCGCCTTCCCCAATTGGAAAGTCGCGTGGCACAGGTAAACGATGGTTAGACTGACAACCCTGTAACTGCATGGAGGACCAATTGGCGTTCGGGGTTGGCTGGCAACCTGCCGCGGTACAAAGTTATTTGTGCTTGGTAGCCTCAGGTCCAGTAAGTTTGAGGAGATCCAGGGATTCTCCCGCATAGTACATCCAAAACCCATGGCACATCTTTCAGGAAGAGTACACAAATGATTGTTGGCACCCTGAACAAATCCAAATTCCTACTCTTACCAATAAAGACACTGTTTTGTGCTTTACCCCAAAATATAAAGCCTGAAACATCAGCACTTCCTGGTGCTTTTTCTGGTTTTGTTCTATCTCTAATACAGTACGTACACGAGAAAAATTGTTTGGGCATATTTCACAAGAATAAGCCTTATGATCCCACACCAAAGCTAAACAGAAATTGTTAAAGAACAAAGAAAAACAGGATTGAAACTGGTAATAAAGCTCCAACTGGTATCACATTTATTGAAAGGGAAAGAGATAATGATGTATGTCCTGAGCGGTAGCATCAGATCGATGACTTCAACCAAGGTCACTACACCTTTGGTGCTCATGTCGGTTCTGATCAAAATGTTTGAAGCTGATACTGATGAGCGTCTGCTCTGGTTTTGGGAGGTTGGTGACTCAATTCCGACCCTGGCCGGGTCATACCAAAGACTTCTAAAATGGTATGTGCTGCTTCATTGCTTGACACTTAGCATCTAGATTCTAGAAGATAAAGAAGAGACAAACTCCTTTGGTTGGCATCCATGGGGAAAAGGAAATTCCTCCTTATTTGCCTTGCTGAGTGTCGAGAGAAATGTGATGTCATAAAGATGGCACTACTGGTACCCAGAGGGCTCTGGGAAATGATGTCACCCCTCTTATAAAGATCAGTGGCTGTGTTTATCTGAAGTCAGGTAGGGCGTTGTCTCATCTATTTGCCGACATGCATGCCATTTGTGTTCCAGCTCTTCCATGAGCCTTACACCCTGTAGAAATTTTTATTTTCAAACACTACAGGCCAACTTTGTGATGTCACTGATCATTGGACCTGCAGTATGAACTCACCAGGAAGGCTGAAAAAGGGCACCGACACTGTTTGTGCAATTACATCGATAGTGGCGTTCTAAGGACGAGACACTCATATGTCTGGACCCTGTGAACATTTCGCAATTCCTGAGCTTTTGCTGGTGTCTTCCAGAGCATGTCATTAGAGGTGATGTTGATATGCAGCTCCATGTTCATCGAGTGAGGGATTTCTGACAACTAAGCTTAGCACCCATGGCACAACTGGCCACAGCTCGCTGAACTTGTGCATCCAGAGAGGTGGGATCTGTATACAAAAGTTTGAGGAAATGCTTAAACTTGTGTATATAGACACCTTCCTTAAAAAAAAAATGGTAGATAATTTTTACCAACTGCAAAATAATACCTTCTGTATCTGTTAAACTGCCAAAATCAAGACTCTCTGCTCACCTTCACTCCTTCATTCCTATTTTCTCCCACCTCTGGAACAAACTCTCTCACTCTCTTCAATCCCACTCCTCCCTCCAGGTCTTTAAAACAGCTGTTCACCACCATCTCTTATCTTCCCCCATCCAAAACCTTGATCTTTTCTACCCCCACTAATTTCACCCCAAATCCACCTTTTTGAAATACCTACTTCTTTCCTGGAAGTCCTTGGTGTCTTTGTGTTTTATACTTCTCCCACCCCCTCCCCTTTCCCACGCCTCCTCCCCCCAAGCCCTTTCCCTCCCACACATCTCCCGATGTCCCTGCTGTCAAATGTTGTGTTTGTGTGCTTCCCCTTCTCTGCCCATCTTGTCTACCGCTCCCCTTTTTATATACTTTGTTTGTCTGTTTGATTTGTTTGTGTGATAAATGTTAGCTTTCAAAGGAAAGCTGTACCTGCAAGAACTGAAAAGACGCTTCAAATTCCTCAACAGGGTACATCTTCACACGGAAGAACTTGAGGCCCATTATAAGGCTGATGATGCTCTGTGAAAGCGGTGGTGAAGGCTCCTTCTGCCTGAGCTCCCGCAACTCAGTCACAAATTTTTTCCGCACCGTCTGGAACCTGAAATATCATCACTCACGTTCAACGTCTGCCAAATTAAAACAAGTTGGTTTTACCAAGTTAAAATTTTTTTAAGAGTTGAAACTTTAGCCTGTGGCAACAGTTTATCAGCTTATGCCCAAAAATATTACAGAAGACCTATATTAAATGAATGCTTATTTTTCTGGCTGGTATCAGCCGTCTGAGGGCTGGCAGGAAAGAGACGCATGCGCAATCACCTCTGAGATATCTCACCTGGGTTCGAATTTCGGTGCTACTATAAAATGCCATCCTGGTGTTTCGTGTGCAGAGCAATGCATCAATGTGTAGTTGTGTACGCCATCCATCTGAAGGACTTAAAGCCAGACAACCCATCTGCCAGCAATATTTGTGTTGGTGGATGTTATAGATTCCAAGGTGTGTTTTGCATAGAGTAGGCGAGTTATCGCCAGAACCCTGAACCAATTACAAATTCCTGCCAGCCACGGCCAGTCAGTCACAGAAAGACTTGGGCCTGAACCTCACCCGGCCAATCCCACAAGGCAGAAATAATTGGGGTCGTTCAAGAAGAGGAAAAGTGGCGGTGAGATCAGCATGCCAAGCTTCATGCACATCCAAATTAAGTATCGATTATTCCAATTTAGTTCCTTTTCTTTACAGATATTCATCTCATCATGCACGGATGTGAAACACGTACATTTTTGAAAAAGCACAAAATTGAAGTTGTTCATTTTGTTACTTGGTTCTAGTTTATTTTAAGTTGATGTGCACAAACGTAAAAACAACCTCCATCCAGACTTATGCAGATCTACTCGTACATCCAGATTCGACCTGAATCGAAGGTGTCATGGTTAGAGCATCCGCCCCGAGTCTTGGAGGTCAGCGGTTTAAATTTGACCCCAGCTGAGTCATACCAAATACTTGAATAATGGTATGTGTTGCTCCTTCCTTGAGGCTCAGCATTTTAAAATGATACAGCACAGACAAACAACAATAGGTTGGCAATACTAGCACTGGTTTTGTTGGGCCTGCAACGAAGTTAAAAGAAAGAGAACTCATTATCTACCCATAGTTTTGCATCTGTATTTACCGAATACAACACAGATGGGGAGCCTCCCAAAACGATCAAAAATTAATAAATAAAAGGTTCAAAACAAAAAAGTTTGGAACCCCAGTTACTCCACTACTTCAATAATTTCTGCTTTAAAAAATAAAATAAGATGACGAATCCAATGAAGAATCACAAAACAAAAGCTGTCAAGACCTATGACCGTGTGAACGACTTTCAGTCTAAATGACCACAGGGATTTACATGGATGGAGAAAACAAAACAGGAACGATAAAATTTCCAGTTATGCAAACACCCAAAAACAAACATTTTGTAGTCCTTTTACGTATTCTTAAAAAAAAATTATATTTCTGTATGTGTGAAAATTTGCTTGTACCTCCAGAGAAAAAGAAAGCTGGGCACACATTCTACCTTCGGGCACAATACTTCCGCATATGGCACATGTATAAACGGACTTACTTTGATTGAGCCAGAACTCCGATCACCTCTGCATAAAGGTCAGCAATGATGTGCATGTTCCCAGTGTTGGGTCCTGTGTATCTGCAAAGCCAACGACGACGCGCAAACCACAACTACAATCACTCATATGAATGAGCAGGCCCAGAAGATATATCACTATGGAACATTACAGTCGTCATAGTTGCTCATCTCAAACCCCCTCCTGCTGCATCAGTGTGCCAACAGCTGAAGGTCATGAACGTTTCATAGCTCGGATTTTATGCTGCACAGGTCATTACTCCATCATAGGGTGCTGCCAAAGCGGCCTCGAGTCAGGACAGGAATTTACAATTTTGTCAGGTAGCGGCACACAATGGCCTACTGTTTTCTAAAGGCAACATGGTATCTTCAACATTCGCAAGCGAACGTTAGTAGGAGACAGCCGGGCCTTGCATCCCTTCCAGGAGTCGACATACTCAGAGCTGCACATCACCATTATGACAAACAGTATGGTTGGGATTCAAACCCAGTCTGAACAGTTCGCAGGTGAGTATGCTACCTCTGAGCTATCCTGTTAGGCCCAAATAAGTTGCTGCAGTGACTCGTTTGATAAAATGATTTGGCACTTGGTAAGCATACTACTGTTTATGGTCATCATTGCTCCCGCATGATCCAATGCTATACTTCGCAAGTCTGATGACCTCACAGCCAAAGAATCCACGAGCCCCAATGGAGAAAAGGAAATATTCCACCGCAATTCCACCAAGGTTCCCAATGTTATACATCACCGATTATCTACATCTGCAAAACGTTATGGAACTTTCATGGTTGTGATGATCCGCAGCCAACGAGATATGGTGGTGATAGCATCAGCATTTTTTGCAGCAGATTTGTTTCGCTTAGCCGTGTGCTTCGGCCATTCAACAATAGCGTCACAAAACAGGCATGCATGCTCCAGACGCAACAACACCTCGTGCATCAGGAGCACCCAGTCCCTTTGATACATACCCCTCACGATACTTGAAATGCTTGAAAGCGAGAGTCAAGACTTCGTGAACGAGCGAGTCTGGAACTGGGTGCATGGGAATCTGAAATGACAACTCTCAGAAATCAACTGAATTGATAGCTCGTATACAACTCCCGATCAATATATTCATATTAACGGAGCACAATGCATCAATTGAAAGTGACAACCAGATGGTCTACCTGCTTCAAAACCTCAATGAGAGCAAGACAGAAGATGAAGTCGATTGCAAGATCTCGCCGTTCAAACAGGTAGTCGCGGTCGCGGTGCTGTTCATCACTGTGGACAAGAAAAACACGAAGGACTCAACAAATTACACGGGCTCCACTGAACCCACCAAAAAGCACGAAGGCACGAAAGCTTAAAGTTATGGAACCCAGGCAAAGTTACGATGCACCGTTAATTCCAAATGTTCCTTTAACACCGACGCCCTGTTAAAATTTGTTGATGCGGCGATGCCGATGAAGAAGTGCGATGTGGATTCGGAGAGGAAACAGCAGGCAATGACCTAATCTATTCGAAACACACCAATGCTTAACCTATTCTTCAATGTGCTTTAGTCTTTATTGTTTAACCTATTCGAAAATGACAGTGGAAGAGCGAAATGGTCGTTGACCAAGTACCATTTACTTATGCACGGATAAACCAATAAAAGATAAAATAGCCCCGAGGGGGACGATGATATTTCCCCCACGATTTCAGAGAAGATTTTTTTATAAATCACCTGAATTTGAGGCGAAACCCCCATTTCAGCCTCTTATATGGGGGTGGATATGGACAGGAAGCACAACCCCATGAGACCTTAATGTTCTGATGTATCGTACCAAATTTAGTCCATGTCGGTCAGGTAGTTTGAGAGGAAAATATTTTAGTGAATAATGAGGGATTAGGGGAGGGAGCACGTGGCTCCCTTTCCAGGAGAGACACAGCCATGGGGAGCACAACTTAAGGTCAGGGAATGGTCACGATGCCGAATGGCCAGCTTGGTCTGGATCCGGTTGTCAGTTTCTGAGAGGATTTTTGAATCAAATACCAATATTTCGAGTAAACACCCCCCCCTCACCCCCCCCCCCTGCCCTTTCACCATCTTTAATTGGGCAGATTCGGTTGGGGAGCATAACCCCATGAGACCTTGCTGTCCTGATGCATTGCACCAAATTTGGTCCATAATTGGTCGAGTAGTTTGTGAGATGTTTCAATCAAATATCAATGGACATACATACATATGTACGGACGGACACCAGGGACCCACTCTATGAGGTCATTTCGGACAACTAATCTAAAAATATCACCAGAGATTGCATTCATTTTTTATTACGTCCATCTAGTTATGATGTATGATAAGGACAGGTTAGTTTAAAACAGGACAAATCAACATATCATGAATACATGAGATAGAGAGTCAGGCAGGGGATTGGAAGGATTGAGAAAAAAAAAATGAAGGAAAGAGAAAATAAAGGGAGTGTTGTGTAACTGCATTTCCCCGTCCTCCAACCTCCCCATCCCCAACAACCATAAAGCATTATATTCAGATGGTCTCCAAGGTGGATTAAGTAAGGTTGAAAATATGACAGTTAATATTAAATATCAGCTCCTTCACTGTCGTGTGACCAGGAAACGAGTGCCATACCGGCCATTTCCGCATGAATCCTGACCAACAGGATGCGCCTGCCACACACCAACCATTCTGCCATGCACAGAAGCAGATCTGAAGAGGTGGCCAGGATAATTATGAGGAAAGGGGTAATTCACTCATCTGAATATGTGCATGCTGAAAAAGCAGGTTCTACTGCATACAATAGTCTCCTTTAGTGGAGGTTATACTGTGGTTTACTGGCTGGCTGGGCATCATCAGTATGAAGCGAATGCCCAACGCGCCCCTGCCCACACCCTCAACTTTTTCTCCTTGAATCAAATATAAACTCCTTCAAGATTGTGAGACAAGGAAATCAAAACATTAATTGATAGTTAATATTGTCAACACAAATTAGCAATGCAGCCTACCCTTTGACCTTGGCACTGCCACGTGGTTTGTACTCGTGTGCCTCGTCATCCGAGCCGTTCTGCCTTTTGTACCAGTCAATGAGGGTCCGCAGCAGGGATGGCAGGCAGTACTCAGCAACCGCACTCATGGTACTCAGCAGCTGAGGCGCACACGCACTCACCATCAGGATCGAGGACAACCCGGCACAGCACACTCCGACTCGTAAACCCCAAAACCTGTCTGACTTCTCGTGCCGCAAACTCACTTGATCGAATTGCAGGTCCTCTCCACGCTGCAGCGACTTTGAAAGCAAGCGTTCCTGCAAGAAAAATGGAAAATTAATTTAAGCCTTTTGGCAAATGACCTAATCCATCATTTTCATTGGGATAAATCACTAAAGTACAATGGACCAATTAAGATGGAAAACAAATTGCGAACTACAACAGGAAGTCAATGTCCCAGTTCTTCAGGAAATTCTCACCAGAGGTTCAGCCATGATTACTCCAATCTTTCTTTCTGCGTGTGCCGTGAATTCTGCAAAGAGGCTGCGCACCACAAATTCGCCCGGCTTTCCCTCGGTAGGCACGCGCAACGTTCTGGGCCCAGCCATCTTGCTCGCTGTACCGGAACTGTCCTCATGTGCTGGTGATGCACCTGCAAGGCAAAGGATGATGGAAATGCAGCGAGGAAAGTGATGTGTGTACCCACAGAAGGAAGTTAAGAGAATTACATGCCAAAGGAGGAACGTGTCGTTCACCTTCCCTTTAATCATTTTCACTTATTTTTATCTTTTCCTACCCAGGTAGTCCGCCTGTCTCCTGACACAAAGCCAATAAAGCAAGCACACAAAAGGCATATCACAGACGCACCAAATTTGGATCTGCTATTTTCACTTCCCAAGCAGCAGACTCATACGGGCTGTCGTATCGGACCAACGATTTTTTAGAGATGGAGAGGAGGCGTAAACCAAAATGAAATTCGCAAATTAAGCTTTTATGATGAAGTAGTAAAGAGATGTTTAAAGATCAATGACAAGGTTAAACTTTAGTGATCAGAACCTCCAACAACAAGGAAGATAGGAAGTAGAGTTCAAGGGGTTAGATGACATTTTACTGGATAAAAAATAGGGGACATGGTCGAGGAAAACCTTGCTGGCATAACATATAACACTTGGGGCACTGGGCTCGTCATACAAGCCAATGAGAAGTGAAGGGAGAAAGAAAAATTGGAACTTTATTCATTCTAAGAGCACAGGTAAAAAGAAAATAAATAAATAAATAAATAATGGGATTTTTTTCTTTTCTTTATCTTCCCCAATTTTTTCGAATTGACAATTCCTATGGAAACAACAATAAACATCCTTGTCTTAATTGCACCGTCAAGAAAAAGGAAGAAACTATAAACTCTATTTCATTAAATATAATCTAACAATTTTGAAAAGAAGAAAAAAGCGGAAGTACAGCTCTTTTGGTCGTTGTCAGACATATTTGACGATAGCAATAATTTTTACCTCATCTATATATATAAAACACAGTGTGTGTGTGTGTGTGTGTGTGTGTGTGTGTGTGTGTGTGTGTGTGTGTGTGTAATGTTACCGATAGACTCCTAAACGGAGAGGTTTACGTGCTTGATATTTGACATAGACATGGCCATTGAGCGTGGGACGAACATGGCCGAACTCAAAATATTTGACGATCCATATTTTTTATTCATATTTACCTCAGCGCATTTCAGCGCACGGAATCAACGGAATCAGAGCAGGTGGGCGCTGATTCGCTCAGAGCGATCACGTGATGACGCTATGACGCTATGACGCTATGAACGATATGAGTCATGACGCTATGAACGCTATGACGCTATGAAAAAAAAAATCGCTATGACGCTATGAAACGCTATGACGCTATGAACGATATGACCACTATGACGCTATGAAAAAAAAAATCGCTATGACGCTATGAAACGCTATGACGCTATGAAAAAAAAAATCGCTATGACGCTATGAAACGCTATGAACGATAGACGCTCTGAACGCTATGACAAAAAAAATCGCTTTGACGCTATGAAACGCTATGACGCTATGAAACGCTATGACGCTATGAAAAAAAAAATCGCTATGACGCTATGAAACGCTATGACGCTATGAACGATATGACCACTATGAAAAAAAAAATCGCTATGACGCTATGAAACGCTATGAACGATAGACGCTCTGAACGCTATGACAAAAAAAATCGCTTTGACGCTATGAAACGCTATGACGCTATGAAACGCTATGACGCTATGACGCTATGACAAAAAAAATCGCTCGCTTTGCCAAGGGGCTCGCTCCCCCCCCCCCCCCGCCGTTCCTCTCCCCTCCCCCTCCCCTCCCCCGCCCGGCAATGCCGGGTACTTCTGCTAGCTTCTTATATTTAAAAACAGGTATTAAAATGCAGGGATGGAGTCTGGCTTAACTTTTTTCTTTTTAATCAACTCCACAAATTTCACGAATATAACTGAAACAAATGTAATGTATAACAAACTAGCATAAGGCTGTTGGTTATATAGATGACAAAACACCTGTTTTACCATTCCAACTTGCTCCCCCAAAGTATTTTGACCAGTAAGACAGTCATGGCAATGAAAAAGAAGAAACTTTAAAGAAAGCTAGAGGGAGAGAGAGTAGGGAAAGAAGAAGAGAGTGTGAGAGAGAGTGAGAGAGAGAGAAAGTGCGAGAGAGAAAGTGAGAGAGAGAAAGTGCGAGAGAGAAAGTGAGAGAGAGAAAGTGAGAGAGAGAAAGTGAGAGCGAGAGAGAAAGAGAATGTTGTCACGGGGAGAGTTAAGAAGAACAAAGACATTTCCAACAGTGAAAGTGAAGCCTTGTGAGAGCAGCAAAAGGAGATGGAGACATTCAAGAGATGACCAGGAATTTCACACATTTTGGAAATGTTTTTGGAAACAATCTGCACAAAGCAAACATGGACTGAGGGCATAGTAGAGGTGGGGAAAGAAGGGGCCAGAAAGGAAATACAAGAAGAATATATGTATATATAATTTATAAGTAGAAAAGCTTTCTTGGAATGACTTGTCAAGGCCATTGCCACTATTGGTCATCAAAAAATATAGAAATAATAAACTAAAGGCACAAACTTCAATAACATCGTAGCCGCTATGACATAAACCATTGTTTCCGTGGAAAATACGTCGATGCTATAACTGCAGACGGTAGTTTTCTTTTAAATCAATGAAAAGTTTCCAATGACTTTGTGGGAACTAAACACACAGGAAACGGTTTAAGGATTCAGAACAAGCTACCAACAGGACATGGCAAACAACAAATTTCACAAAAGAACGTTAACCGCCATAGGAAATGAGGTGCGGCTGACTTTTTTGTATGTTAGTCCTTCACGGAGAAAAAGTGCTTGGAGGTGATAAAAAAAAATTGTTCATCTGATCCAGTGACAAATGCAATGGAGAACCATAACTATCCCTTCTACCTCCACCACCGAAGGTGGATGGAGGTTATGTTTTCACTGCTGTCTGTCTGTCTGTCTGTCTGTGAACAGGATATCTCAAAAAGTTGTGGACGGATTCAGATGAAACTTGGTGGACATGTTGAGAGTGTGACAAGGACGAATCGATTTCGATTTTGGTTCAGGCCCGAATCCATTTCCGGCCCATCAGTGGGATACAAAAAGTAAACTGTTCAGCCTGGCGAAGGTATGCGTTCGATCGAGTGCCATCCTAGTTTGTTGGTGTTTTGATGACAGCAAACAGTGTTGTGTACAATTAAGTTTTGCAAAATCAAATTATACACTGCACAGTCAGACCCCGGCATTCACGGACCCCACGTATTCGCGGTTGATAACATGCAACCTGCTTCGACATTACCGGATTTGTGCCGCGGTTTTTCGTCTCTTGCGCGTACCTCTGGGAACCCCTCCATGCCCTTAGGCCCCTCCCTGGGAACATGAAAGGATTTTTCTCTTATAAGAAGGGAACTCTGCAAGAGAATTTTCAGAGAACTCCACTCAACTGTTGTACTGCTGTGTATTTGTGATATGTAAATTTGTCCTGGATCGAGGAGGGGTTTCTCCGCAACAACTGAATAAATCTCTTAAACAAAGTGAAGTCAATGTCTCACAACCTGAAACATCTCCAGACATCTACCTCTTCAACAGGTACGTACACTTGTCTCTAAGCTGTGTAGACTGGATTTGAATCTCAGTGTGTGCATGAGTGTGCATGCGTGTGCCTCTGCCGCCCCGAGGATGTTAGGGTTAGTATGTATCCGTATGCCAGCATTAGTTGGTGGGCAATAAAGATCACATGGTGTCCTTCACGAAGAGTAGGTGAGCTGTTGCCAGCACCCTGAATAAATTACAAATTCCTGCCCCAACATTGGTGAAAAGTCAGGTCTAGTAAGCCGGTTCATGAAAGAATTGGGCCAAGCTTCCCCTGACCAATCCACAAGAAAGTGGGAATAATTGTGGCCTTTAAAGAAGAAGAAGAAGTGGAAGGGGAAGAAGAAGAGGAGGAAGAGGAAGAAGAAGAGGAGGAAGTAGAAGGATTGATTATCATGCGAGAATACTACTACTCTAATTCTTGGCCATTAACATGCAGGCACTTTTGGATTCTACAAACACGTTTGCACATCATAATGACACATGAGGCACGAGAATGGTCTTGACCACCTCCGGTTTCTCCAAATACCTTAATTTTTCCAACAGCTCCCTGAGTAATTAATTTGAGCTCTCTCTCTGACCATCTTTCATCAAATTTGGGAGCAATTGATCAGAGCCTGGCCTTTAACTCATCAAACCCTATGTGGCTCCTGACTTTTGTGCCAACCAGTATAATATATACTAGTGGGGTCACCCGTGGGAATCCCACGGGCATGGACGTGTGTGACATTTCGACATATTGAGTTGGATGCTGCACCTGTTTCACAATAACACACACACACACACACACACACCTCGTTTTTTCATTTCTGTATCTCACAATTCGGTCTCTCTCTTATTCACACACACACACACACACACACACACACACACACACACACACACACACACACACACACACACACACACACACACACACACACACGTACACCGACACACATATACACATACACATACACACACATATATATACACACATACACATACACACACACACACATGCACGCACACGTACACACACATGTACACCGACACATGCATATACACATACACACATATACACATACACATATGGATACACACACATACACATATACACACACAGACACATACACATATACACATACACACACACAGACACACACACACACATGCATACACATACACACACACATGCATACACATATACATACATACACACACACGTACACACACATGTACACCCACACACATATATATATATATATATATATATACACATACAGACACACACATATATACACATAGACACATATATACACACACATACACATGTGTACACACACATGTACACCGACACACATGCACACACATACACATATACACATACACACATGTACACCCCCACACACACATACACACACACACACACACACACACACACACACACACACACACACACACACACACACACACACATATATACACACACACACACAGACATATATATATATACACATACACATATATGCACGCACGCACACACACACACACACACACACACACAAACACATGCACGCGCGCGCACACGCACACACACACACGTCCCACATGTATATATCCCACATCCCACATGTATATACATGTTTAAAGTGTACGTGCCCTTCCCCCCTCCCCCGCCCGGCAACGCTGAGTACTTCTGCTAGTAACTAATGAAATAAAAACGAAGAAATATCTCTGGGTAATTTCCTGAAACTCGGTGAAATTCGCTGAAATTCGCTGAAATTCGCTCGGTGTATCGGTGAAATATTTTATTTGGGCGGTGTAGAATTGCTTCGAACGAAATATCTCTTAGCAATTTCCCATCTGTGTTTCATGTCCATGCACACGTGAAATGGAGTTTGTTTTTGCACACGTGAAATGAACATGTGAACCTTTACTTCCGGATAATAATGTTGAATGAAATAAAAACGAAGAAATATAGTGGGGTCACCCGTGGGACATTTCGACATATTGAGTTAGATGCTGCACATTCAAAATGGTTACTGGCAATTCATCAGATCCAGAAATGGTGCAATGAACACAATTTATTTCTTTCACATAATATGTGGCCCCTCACTCCTCTCCACCTGACACTCTCCTCTCTCCACCTGACACTCTCCTCTCTCCACCTGACACTCTCCTCTCTCCACCTAGCACTCCTCTCCTCTCCAATCCCTCACATTCCTCTCCTCTCCAATCCCTCACCTCTCCAATCCCTCACACACCTCTCCTCTCCAAACCCTCACTCTCCTCTCCAATCGCTCCTCACTCGCCTCTCCAATCGCTCCTCACTCGCCTCTCCAATCGCTCCTCACTCGCCTCTCCAATCGCTCCTCACTCGCCTCTCCAATCGCTCCTCACTCGCCTCTCCAATCGCTCCTCACTCGCCTCTCCAATCGCTCCTCACTCGCCTCTCCAATCGCTCCTCACTCGCCCCTCCAATCGCTCCTCACTCGCCTCTCCAATCGCTCCTCACTCGCCTCTCCAATCGCTCCTCACTCGCCTCTCCAATCGGCTTTCCCCGTCTCGTTTCTCTCGTTTTTCTCCCGTCTCGTTCTTTTTCTTGCTCCAAATCGGCCCGTCTCGCCCGTCGGCCCGTCTCGCCGTCGGCCCGTCGGAATCGGAAATCGGGCCGTCTTGCTTTCTTGCTTGCGCGTAAATAAATTGTGTTCATTACACCATTTCTGGATCTGATGACTTGCCAGTAACCATTTTGTAAAAATGAATGTGCAGCATCTAACTCAATATGTCGAAATGTCACACACATCCATGCCCGTGGGATTCCCACGGGTGACCCCGCAAGTTTGCATTGACGTTCGTCGATGGACTCGTTCGCCCGTCTCATTCGTTTTCTTGCTGCATCCTGTTCAAGTCTGCGTTCTTCATCGATCGTCTCATTCATTTTGGAAATAGAAGTTTCCACGCAGCGCATGAATTGTCACGATCCTCAAGAGGAATTTGTCTCGTAATCATCAAATGATAAATGGCAAGTAAATTATATTGTGGAAAATTTAAAGATTTCAAATCAACCTATTTAAAGTGTATGCGCACATAACTAATAAAAAAAACGAAGAAATATCTCTCGGTAATTTCCTGAAACATATTTTACTTCCGGATAATAATGTTGAATTAAATAAAAACGAAGAAATATATGTCGGCATAATTGTTGACGTTTTTGTGACGACTGTCATCAAACGAAAAAGTAATATATCTTAACGGAAAAGCAAAAGCGAATTTTTAATATATATCGACACGTTGCCGTCGGTGTCATGTTGGGCGGTGTATGATACACCATGACGCGATTTTAAAAAATATATCTCTGCATTTTCCCTTCGTGTGTGGAATGTTCTCAATTATTGCTGACACCGACTCTAAAACCATCGATAAAAATGAAATCATATGGTGAGTTAGATTGGAGATAAAGGCGTGAGAGAGACTCAATGGCCTTGAACTTACAGGCATTTGAGAATTCATTTCGTTCTATAAACGGCAACTTTCATCGGATTTTCTTCTCGTTTTTTTTCAACCGAGTCTAAAACTATGTTAGCGACTGTGAAAAATGAAATGATATATCGAATTTAAAATAGATATCGACACATTGCCGTCGGTGTCATGTTGGGCGGTGTATGATACACCATGACGCGATTTTAAAAAATATATCTCTGTATTTTCCCGCGTGTGTGGAATGTTTGTGGAAAATTAAAGATTTCAAATAAACCTATTTAAAGTGTATGCGCACATAACTAATAAAAAAAACGAAGAAATATCTCTCGGTAATTTCCTGAAACATATTTTACTTCCGGCTAATATGTTGAATGAAATAAAAACGAAGAAATATATGTCGGCATCATTGTTGACGTTTTTGTGACGACTATCATCAAACGAAATAGTAATATATCATAACGGAAAAGCAAAAGCGAATTTTTAATATATATCGACACATTGCCGGCGGTGTCATGTTGGGCGGTGTATGATACACCATGACGCGATTTTAAAAAATATATCTCTGCATTTTCCCGCGTGTGTGGATTGTTCTCAATTATTGCTGACACCGAGTCTAAAAGTAAAACCATCGATAAAAATGAAATCATATGGTGAGTTAGATTGGAGATAAAGGCATGAGAGAGACTCAATGGCCTTGAAGTTACAGGCCTTTGAGAATTCATTTCGTTCTATAAACGGCAACTTTCATCGGATTTTCTTCCCGTTTTTTTTCAACCGAGTCTAAAACTATGTTAGCGACTGTGAAAAATGAAATGATTTATCGAATTTGATTTGAAATAAAACTGGGGGAGAGCAAGACACCACGGGCCTACAAAACAGGACTCAAAGCTATGCGAGTTAATAAAATGGTGGATATTTGTTTATAGCCACTCCCAGAATGGGTGGAGCTATGGGTGGAGCTACTCTGCAAACCGAGTAAGCCACACCCCGGACAGACACCCAACAGATAGACAGACAGACAGACAGAATCATCTACGGCTATTATAATATAGATATTACTACTACTACTACTACTACTACTACAAGAACAACAACTACTACTACTACTACTACAAGAACAACAACTACAAAAACAACAACTACAACAACAGCAACTACGACGACAACAACTACAACAACAACTACTACAACACCAACAACAACTACTTCAACACCAACAACAACAACAACAACAGGCATTTTAAGGCCATTTTCCCTGCTAGAGTGGGGGTTAGCCTTGCGGTCCCCACAACAATCTTCTCCATTTTGCCCTATTTTCTGCATCTCTCCTTGTTAACCCCCTTGCCCGCATTTCTTCTTCCACCATCTTTAGCCAAGTCTTTCTCGGTCTTCCCCGTCCTCTACTTACTTCTACATTCATTTAAATCACTCTTCTCAAACAGTCACTTTCATCCTTCCTCAACACATGACCAAACCATCTCAACCTGTTCCTCTTCACAGCATCAATCACAGGCTGTATTCCCATCATCTTTCGCAATTCATCATTTGTCTTCCTCTCTCTCAACGATACTCCGCACATCCACCGAACCATTCGCATTTCAACCCTTTCCAGCCTTCGTTGCTGCTCTACATTCATGACCCATGTCTCGCTCCCGTAAATCATAACACTTCTCACACATGCAGCATACACCTTTCCCTTCAGCTTCAACGACACTCCCCTCCTCATCAGCACGCCACTCGGTTCCCGAAACTTCTTCCATGCACATCTCACTCCAGCAACCGTTGCCGAGTCTGATCCACCTTCTCCATTCAGCATGTCTCCGAGGTAGCAAAATGTTTTCACACCTCCCAGCTTCACGCCGTCTCCAAGATCCAACTCAACATTTCCTCCATCTGCAGCTCCCTCTGTGCACACCTTACATTTGAATGTAGCTGCCACACTGGTTAATGACCCTCTCAGACCACTACATTTTTGATGAACCCACTTAGCGCACATTGTACATTGAATGGAGTTCACTCCGACACCCTTCCTGCACACAGCACAGGGCCACTTCCCAGTTCTTTCCACCTCACCACATGCTTTACCACTTGCCATCACCTTCGTCTTTCCGATATTCACCTTCAGACCTTTTGTCTCCATACATTCCTTCCACTTGTTCATCTTTTCCTTCAGTCCATCCATACTTTCCGCAATCAACACCAGATCATCTGCATACAACAACTCCCACGGTAAACCCTCCTTTACGTTCTGAGCCAGCACCTCCATCACAGCTACAAATAGTAGTGGACTTAGTACCGACACCTGATGCACTTCCACCTTCACCTCAAACTCACCACCGTTCCCGTCCTTCGTCCTTACAGCTGTGCGCGCTCTTTTGTACATTGCCATCACTACTCTGATCAACCATTCCTCCACTCCTAACTTCCTCAATGCCCATGTCAATACTTTGCGTGGAACCCTATCGAATGCTTTCTCCAGATCAACAAACCCAAGAAACAACTTCTTCCTCTTCTCCATGTACTTCTCCTGCAACTGCCTCACAATAAAAAGCACGTCTGTCGTTCCTCTTCCTGGCATAAATCCAAACTGCATTTCGTCGATCTTCACTTTCTTCCTTGTCCTCCTCTCCAACACCCTTTCCAATACCTTCATTCCATGCTCCAATAACTTTATCACTCGGTACGAGCTACACTCCAGAGGGTCACCTTGCCCCTTATATCAGAAGAGGTTGGGACACCTGTCGAAATTGTTTGCATCAACTTTCAAGGCTTAATTTACTTACATTGCTGCAGAACAGCTGTAAGTTGTTAACCCATTACTTGTTACCTGAAGAAGGCCTTTTTTAATAATATAACTGTGCAATTTATATTATTTTCCCGTTCTTGCTAACCTAAACTTTTTTTTTTAACCTCGAGCAGTTTACTGCTTATCCTTGTACCATTTCAGGTTATTCACTGGACATTAAACTGCGTACATTTCAATTAAAACTGGAACAATTGAGGTGTTCTAAAACTTTTGACTGGTAGTGTATATATATCTACATGCATATGTAAATATATATATATATATATATATATATATATATATATATATATATATATATATTGTTGCGGTTTTTAGAATCTCTCACTTTGTAAATACTCGTAAATAATATTCCATCATTTAAAAGGTTAAAGGTCGCACCCGTAGTTAGGCCATATGCAACACGTAGGCCACCATAGGAACTTTAGTTATTTCCTTAGTATGTGTCAGATAAGGCTGTGTTCCCAATAGTTGAATCTGCGTTGTATTAATCAAATAAGATAGGGCCAATTCGCTTCCTTTCCAACCTCTCTCTCCCAATTCTATTACGCGCCTCCGCTTGCGAGCAGCGTTCGCTGCCTCGCTGAGCTTCTGCTCAAACAAACGCCATTAACCACGCGGTCAAGCTCGAGGAAGTAGGGGACGGAGCGCCGGGAACGAGGCGTGGCCCTGTCAACTCGCCGTCAAGGGCGGAGCCGGTGAGCCCTCGCCAACCAACCAGGGCTGAGGTGAGCTCACTGGCGGGCGTGGTTTCGAAGAGCGCGGATTGATCTCAAAGCGCATTATATAAGTGCGCGCGCGAAGCCCTTTTACGGACTGCGCAGGGGACCGTCGATGATACGGACTCGTTGGGAAAGGCGCTTTATGAACTTATTGATCGGGAGGCGTGCTTGTTTCAAAGGACTGCGCCGGGGATTGCATTGTACGAACTGCTTGTAAAGGACTGCGTGAGGGAGCACATTTTGATACGGACTCGTTGGGAAAGGCGCTTTATGAACTTATTGATCTGGAGGCGCGCTTGTTTCAAAGGTCTGCGCGGAGACGCTGATTGCACGAACTGCCTGTGATACGAGCCATTGATCGGGAGAGAGAGAGAGAGAGAGAGAGAGAGAGAGAGAGAGAGAGAGAGAGAGAGAGAGAGAGAGAGAGAGAGAGAGAGAGCTGGCACAAGCTACGTATTACGTACGCCGCATCCCAGTCCCCCCGATATATGTAACCCCGAGATACGTAAGGTCCGCTCGCGTACGACGATACGCGCGAAGCTGCCTGCCGGGTTTCGCCCGCGGAACCGGAGCCTGGACTGGAGTGGACCGGAGCCGGATCCCATCGCCTGGACCATCTGCCTGGACCTTCCTCCCTTACAACTACAATTCCGTGTGAGTCTGTCTGTTCGTCCTGGGGTCGTAATAAGTTAAGACTGTATAGGTAAGCCTGCCCTGTGTCCTTTTGCTTCTTCTTCTTCTTCTTCTTCTTGTACATGCTTTCCTTTCCTCTTCTTTTTGCTTGTAAATAAATTCACCATGTTATTTCTTGGTTTTTCCCGAATCCGATCGCTCCGTCCTTTTTCAATTGAGTACCTGTGGCACGATTTGGAAACCGCTCAGGATCGGGTTAGTCTTTGTTAATGGCTCAGGCCGCGGATTGCTAACCGCTCGGCAATTTCCATCTGATCCGTGGTTCGAGCGGGAGTTATTTCCCTGCTTTACGGTCAGGTTAGTAAGTAGGTATTTGGGACTTCATTGACCAATCACCCTAGCTAATTCCGACCGGAAGGAGCGTCATAGCTTCCAGGATTGGGGGACAGCCAGCTTAAAAGACAAGGGGATTAACCCCCCCCCCCTTGATAAGGGGAGAGCCGACCCCCGAATCCGCAACAATTGGTGTCAGGAGTGGGATTGGACCCGAACCAAATTATAATACATCTGAAAAAAAAAAAAATTTGATCGAAATTACGAGCGGCCGAAATTTTTATTAACAACCAAATTGGATCGTGCCATGGATAGTCAAGGCGATCGGATGCCGGTGGGGGAGATAGAAGAAGGGTTAGAGTCAACCCAGGACCCCAGGGAAGAAGTGGGAGAGATGGAGGAGGAAGGCAATGAGGGTGCAGCAGTAGGGGTTGCAGGCGCGCAAAATGGCGGCGCCTCACACATGGCGGCGAGGGCCGCGCCCGCTGCGCAAAACGGGAGGATGAATGTGCAGGACCTCATGGCGCAGATTCATGCAGCCATACAAATGGGGAATGAGGGATTAAAAAATGAATTGGGAAACCGCATACAAAAATGTGGGGAGACCATTGATCGCATGTTGAGCAAGGAGGTCGCATTTGTACGCGACGAGGTAGCGCGGCTAGAGGAGCGCGGGTTGAGCGAAGTTGAGAAAAGCGAAGTCACGTGGACGGGTATAGAAATCGCGACCCAGGGTATGGGAAAGCCAACGGCCGCAGAATTAAAAGAAATTTTTAAAAGCGTGCCGTCGGTCGTTGGGCTGGGAAGAGAAATCGAACAAATAGTGGAAATTGGGGCGGAAGAGACGGACTTAGAAAAGCACTCGCGGGAGGAAGAAATGGAATGCATGCAAAGTCTGTGGTTACATCGTGATGTCGTGCTGCATAACCAAATGGAAAGTTTGCAGGTGGTGGAGCGAAGAAGAGGAAGCGCCAAGGTGAGAAGGGCTGCATATGGTGCTAAAAGATTTTTCGGGAAAGTGTTTAGCGCAAAAATAATTTTCGCGCGCTTGGGATTCCAGCGTAACCCGGGCGTTCATGGAAGGTCCTTTGTGCGCTGCGTGAGTGGAAATGGCACGCGTGTAAGAAAAAAGTGTGCGCCGAGGAGTGAGTGTGTTACAGAGTGTGAAAGTGGGTTGGGTGAGAGTGATACAGAGAGGGAGATGGTTGTGGAGCGCGTGATTGGGTGTGCGATAGGGGATTGCACACCCGTGGGTAGGCGTGCGCTGAGTGGGTGTGCAAGAGAGTGCACACCCACGAGTGGTACGGAGTATGTACCGGGAGAGTGCGCAAGACGGTGCGCGAGAGAGGTGTGTTACGAAGTGTGTGATAGCAGAGTATGCGAGGGGAATGAATGCACAAGAATGTGCGCGAGAGGAATGCATGGAATGCATGGAGTGTATGGAGCCGCCTGGATGTGCGAGTGAGAAAAGGAACGCGTGGTGTGAGAGTCGGGGATCGACGTTGACCGGGGCAGCGGTTAGGCCAACGTTTAGCCGACGCGAGCTCTCGGGACGCGGTGTTCTTTGTGTGCTGCGGGGGCCGGCCGGGTTCGGTGCCGCGTCGCTCCTGCACAGAGCGCCGTGCACGATTCGGGCCGGGCTCCGCCCTGCACGGTCGGTACCGCGCTTTGCCAGGCAAAGCGATCGGCCCGGTTCGAGGGGAAGGAGAAAGGTTCGGAGGGAGGCCCCCTTGTGGTGGCGGCGTTCCGGCCGGGCAAGGCTGGGCCATCGTGCATGGGAGCGAAACGCCTTGCGCCGGTATGGTGCCTGGAGTCTCGGTCCGACAAAACCTCCTCCCCAGAATCGTAAATGCCGGACGGACCCAACCACAGGAGACAGACCAACCATCCACACGGATAGCCGGCTTTTCGAAGTCGAGCTATGGAAATGCATTTTCCCCGAGAGGCTCAAGTATAGTGGACTGGATAGCGATAGTGATGGCGATAGTGATGCAGAGGGATGGTAGCCATACCATCCCTCACATCGTATTTTGGGCAGAGGAGCTATAGGTTTATGGGGTGGCAGTGAAAACTAGCCCGGGAGGGTTAGGATAATGGATAGGAATCTAGAAAGATGACCATAGGTGACTTGAGATTTAAGTAGTGACAATTGTACCTGTAGTGGGGACGTAGAGTAGGGTAGTTGGTTGATAATGACGTGGGATGTGCATAGTTTAATGGGATGACTGGGAAGCACGAATCTTAGAAGGGCAATAGATAGATAGGTGGACGGCAGGCTTAAAAGACAAGGGGATTAACCCCCCCTTGATAAGGGGAGTGCCGACCCCCAAATCCGCAACAATATCTATATGGCAAAATTGGAGTGGGCAAAAATTTCTCCCAGTCGATGTCAGAGACTGGTAGACAGTTATAAGAAACGCCTACTTGAGGTTGTTTCTGCCAAAGGGGGCAATACCACCTATTAGAGCCAAGGCTGTACTTACTTTTTCCACATGCGAAATTTGCATTTATGTTTATTTAAATTATACAATGGACTACAAAATGTAAATGTTTCATGATATTTGTTATATTATATCACCTTTATCTATCAATATTGTTGAAATGAAGATCAAATAGTTGTACGTTGAAATATGTTGAAAAAGTCAAAACTTTACCTGGGGTGTACTTACTTTTTCACGTGACTGTATATACGAGGTGTGTTCAAAAAGTATGCGACCTTAATTTGTCGTGCGTAAACAAATGAAGCTAGGGAGGCGTTGATTGGTGCACGTATGTAGGCGATCCTAATGCGCACGCGAGAATTTTTTCCCACCTGCAGAAGCTGTCATTCGACGGCAGACCGCCGATGAGTGAGGAAGTGGAAGTGAGCGCCGTCGGATTTTCGTTTTTGATAAAATGACGGAAAAACTTGAACAACGCTACTGCATCAAATTTTGTGTAAAGCTTGGCGATTCCAAAGTGGAAACGATCCGCAAGATTCAACAGGCCTTCGGGGACGAAGCAATGAGCACCACACAGATAAAGGAGTGGTACAACCACTTCAAAGATGGCCGCACATCAGTGGAGAGTGAAGCACGTTCGGGTAGGCCCTCAACATCCCGAAATGAGATCGTCATTGACCAATTGAGGACCCTGGTGATGCAGGATCGTCGAATCACGATCAGAGAACTTGCAGACGAGGTGGGCGTCAGCATTGGATCCGTTCATTCCATTATGAAGGAGGATTTGGGCTTCAGGAGAATCTCAGCGAAGTTCGTACCAAAGCTGCTAACGATTGAGCAGAAGCAACTCCGTTTGGAGATCGCACAGGACATGCTGGAGACTGTGAACAGCGATCCCAGCTTCCTCAACACAGTGATCACTGGCGATGAGTCCTGGGTTTATGGGTACGACCCAGAAACCAAGTTGCAGTCATCACAATGGAAGCATCCAACATCCCCGAGGCCAAAAAAGGCAAGGCAGGTCCGCAGCAACGTCAAAGTCATGCTGACCGTCTTCTTCGACTCCAGTGGCGTGGTTCATCACGAGTACGCACCACACGGCACAACCATCACCAAGGAGTATTACCAAGAAGTTCTGCGTCGCCTTCGTGACGCTGTGCGACGCAAACGGCCGGACCTGTGGGCAGCAGGCAATTGGCAGCTCCATCACGATAACGCACCCGCCCATTCTTCACATTTGATACAGAGTTTCTTGGCCAAACACAACACACCTGTGCTTCGTCAGGCTCCCTACTCTCCCGACATGGCTCCGTGTGACTTCTGGCTTTTCTCCAAGCTGAAAATGCCCCTGAAAGGGACCACATTTCAGTCCAGAAAAGACATCATGCGGAATGCGACGGACCAGCTGTGCGCCATCCCAAAAGAGGCGTTCCAGCGCTGCTTCCGACAGTGGCAGAACCGTTGGGAGAAGTGTGTGGCAGCCCAAGGGGACTATTTTGAAGGAGATTAGTGTAAGTTTGTTGTATCTGGATACGAGTATTTTTTTATGAACAAAGGTCGGATACTTTTTGAACACACCTCGTATATATATATATAATTATATATCATATATATACATATATATATAATTATATATACATATATATGTAATTATATATACATATATATACATATATATGTAATTATAATATACATAATATATACATATATATATAATTATAATATACATAATATATACATATATATATATATATATAATATACATAATATATACATATATATATATATATATAATATACATAATATATACATATATATATATATATATATAATATACATAATATATACATATATATATATATATATAATATACATAATATATACATATATATATATATATATATATATATATATATATATATATATATATATATATATATATATATATACACATATATATATATATATATATATATATGTAATTATAATATACATAATATATACATATATATATAATTATATATACATATATAGGTAATTATAATATACATAATATATACATATATATATATATAATTATATATACATATATGTATATACATATATATGTAATTATAATATACATAATATATACATATATATATATAATTATATATACATATATATGTAATTATAATATACATAATATATACATATATATATATAATTATATATACATATATATGTAATTATAATATACATAATATATACATTTATATATATAATTATATATACATATATATGTAATTATAATATACATAATATATATATAATTATATATGCATATATATACATATATATGTAATTATAATATACATAATATATACATATATATATATATATAATTATATATACATATATATATACACATATATGTAAAATAAAATAAGAAGTGGCAGTCTCATTTTGCTGCTCTGCTGAACAATTGATGTTTACAATCAATGGAATGTTTGCAAATGGTTGTGGCATGATAGCATTGTGAACAAAATGTGGGAAAAAGATCAGTCCGACAAAGACACAGATAAACATCATGGAAATGGCACACGTGTTGCTCAAGAAAGCCTCTGCCGGGTTGGAGTCGACCATTGCTTAACCTAACGCACACCAATGTCAGCTTTAAGTGCCAAAAATGACTTCACATTAAACACGAATGCCAAAAACAACATGTCGTATAATTCGAGCTGAAAACGGAAAGGCCCAGACACCTTGAGGTCATGGTAATACTTCATTGAAGTTTCTCAAGAGCGCTCAAAATAGTAATGAAAAGGCCTTTGGTAAATCAAAATATTCACATTCATCCAATCTAGGAAACCATAGAACGTATGTAACACTGAAGGTTTTTATTTCTTTAGTCTTTCATTTTTCTTCTGATATTGAGCCAATATGTCCTGTTTGTGCATTGGGCAGCAGGCTTCTGCATAGCTTGGTTCTTTCCTCCGAGAGTGATGAGCTTTGTCATGTATAGTAGAAGGCCCAGTGATGTTGGGAGCATTCCTGACTGCGCTGGGTACGTTGGCAGCAATATTTTAAGATGGAGTCCGGAACATCCACATCTGTGCGAACACTGCCGCCCTCCCCAAGTGCCAGGAATGATAAGCAATATCGGGATTTGACTTTGAACAACCTCTATTTAAAGGTTTTCCCCACAATCAGCTTCTTTCTTCCGGAGTAGTCTGTGGCGCCACGGAAACTGTGCATTTATTTAGCCATAAGTATGGAGAAGGTGGCGATCCATCTGTGTGGGTGTTCTGAGAACGTTAACGTGTCTGCTTTCCATGTCTCCTTCATAACCCTGGTCGAAGTGATGGGAAGTAGTCAAGATGTGAAGATATTTTTCAATATACATGCTGGGTTCACATTCCTTTTCAACCGTATTTGTCTTCCCATTCCGGTTTTGATAGTAATTATTTATTTGCTCAAATTTTACCTCCCTCTCTTTTTGTGGTCATGGTGGTTCGAGAGGCGGGTGTCTTTCATACTGCCCTTGTTTTTTTTTTTGCGTTAATTTTTATGAATCTTTAATGATGAGCCATATTTTGATGCAAGAAATGCTTTGGAAAGACATATCGGAGGTAGGGCACTCGCCATTGAGCAATCTAACTGGTCGGGGTTATATTCCCCAACCAGACTACAAACTGCCACCCTGGGGTTTCGCAGACAGAGTCTCACGTCGACACGGGTGATATATGACATCGGTTGGACGGGACGTTAAGCTGGGGAAAAGTCTGCCAGCATTAGCTGCTGGTGGATCCTAAAGATCCCGCAGCGTCTTCTAGCAAAGGGCATATAGTCAGGTTCACTTTGTTAACAAATATAATTTCGTTGAAAATTTTTGGGGATTATTAGCAAACCTGTACATTTTTGGAATCACCAGAGCATGAAGAATCCGAATATCAATGTTGGCATTTGCACAGACACCTGCATGGCCGACATTTTGGTGCACAGACACCTGCATGGCCGCCATTTTGGATTTTCAAAATGGCCGCCATAAAATATTTTGCGCGATCTCGGCTTCTAGTCGACCTATAAACTTATTTAGATATGCTAATCCTATGTTTTCTGGGTCAAGGAATCCAATAAAGGCCTCAAAATAGTGCTCAGGGTTATAGAAAAGCAACAAACAAAGGTAATTGAAAACCATTGTCTTTATATTTGTGATATAACTGTATTACATAATACATGATATTGCAAGTCCTTTGAAGTTATAGGTATGGGTTTATAAAGCAAGAAAGCAGTCTTGTTAGTATCAGATTGAACTATAAGTCCTTTTCACAGGATCTACGAGGTCTATACCGTTCAGGAATATGCTTTTACAGATCTTCATCACTGTCCTGAGTGTCATATTCGCAAAGGTGTCTACGCAAATGTAAACATTAATTTTTGGATTCCTCATGCTCTGAATATTCCAAAAATGTAGAGTTTTGCTCATCTCCAAAAATTTTGAACGAAAATAACATAGTGAACCTGACTAGCAGGGAACTGTTGCCGGCACAGGGGCCACGTTCCAATTTCCCATCACTCAGAGTGACGGAATAAAAGGTGAACTTTCAATTCTCTCGGCAAAGTTAGGCACTGCCCATGAATTTGAAAGCAACTCCCGCCTTCTTGTCCGGCTGTCCACCATCAAGTCGGATTGCGATTGGGTGCTTAAAATTACACAGAGTCACAGAGGAAAATATGAAAGTTAAGTAATAAACAAAATATAATGATTTCATGGAACAATAATTATCATAATAGTAATAATATGAACAACAACATTAACTTGTTGAGGCCCAAGACGTTGCATTGAGGCCGGATATCACTCCCAACACATTCATTCACAAAGAACCCGAACCAAGGAGTGAGCTCATCGGTCTTGCAAGCCCCAAGAGTCCATAATCGAGGAAATGTGCAAGTATTATTATTTTTAATGCCCTTCTTCCCATCAGAACCACAAAAACTTACTCATCTATCAATTAGAACTTAGCATATTTCTCTACACCAATTAATTTCGGTGAAGCAAGCTGCCTCGCTTCAGCCAGCATGCAACATCACGGATGTAGGACACGTGTGTGGGCGCCTTGGCAGTGGGAATGGTGGCCGCGAAAAATGCGGAGGAGTTGGAAAGTAAAGACAAAGAGATAATTCGAACGTGTCCCATTTTGCTTTTTTTATTTAAAATTTTCAGAACTGGTCCCTTTCTTCGCTTCCCACACGCACATCTCAAGTATTAAACGCACTGTATTGCAAAGGTGACTTTAAAAAAATGACAAAGAAGCATGTTCTTAGGTGGACTGTGCACTTGGACATCTTAGCGATCAGCCGAAGCAAACGCACTTATTGGGATTCAAAAACAGACAAAAGCGAACACTGAACATGCGGGGATTTTGACGTCCACGACATCCTTTTGTCGGCTCAGACTCGATCCAACTGTATTTCTGCCTCCGAACACACATTTTGGCTAACGCCCGCTCTAGTAGGGAAAATGGCCTTTAAAATGCATGTTGTTGTTGTTGTTGTTGTTGTTGAACACACATCATACGACGGTGGCGCCAACTCAAGCAAGACGATTCCTTCCATTCATTCAATAATTCACAAAACAACACAAATCTAAATAAAGAAACTGCAGAACCCTCGACACTCTTGAAGTGGATGTTGCAAAGGTAAAATGCAAAGTAAAGGTGACAAATCAGACATGCATATTCCACACCAAGCTATAGGAAGGAAGACGACACTGTCGTGCAGGCCTCTGCTTTCTCCAGCACAGTGTGGGATATTTGGAAACCAAGATCAAAATTTCTCAACCCAGCATGCATTCCAGAGATAACCCCCACACACAACAACGCCATTGTCCTGTCTTTCACAAAGGACACCGGGCCGAACGTTCGGCTGACGATGCGGCTGCAACTTGAGCTAGGTGTATACTCGATGGTTATTAGGCCACATGGCAAAGCAAAGTCATTATAATAATATTCTCCAAGGTTTTGAACACTTGCTGCAATTTGAATGGATTGTTAACCACAATGCTTTGCCTCGAGCAAATCCATTAGCAGCAGCGGATGTAGAAAGGGCTAAGCAAGACTTTTTTTTAAACTGAAACTCAACCTACACCCACAGTGGCTTTCGTTGTGGATGTTTAGTGATAATAATAAAAGGGACAATCAGGAAGGAGAAGTTTACATTAGAAATACACTTGGTTCAAAGTAAAGGAATTAGGTATTTGTTTTTACCCTTATGACATATATGTGTATGTATGTATGTATGTATGTATGTATGTATGTACAAATGTATGTATGTATATACAAATGTATGTATGTATATACAAATGTATGTATGTATGTATATACAAATGTATGTATGTATGTATGTATATACAAATGTATGTATGTATGTATACATGTATATACAAATGTATGTATGTATGTATGTATGTATGTATATACAAATGTATATGTATGTATGTATATACAAGTGTATGTATGTATATACAAATGTATGTATGTATATACAAGTGTATGTATGTATGTACAAGTGTATGTATGTATGTATGTATGTATATACAAGTGTATGTATGTATATACAAATGTATGTATGTATGTATGTATATACAAATGTATGTATGTATGTATGTATATACAAATGTATGTATGTATGTATGTATGTATGTATATGCAAGTGTATGTATGTATATACAAGTGTATGTATGTATGTATGTATGTATATATATACAAGTGTATGTATGTATGTATGTATGTATGTATGCATGTATGCATGTATGTATGTATGTATGTATGTATGTACAAGTGTATGTATGTATGTATGTATGTACAAGTGTATGTATGCATGTATGTATGTATATACAAGTGTATGTATGTATATACAAGTGTATGTATGTATGTATTAAAGTATGTACAAGTGTATGTATGTATGTATGTATGTATGCATGTATGCATGTATGTATGTATGTATGTATGTATGTATGTATGTATGTACAAGTGTATGTATGTATGTATGTATGTACAAGTGTATGTATGTATGTATGTATGTATGTATGTATGTATGTATGTATGTATGTATATACAAGTGTATTTATGTATATACAAGTGTATGTATGTATGTATTAAAGTATGTACAAGTGTATGTATGTATGTATGTATGTATGTATGTATGTATGTATGTATGTATGTATGCATGTATGTATGTATGTATGTATGTACAAGTGTATGTATGTATGTATGTATGTACAAGTGTATGTATGTACAAGTGTATGTATGTATGTATGTATGTATGTATGTATTAAAGTATGTACAAGTGTATGTATGTATGTATTAAAGTATTGTTGCAGATTCAGGGGTCGGCACTCCCTTTATCAAGGGGGGGGGGGGGGGGTAATCCCCTTGTCTTTAAAGCTGGCCGTCCCCCAATCCTGGAAGCTATGACGCTCCTTCCGGTCGGAATTAGCTCGGGTGATTGGTCAATGAAGTCCCAAATACCTACTTACTAACTAGTGCTGTTAGCTAGATTCAAAATCCCGTCTCGGAACCGTCTCGATAAATTTTCAATTTTCATAACGGGATCTCGGATCGGCTCGGTTCCCGGCAAAGTAAAAAAAAAAAAGAAAAAAAAAAAATATATATATATATATATATATATATGTATATATATATATAAATAAATAAACAAATAATAAGGCTTCAAAAATAATGGAATTTCATTACAATATATAAACAACAATGAAAAAAATTCATTTCTGATGTTGAGTACTTAAATTCCGACCTAGCTTCCATTTACCGGGATGAAATAAAATACACCGCCTACATGCAGATGATCGGCCACCGACGGGACCGGGTTATCTCATTACAGTTTGTATTGTCGTGTAATTTCTTGCTCGGAATGTCAGAGAGAGGGAGAAAATGTTTCTGCCCAGGCATATTCGAGTCCAGGTTGGAGTTTCATTATCATTTTATGAGTTGTGATCGCCAAGGGGCTCGCTCCCCCCCCCCCCCCCCCCCCCGTTCCCCTCCCCTCCCCCGCCCGGCAATGCCGGGTACTTCTGCTACTGCTAGTAAATTATAAAGCAGGCGGTGTAGTGATCACCCCCCCCCCCCCCTCCTCCTTATTTCCTTATTTTGACTCTGTGACTAAAGTAAACATAATCAACTTATCAGGCCTAAAGTGGAGATAAGATAACCAAAATATTTTCACATTCAAACCGTCAAACCAAACCCCGAGGGATTCTTACAATTTATAGATTTAGCGTTGCAATTAAACATAAACGTTCATCAAAAACTCATTTCATAAAACTACATAATGTATTGTACTTGTATTAATACATTGTGTGTAGAATAATCCGTTATAAACGTGTTTTTAATCTAAATAAACATCGTCCCTCCATTCACGGGGCTCGAGCGAGTCCCTCGATATTAATGTGCTAAAGACCATAGCAACCACATTCCGTAACTCGTCTCCAAGGACGGACACGTGACCGCAGCGTAAGGCGGGGCGAGGCGGAGTGATACAGCGGAAGGATTCAACGGTTTAAATGAAGCCGCGATGCGGGGGATTTTCATTGGGACCTTCATCCTGATTTCGTTACCTGCGCCACCAAAGGTCGATGGAGATTATGTTTTCACTCCTGTCTGTTTGTCCGTTTGTTTGTGAACACAATATCTCAAAAAGTTGTGGACGGATTCGGACGAAATTTTGTGGAGATGCAGCGTGTGTGACAAGGACGACATGATTAGATGTTGGTGAAGATCCGGATTCGGAATTCGGATTCGTTTGCAGTGCATTGTTTGTTGACAAGGGGAAAATCCTGGAACAGTGAGTTTACTTTATCTATCATCGTTTGTGTCAGTTCAGCTGCACTTGCGAAAAATGATGCTTGTGCAGAAGCAGAGTAATGAAAGCAAGGCTCAATAAATGCCTCTATTATGGAAAATATCTGCAAGAAGTTGGAATTTTAACCGGGATTTTTTTACCGAGAAATTGCGTCAATCAATTTATCTCGGGACCGTCCCGAGACCGTCTCGAAAGCCGAAACCGCCGGGATTTCGTCCCGGTCTCGGCTCGGTTGACAGCCCTATTACTAACCCGACCGTAAAGCAGGGAAATAACTCCCACTCGAACCGCGGATAGGATGGTAAATGCCGAGCGGTTAGCGATCCACGATCCGAGCCGTTAACAATAAAACTAAACCCGATCCTGAGCGGTTCCGAAATCGTGCCACAGGTACTCAATTGGAAGAAAGGACGGAGGCGATCGAATTAGGAAAACCAAGAAGGAACAAGGGAATTTATTTACAAACCCAAAAAGAAGAGGAAAGGGAAAGAATGTACAAGAAGAAGTAGAAACAAAGAGACACAGGGCAAGCTTATCTATAGTCTGAACTTATCATGACCCCAGAACAAACAGACAGACTCACACGGAATTGTAGTGGTAGGGGAGGAAGGTCCAGGCAGATGGTCCAGGCGATGGGATCCGGCTCCGGTCGACTCCAGTCCAGGCTCCGGTTCCGCGGGCGAAACCCGGCAGGCAGCTTCGCGCATATCGTCGGACGCGAGCGGGCCTTACGTATCTCGGGGGGACTGGGAGGCGACGCACGGGATAAACATATAGCGTGCCAACGCGCTCCCTCTCTCTCTCTCTCTCGATCAATGGCTCGTATCACAGGCAGTTCGTGCAATCAGCGCCCTTCCTCACAAGTCCTCTACAATCGATCGTCCCCTGCGCAGTTCTTTACAAGCAGTTCGTACTATGCAATCCCCGGCGCAGTCCTTGCGCAGTGTGCGTTTCCCAGGGAGTCCGTCTCAGCCCCGAGTCGACTCCGTGAAAAGGCTCGCGCTGGCGCTTATATTACGCGCTCACAGATCAATGCGCGCACTTCGAAACCACGCCCACCCGTCAGCTCACCTCAGCCCTGGTTGGTTGGCGAGGGCTTACCGGCTCCGCCTTTGACGGCTCGTTGACAGGGCCACGCCTTGTCCTTGGCGCTCCGCCCCCTTCTTCCTCGAGCCGACCGCATGGTCAATGGCGGCCAAGGCGAATGCTAATCAAGGCGCGTAACAGAATTGGGAGAGAGGGGTTGGCAAAATGGCCAGAATGGATTGGGGCCTATTCTTATTTCATTGATGCAACGCAGATTCAACTATTGGGAACACGGCCTTACCTGAAACACATAATAAGGAAATAACTAAAGTTCCTATGGTGTCCTACGTGTTGCAGATGGACTAACTATGGCTGCGACCTTTAACCTTTTAAATGATGGAATATTATTTACAAGTATTTACAAGTACTTACAAAGTGAGGGTTCTAAAAACCGCAACAGTATGTACAAGTGTATGTATGTATGTATGTATGTATGTATGTATGTATGTATGTACAAGTGTATGTATGTATGTATGTATGTATGCATGCATGTATGTATGTATGTATGTACAAGTGTATGTATGTATGTATGTATGTATGTATGTATGTATGTATGTATGTATGTATGTACAAGTGTATGTATGTATGTATGTATGTATGTATGTACAAGTGTATGTATGTATGTATGTATGTATGTATGCATGTATGTATGTATGCATGTATGTATGCATGTATGTATGCATGTATTAAAGTATGTATTAAAGTATGTACAAGTGTATGTATGTATGTATTACTATTAAAGTATGTATTAAAGTATGTACAAGTGTATGTATGCATGTATGTATGTATGTATGTATGTATGTATGTATTAAAGTATGTACAAGTGTATACTATGTATGTATGTATTAAAGTATGTATTAAAGTATGTACAAGTGTATGTATGTATATATATATATAATATATATGTATGTATGTATGTATGTATGTATGCACATGATTTCTTTCACAACAAACCAGCCTCATGAACATCACAACTGACAATAGATGTGAAGAACTATCAACTTCACAAATGTTTTCAAATATCCACTGGTTCTGTATGACAGTCATCATCTCCACTGCAGAGGATTATCCGTCGCCATGAAAAAGTCTTCTCGACGTTGAACGGTAACCCTGGAGAAGGCGTGACGAATAGCTTTCAATTCCTCGTTGCCTTAGTACTGGCGCTAGCAAGAGGTGGGGATCAACCTGCGCAGTCGGGTCCAAGGTGTCCCCAGCAATTATACTGTACCAAGAGAATCACGCCCAAGATCCAAAACACTTTACTTGTTGCCAATGAGACTCCAAGATAATGAGAGGTTGTTGATGAGATTTTAACGTGCGGAAGAGCACGACCCCATTATGATTGGCAAATCGGAAGAAGAAAAAGTGGACGTGAATGTAATATTTATATAGTACCACCTCCCCCTCGCTCATCCGTCAACTTGACTTGTGCTATTGCAAAAAAAAAGAAGTATTCTTTTATTGTTATTTTTAACAAGACCCGGGTTTTCTTTGTCAACACGAAGGCCTGCGCAAATTTCACGCTTCGGATTGAAAAAGCAATCTGAGACTGTCACACAAACTTCAACGATGTCATTTTTCCTTCGTGCGGGTTTGGCCAATATACTTGCCAGAGGTTAAACAAAATGCATTTGATATGCAGCATTGGTGGTAGTGCAGATGCTCCCACAACCTTATTGATGTCGATGAAATGCCACAGAGGCGTATTGACAGGCAAATATCCCCAATGGCGTCTATCTTATGTCCGGCCAGTTTTCTGAGTGGCCATGGGAATTCAACCCATGACATCGAGGGCAGTGTTTGTTTGTTTTTGACCATCCAAGGTTCATGGCTGAACACACACACGGACACACACACACGAACACACACACACGAACACACACACACACACACAACCAGCAACATCACAACAATGGCACCGCCTTTCTCACTGCACTCAGCAGGGCATTTCCTGAGGAATTTCCCCCTCCCCATGGATGCCAGCCGATGGAAATTGTCCGCACTCTATCCTTTTAAATGCTGAATGCCAAGCAAGGAAGTAGCAGCACCATTTTGGGATGACTCGGTCGAGGTTCGAACCACCGACCTCCCAGACTCAGAGCGAAGGCTCTCACCATGACACCACCGAGTCTGGGTTAGGGTTCGGGCTTTACCCACGCTACCACCAAGCTCCGCTTTGCAGCATTAGCCAACACGATTGCTTCACTTTGTTTACAGTTTGATAAACAACAGAAATATTTGTGCAAAGTTGATTTCATGTTTCACGTGTTAAAAACAACACAAGTTAGGCTTTTGAGGATCCAAGATATTATGAATCTGTTGGTGCAGATATAAAATAATAAAATAAATAAAGCTCGGTTATTTATAAAGTACGGAATTTCGAAACAAAATAACTCACAGAACCGTTTTCCCTTCCACTCCACATAATAGAAACTGGTAGATAAGACCCGTCGCTTCGCCAATGGGAATAGCAATGTTATCGAGATAGATTTATGTACGCTTTAAAAGACGGTGTATAATCAGAAATACTGTTTGATCGGACGATATATTACTGTTATACAAATAAAATAGAAATGTTGAAAGAAAAAGTATTGAATATTGCAAGCATTTTCTGAATCCAACTGATATGAGAAACGGGACGGAATGAGACTTACCATTATTATAGGTGAAGAAGAAGATTAAGGAGGAAGAGTTTTTGGTTTGATGTAAATTGAAACTGGCCCATCTATTGTCGTTGCCTTACTCAACCACATCATCCTGTTTGCATTTTTCCTACCATCTCATTAATAACGCACTGCCGATTGCGTCGGGGGTACCGTTATTACCTGAGGACAATTGTTGACCGACGGAAGGACGGACGGACGGACACATGCCGAGATGTTTTATTATAAATGTTTCGATCATCAATTATTGAATTCATAAGTTTTCAATGAACAGTAGACCAATGAGCATGTTCATCAAATAGCATCTCATTTCCTTTTAAACCTCTTGCACAGAATGATGGGAGAGTTTGATGTAACCAACAGATTTAGTGTTTTGAACATAATGATCGATATGGTCAATAAAACAGATCATATCAAGTCTATAGTCTATTATTTGTGCCACAGAACCCCCCCCCCCTCCCCCCCCTCAATGCCACCCACACACTGCCCGCCCCCCTCCCCATAACAACCAATACCTCTTCTCCTTCTGTTCCTACCAATTTCCTCATTTTTTCCTTTTCCTAATTAATCCATGTTATCCTCCTTTATTTATACTGTTCAGTTCATGTGACACCTTTCGCTTGGCTTTGGCCTGGCAACACGGTCTGATTTGGAGTCTTGCAGGTGGCCAAGCTAATCTACGAGAGTACGAGGCCAATTGCCTCGATTCGGGTTTTCCCCTTTCTTAGCCTTCAGGGTCAGCAATATTGTTGTTCATTTCCTTTACTCTATTCATTCTCTTCTCTCTGTTTTCTTTACTACTTTTATTTCACTTTTCTTACACTCCCTTTTCTTCAATAAAAAAACAAGAGATTTTCAGGAATATTGTGCTGGCGATCGGAATTGCCGAAATGTATCTTTAAATTTTTACAATATCGGACACATGATGAGAAGAAAGGATGAGGAATCAATCAAGGAAGTATGGAATGAGCCAAATGGAGGGAAAATATCACGAGGAAGACAGAGGGGATCAGAGAAGGTGGATCCAAGGAACCAACCCCTAACTGTTGGGATTAGGGCTTTAAAAAAAGAAGTAATAAAAAGAAAAAAGAAAAAGACCCTGTTTATGCCAGTTCTATTAAATCCTTTGTGGCTTGCAGTTCACTCAATTAGCTCGTTTTATGAATCACTCGATTGTTTCACCAACTGCATCTTATATCTTTCTATAATTCACCAAATGTCCGTCCGTCCGTCAGTCTGTCTGTCTGTCTGAAGGTACCATAAAAACTGCTGAACTGATCGCAAAGATATTTTGGGTGGATAATCCTGGGATCTCCAGGAGTAAAATAGACTATTTAGTTTTTCCCAATTTCAGCCTGTCTCCAGCATTCTCAGGTTTGGACTCCCGCATAACATTCGCGTTCACATAACGTTCATTGTGACGATGTTCTCATTGTGACGATGTTGTTTTCCAGGGTGCCGCACAAACGGCTGCACCGATCGCTGCACAGACTCGATGACCTCGGACAAAGACCTTTTATAACGACACTGGTTGAATCCCTGCTTGGGGGAATTCTAACCCATTTCAACTGAAGGAAACACGTATCGGGAGTACATACGACATAGTGATTGTGAACACAATTATCGATCAGGATTCACGATCACGATCATCACGATCATAGTGTATCGATCACTGTGGGACATTTGGCGAATTTATAGGAAGATACTGTTTAGATTTTGATGATTCGCGTGTGATATAATTTAACGGATGTTTATATGAATCGTTTAAAATAAGCAAGCGTTACGCCTAGGTCCCCCGTCGTTGAAGTGATGTGAGTTGACAAAGTGGAAGACGCAAGCCGGCCATCTTTGGATTTTGATGCGGTGACCCAATTTTCAATAGCGTTCTCCCTTATGCGTAGATACACCCACACACCAGATTAGAAGTTAGTAGTTCGTTAATATCTCAAGATATTTCGCTCACAAGGTTCAGACATACATATGGTGGCGGCCATCTTGGATTTTAACATGGTGACCGAATTTTCAATTGCGTTCTTCCTTATGCCTGGATACACCCACACACCAGATTAGAAGTTGGTACTTCGCTTATTTTTCAAGATATTCCGCTCACAAGGTTCAGACATACATGGCGTCAGACATACATGGCGGCGGCCATCTTGGATTTTGATGTGGGTTGCACCCACACACCAAATTAGAATTCGGTCCTTCGCTTATGCATGCACACATGCACACACGTTCGCATGCACGCACGGAAGCACACACAGACACGAAAACCATCGTACCCCTTTCGCTCCGCGGTGTGACGGGGGACAAAAAAAGCCTTCAATTTCTGATATTTTACCTTTTCATTTGGACCTCCCAATTGAAGCCCCGCCCACAGGGCGGCGGGTACCGTTGTGGGCGTTGAATCCCTGCTTGAGAGCCTTCCATCCCCCTCGCCGCCATCACGGCCGCCTATCACACTTACAATCCCACTAGATATGCGGAAAGGACGACCCAAAACCAATATTAACATCATTCGTACTAGGGCATTGCCCGTACTATATCTATATCTAAAATTATATCCCCCCCCTCTATTTACATGAAATGGTTTGGTCCAAAGCGAACGGCTTGCGAGTACGGTGACAATCCCCCCCCCTCTATTTACATGCAATGGTTTGGTCCAAAGCGAACGGCTTCCGGAGTTTGGTAAAGAAATCGCCATCGCGTGCACAAACGCGCAGGAAAGCGAATGAATCGCAAATTCGGTTTTATTAGTTTTAAAACATAGTTTAACGCCAACATAGTTTGCAAACGTGAAATAAATGAATACGCTCTCAAATGTGCCATCCGAGGCAGAGTGTGTCCGCCACGTTCGGCACACGCGATCGTTCGCTGCTCTCTGATTGGTTGAATCGTTTTTCGGACAAAGCTCGGTAAGTAATTGTCCGATTAATATGAAACCTTGAAAAGGCACATCCTCGGGTCCCCAGCAATATACCTGGCAAGTTAAAAGTATATCGGACCCGTGGTTGTCGAGAAACAGCGGTCACAGACAAACGTACAAACGTACAGACAGAGATTACTGGAATTATAGATAGATATAAACATCATTAAAAGTAAATAATGACCTCGGCCAAAGTTCAAAGACATTTAATCGCCACATGAGAGAATTCCACAAAGCTATTTGGGCGGTGAATACGCCAACAGATCGGTCTCCATCGATCTTGCCAAGGCCGTGACACCAATCGGCTCAAAATCCTTTTAACTGTTCATTTGGTAGTTTTTACAATGAAGGAAACATTAACAATGTTGTTAAAAGTTTATTTTGTGATTAATTGGAGTTGTGTTGTTTGGAATAAAAAAAGGGATATCGAGTTCAAGTGAATGACAACATGCCGTGATGGTTTCTACTTTCTGAACGTGAACTTCGCGGATCGCCATATGCAGATTCGCCACAGTCCCACGATCGATGTTTCGATACGTGAACGTACCCGTTTGTTTGCGAACGGGTACGTTTTTCATGGAAGTCCTTCACGAACTTGCTGTCCATGTCTGACGTGCGACTGACGGTGCTACAGGAATGTGGAATTTATTGGTTTCATGCTTTAGCATTCACCGTATCTGTATTTCCTGTTTGCTTCTAGCCTCCCACCCGTGCGTAGAATGCACACACACGGCACGTGCACGGCACACACACGTAACATCCATACACGTGATTGTGTGGATGTGTGGAATGTGGGACATTTGGTGAATTGTAGTAAGATACTGTTTAGATTTTGATGATTTGCGTGCGATATGATTTAACGGATGTTTATATGAATCGTTTAAAGTAAAAAAAAGCCTTCAATTTCTGATATTTTACCTTTTTATTTGGGCCTCCCAATTGAAGCCTCACCCGTAGGGCGGGTACCGTTGCTAGTTTCTTCAATTTATCATTTGCAAAATGCTCCCGGCTCCTCTTCACAATAAATGACCTGCAACTCTGCTATGCATCGCTTTGTCTCAAACGATTCCTGAGCAAACTGCGACGGTTTGCAAACCCACTGATTGATCGAATGTAAAAAAAAAAAAAAGGGCATTTATTGGAGCCTTATTTTAGCAAACACACCCCATGTCAGCACGAGGGCCCCAGGAGAGACACTCATTTGCTCATCCTTTGCTATGATGCACATGCGATGAAATGGGACAAAATTATATTCCGCATTAACCTCCTCGCAGGTAAGTGTGGTAAATCACCAATGAAAGAGTCTGACTGACTATGTCGAGCATTCAAGTCAACCAACTTGCTCAAAGTCGAAATGCAGGGAGATGCGGCCTTTTATATCCTTTGAACTTGCACCCTGCAATTAGGGTTAATGCATTTGTAAAGTGCAAGCCCAGGAAGCAGAGGACAAAAATAAATAATAAAAAGTCAGGTTTCTTTACAGCTTGCAGGCAAACAAAATAAATGCCAAAACTGAAGACACACAGTCGCCACAAATGAAAATAAAAATGGTGATAAGACCGTTAGTCGGGAGAGAATGTGCCTTCTGACAGCTGTGTCCATGACATGAAAACATTCATGCACACACACACTCTATATATATATATACGTCCGCGTCTTATTTAATCTCCCGATTATATATATATATATATATACATAAATTATAAATAATATATATATATAATTATAAATAATATATATATAATCGGGAGATTAAATAAGACCGGCCGTAGCTTCATGACGGCCGATCTTTAATTCTCGACAAGCTTTCGACCAACAAAGGTCTTCTTCTTAGTCGTCCCCAAGTTAAGTGGAATATATATATATATACAGTGGTACCTCGGCTTACGAGTTTAATCCGTTCCGTGACGGAGCTCGTAAGCCAAATCGCTCGTAAGTCAAAGCAAATTTTCCCATTCAAATGCATTGAAATGCTATTAATCCGTTCCAGCCTCAAAAAAAAAACACCAATTTTTTTTGTTAGGTGCTTTTAAATAACAAAAATGTACTTTATAAATAACAAATAATGTATAAACAAGCACGACCTCGTATATACTGTACATAATACAAGAGAATGTAAAGAAATAAACTGGTTTTATTAAGCAGAGGAGAAGAGCATGCCAGGTGAGGTGTGCGTGTTGTCGACTTGGCGAGGCAGTACGATCGTACTCCTTCTACGATATGTACGATTTTGAAGCAGAAGGAGTCCATAAAGGCTATAACGCCAGCCAAGGGCGTTACGATTATTTCAAAGCTCCGGACCTCTATCCATGAAGATATGGAGAAGTTGTTGTTTGTGTGGTTGAAGGAGAAGCAGCTCGCAGGAGATACCGTGACCGAGAGCATCATGTGTTTGAAAAGATTGAAACTCGGATATCGAGCACGGACCACGAGGTGTTTTTTCTTTTTTCTTAATCTCGGTTTCAGTGAACTTTTGCTCTGTGCTCACGTGTACTGTACCTGTACCTGTAATGGTACGTCAGAGGATGGCACCTGTTGTCATCATATTAAGTGCAAGATGTTCTGCATCGTAAGTTGGTACACCGTGGTCTTTCGGCGGTGTTTAAGCCGGCCGTCTTGGCTTCTGTCACCATTGGCATTGAGTCTTTCGATGTAGGTAGGTCGTTGTGTGCCGGTGCCTTGGCCGAATTCCTTCATTGCTGCATTGTTAGCTCACCTGGTTTTTTATACCACATCTTTGGTTATCGGACCAGCGAATGACGTCATCTCCTCCAAAGTATGGCTTATTCTCACTTGTCTTGGACGATCTTCTACTTCTAGCCTTCCACCGTGCATTTGGTGTCCACTGTACTTACTGTACAGTGCCTGGTAAAATTGATGTAATGGGTTTTTGACCGTCAACGCCATGAACCGTCATGAACCGTCATGAACCGTCAACCGCCATGAACCGCCATGAACCGTCAACGCCATGAACCGCTAACACTCAAAAGCCCATTTATCGCGCCTTATAAAGCAAAACGCAAACCGAAAGCCATGCCTCTCAAGCGAGGCGTGCTTCCGTGGTCACGTGATCCACAGGTGTAGCTCATTATACCCGCACGCGCGACACGCTTTGGCGGTCACGTGACCAGCCACTCTGGAGGCGGGGATCCCCGCCGATGACGTCACCGGCTGGAGCAAGGAGATTCCTCGCTCATGTATTTCGACGATTGCGTGTTTTATATCCAAGCAGAGATGCTTTCACGGCAAGATAACCGCGTGACCGGAACCGGAAGCCACAACCGGAAAATTCAAAAAAATAAATTTTTTGAGCTCGTACATCGGATCTCGGCTCGTATCCCAAAGCAACAAACCGCCCGAGCGACGGCTCGTATCCCGAAAAACTCGTACGTTGGGGCACTCGTAAGCCGAGGTACCACTGTATATATATATATATATATATATATATATATATATATATATATATATATATATATATATATATACATATATATATATATATACACACACATATATGTACATATATATATATATATATACATATACATATACAGACTTGGCATTTATTATGGAATATTTTTTTTTGTGGGGGTGAACTTACTTTTCAAGATGTCTCAGAACCAAAAGTTCATTGGAATTATGTTGAAATTATTCTAGATTTTGTTAATGTGACCTTTAAAAGAAACAAAAACCACATTTGACATTTCGAAACAAATAAATTGATCCTTGAAAGTGATGTAAACTGATATCGAACTCAATTCATGGACAGTACTGTTAAACTTCTGTACGTTTTCCAGAAGTATCTCTTTATTTTGCACATTAGCCAAAAATTTTTTAACAAAAACAAAAGTTAAATTACGACTGGGATTACGGACAGTAAAATTTCAGTTCATTACTTCGTGTAACCCCCACGAGCATTCAGGAGAGCACGCCCACGTTGAGGCATGCTGTTCACGAGATTTGCCAAGGTTTGGACAGGAATCGCTTGCCATGCAGAAACAATAGCCTGCTGCAATTCACTCACAGAGGTCGGCTGCTGGTCCAAGTGGTCGATTTGACGCGTTAATTCTGCCCACAAGTTCTCTATCGGATTCATATCCAGGATGGCAGGCCACTCCATATGCTCTACACCACGGTCAGCAAGAAAGTGTTGGATCATGCGAGCACGATGAGGCCGTGCATTGTCATCTTGGAAGACAAAGTTTCCTCGAAAGGCTGCATGAGCAAATGGAAGTAATGTTTCTTCCAGAATGGCCCTGTACTTGAACTGGTTCAGGTTTCCATTCAGAACAACCAGGTCAGTTTTGCCCCCTGCATGAAAAGCAGCCCAAACGGTCACCACACCAACTCCAGCTTGGATTATTGGCACTATACAATCTTTGTTGTAGGCTTCATGCAATTGTCTGTGCATTCGGACGCGGCCATCTTGACGATAGACCAGAAATCTAGACTCGTCACTGAAGATCACGTGATTCCAGTGTCCTGGCTGCCATTGATGGTGCTCTCTGGCCCACCGCAATCGGCACTGGCGGTGTTGTCTGGTCAGGCGTGGCTTTCTCAGGGGATGCCTGGCACGATAGCCTCCTTGAACCAGTCGTTGGTTGACTAGCCTTCTGGATACAGACACATTTGCCAGTTGCTGCCACTCAGCCCTAAGCCGATTAGCTGACTTGGTACGGCCATTGCGGACTAACCGGAGCAGCTGGCGATCATCCCTACTTGTGGTTCTGCGGGGACGTCCTGGCCTCGGTATTGGAGTAGGGACACCCCTCTGAGCATTTCGTTTCAGGATCTTTTACACCTGACCTTGAGTGATGCCATACTGCCGAGCAATAGCACGCTGTTTCATGCCGTAATTTCGTAAAGCCACCACTCCATGACAAACAGCATTGTCGAGTTTACGGACCATCTCCAGAGGAAGCGGCAATAACTTTTGGAGACATGCAGCAGTTGTTTTCCACTAATACAGAACGCAACAACCCCTGTATACCCGACTGTGAAGCCAATCATCAAATGCACCTGTCAGTACATTTTGCCACGCCACCTGTGATATAATCCTGTTGTTGACTTCTTGCTGCGACAGACAATCAGTGACATGGTTCTTTTAACAAATAAATCACCAAAGTGTAAAAGAAACTCACCAGATTGATATACTGAGTTAAGAAAGTAAACCCAAGTCAAGAAAAAAAATATATTCCATATTAAATGCCAAGTCTGTATATATACGGTCATGTGAAAAAGTAAGTACACCCTATGTAAAGTTTTGACTTTTTCAACATATTTCAGCATACAGCTATTTGATCTTCATGTCAACAATATTGATAGATGAAGGTGATATAATATAACAAATATCATGAAACCTTTACATTTTGTAGTCCATTGTATAATTTAAATAAATATAATGCAAATTTTGCACGTGGAAAAAGTAAGTACACCTCTACATTTATCACTACTTCAAATACCTAAAATTAGAATCAGGTGCACCAGCTCAGGTGCAAATGATTAGAACATCGTTAGAGAGGATCTTGGAGGAACCTGTCTTATTTAAACCTCAGACATTTAGTTTGGTTTGCTCTTTGTTGTTGAAGTGTGCGGCGTCACCATGCCTAGATCAAAGAAGCCTTTGGAAAGAAGGTTCTAGATGCATACGAGTCTGGGAAAGGATTTAAAAAGATCTCCAAACAATTTGAAATCAATCTTTCGACTGTCCTGAAGATCATCTACAAGTGGAGAAGATTCCAAACAACTGCCAACTTGTTCAGCCCAGGCCGCCCCAGCAGGTTCAGCCCGAGAGCAGACCGCAAGATGCTGAAAGAAGTCTCTAAGAACCCCAGAATGTCGTCATGGGACCTACAGGTAGCTCTTGCCACTGTTGATGTCAAAGTGCACGAGTCTACTATTAGAAAGAGGCTGCACAAATTTGATCTACATGGGAGGTGTGCCAGGAGGAAACCTTTGCTGTCCAGAAAGAACATCAGGGCAAGACTAAAGTTTGCCAATGAACACCTCGGCAAAGCCCAGCACTTCTGGAACAATGTGCTCTGGACAGATGAGTCAAAGGTAGAGCTATTTGGCCACAGTACCAGAAGACATGTTTGGCGAAAACCAAAGACAGCATTTGACCACAAGAACCTGATACCAACTGTAAAGCATGGTGGTAGAAATATTATGGTTTGGGGCAGCTTTGCTGCATCAGGGCCTGGGCAGTTCACCATCATATAATCCACTATGAACTCTTCATTGTACCAGAGGGTGCTTGAGGATAATTTGAGGCCATCTGTCGGAAAGTTGAAGCTCAACCGAAGGTGGACCTTGCAACATGACAATGACCCTAAACATTACCAGTAAATCCACCAAGGAATGGCTGAAAAGAAAGAAATGGAGGGTTCTGGAATGGCTAAGTCAAAGCCCGGATCTACATTCCATCGAGATGTTATGGGGGGATTTGAAACTAGCTGTGCATGCAAGAAACCCCTCAAACATCGCACAGCTGAAAGAATTCTGCATGGAGGAGTGGGCAAAAATTTCTCCCAGTTGATGTCAGAGACTGGTAGACAGTTATAAGAAACGTCCACTTGAGGTTGTTTCTGCCAAAGGGGGCAATACCACCTATTCGAGCCAAGGGTGTACTTACTTTTTCCACATGCGAAATTTGCATTTATGTTTATTTAAATTATACAATGGACTACAAAATGTAAATGTTTCATGATACTTGTTTTATTATATCACCTTTATCTATCAATATTGTTGAAATGAAGATCAAATAGCTGTTTGTTGAAATATGTTGAAAAAGTTAAAACTTTACATGGGGTGTACTTACTTTTTCACGTGACTGTAGATAAATGACTGTTCCTGAGTTGCTCTTTTGTCATGGTTTTCACCAATCATAATTCAAACAATCATAATGCACAAATGTATTTGTAATATACGTGATATTACATTTTATAAACAATTGAAGGTGAAAACTGAAGTTGAAAAAAAAATAATTCCCCCAAAGAAAAAAAAACAAAAACCTTTTGGGCATACCGACGGGAGAGATAGGTGCATACCAGAAGTTTGGTACACACAAAAGTTTGAGGGAGTAGTTCAGTGACAACACAACACAACACAGACATATATATATATATATATATAATTATATACTGTATATATATATATATATATATAATTATATATATATATCTATATATCTATCTATATATCCATCTATATATATATCTATATATCTATCTATATATATATATATATTAGCAGAAGTACCTGGCGTTGCCGGGCGGGGGAGGCGGAGGAGGAGGAGGAGGAGGAGGAGGAGGAGGAGGAGAAGGAGAAGGTGGAGGAGAGGGGGGAAAAGGAGGCGAAGACGGGGGAGGGGAGGGGAGGGAGGGAGGGGAGGGAGGGAGGGGAGGAAAAGAGGGGGAGGGGGAGGGGAGGAGAAGAGGGGGGAGGGGGAGAAGGGGAGGGGAGGGGGAGAAGGGGAGGGGAAGATGGGGGGAAGGGGGAAAATGGGGAGAAGTGGGGTTGAAGGGGAGGGGAGGGGGAAGGGGAGGAGGAGAGAGGGGGGAAGGGGAGGAAGGGGGGAAGGGGAGGAAGGGGAGGAGAGGGGGGGAGGCAGGAGAGGAAGGGGGTTCATATATATGCTGGTGGGTGAATGGGGTGAATGTGGCGTTCATCACGTTTCTGAGTTAAGTGTGATGCAGTTCAGGAAGAAGAAGAAGCCGTACTACCAACTTCGTACACTTCCGGAATTGTTTGATTTATTTGTATTCAAATGTCTGTTGATTGTTTTGTATTTATTTATGCGAATGTGTACTTGTATGTGACTGTCATTAATTTGAAAAGGCTGAGGCACTATCAAGCTATTTATTTTTTTAAACTCCAAAAAAACCGCTAGAAAAAAAAACAACAACTTTTTTTGGCCTAAAACACTCCCAGGCATTGACTGATGAATCTCTGAAAGTTTGACGAAGATCCGTTCAGCCATCTCTGAGAAAAATGGCAACACACAGACAGACACACACAGACAGACATCTCTCTTATATCGTAGATAGATAGCAGAAGTGCACGGCGTTTCCGGGCGGGGACGGGTGTGGAGGGGAGGGGAGGGGGGGAAGTGGAGGGGAGGGGGGGAAGGGGAGGGAGGGGGGGAAGGGGAAGGAAAGGGTGAGGCGGATGGGGGGAGAGGGGGGAGGTGGGAGGGAGGAGGGGAAGAGGAGGGGAGGAGGGAATGGAAGCTGGGAGAAGTGGGGGAAGGGGAGGGGAGGGGGGAGGAGGGAGGAGGGAGGCAGGAGAGGAAGGGGGTTCATATATATGCTGGTGGGTGAATGGGGTGAATGGGGCGTTCATCACGTTTCTGAGGTAAGTGTGATGCGGATCAGGAAGAAGAAGAAGCCATACTACCAACTTTGTGCACTTCCGGAATTGTTTGATTTATTTGTATTCAAATGTCTCGTGATTGTTTTTTTTATTTATGTGAATGTGTACTTGTATATAACTGTCATTAATTTAAAAAGGCTTTGGCACTATCGAGCGATTTTTAAAAAAAGTAAAACTCCAAAAAAACGATCTTTTTTTTTTTGCCTAAAACACTCACAGTCACTTATTGATGAACCTCTGAAAGTTTGACAAAGATCAGCCATCTCTGAGAAAAATGGTGACAGACAGACAGACACCTCTCTTATATCGCAGAATATACATATATATATATATATATATATATATATATATATATATACATATATACATATATATACATACATATATATATACATACATATACCTATATATATACACATATATATATATATATATATATATATATATATATATATATATATATATATATATATATATACATCCATATACCTATATATATATATATACATCCATATACCTATATATATATATATATACATACATATACCTATATATATATATATACATACATATACCTATATATATATACATACATATACCTATATATATATATATATATATATATATATATATATATATACATACATATACCTATATATATATATATACATACATATACCTATATATATATACATACATATACCTATATATATATATATATATATATATATATATATATATATATATATATATTGTTGCGAATATGGAATTTGGCCTCCATATCCGCTTGTAAATATTCCCCTATTTTCTCCAATACTCCCCAACTTTCCCCAGTCCCCCATTCCCTAGTCCCATTGCATGTAAATAACAATCAGTAGAGCCGACCTTCCCCTTATTCCCCCATTAAATGTCGTGCCCAGGTCCACCGCACCACACGTAGACAACTTTCGGACATCTTCCTAGTTATTCTTAATCTATGTCAGTTAAGGCCTCGTTTCCATTAATTATGACTCTTCGTTGCACCAGAATGTGATTATATGGCACCAGTAGTGAGTTTAGGACCTTCCCATACCTCCTCCCATCTTCTTCCCCAAACAACAACAACAACAACAACTACAGCTACAACAACAACAACAACAACTACAGCTACAACAACAACAACAACAACTACAACAACGGCGCGCGCGGGGAGTGTGCGTCCTCCCTCCGGCTCGGTTAGCCGCCATTATCCATGCGCCCCACGGGGTTACCACGAAGGGGCTGGCTGTCAGCTCCTCGTCAGGGGCGGAGCCAGTAACCCCCCCCGCACGCACCCAATGAGAAGCAACGTGCCGATTCCACGAGGCGGAGCTAACGAGCCGAGGGCGTGTCACTCCCCGCCGGATATACGCAGCCGCTTGCCGGACGTGACGAGAGATGCGCCCCCAGCTTGAGACGACAAGACGCCACCTCGAGCGCTGAGAGACCTCCTGCATCTTTTGGGCCGCGCCATCCTGTCCCTGAGCACAAGGTGCACCTTGTGCTGGCCATCGAATACCCGCTTTCCTAGCCATCAATCCCCGTGTGAGTCAGTTTTTGTCCTGTTTCTCTGTGGTCTGTCGGGAATAATATAAGGTTGTGTCTAAGTGCCTGTCTTCCTATGATGTACCTCTTGTAGTTGTAATCTAACCTTCCGCCTTAATATAACCTCCTCCGGAGGTCTTGAGAACTGAACCCCTGGTGTCGTATTGTGTCATTATAACCCAGCCGGGTGTCTTCTCTTTCCTATTGGTCTAGCATAGCGCGACTAGTCAACCCCGGGTGCAATCGGGGTAACTTGTACGGATACGGCGGCCATCCCGCTCGGCCCACCATACCATCAAAGTCGTATCTGTAACAATTGGTGTCAGGAGTGGGATTCGAACCCGGGACTAAATTAGTTAGGCCCAAATTTTGGGAGGGAAAATCGATTCGGAGCGCGTTTCCCGCGCGAAATTATAACGGCGAAATTTCAATTTGTTTTACGAAAATAAAAAAAATAAAAACCGAATTTTGAAAGTCGCGCTATGGCGGATCAAGACAGCTGGGGTCCGGTAAAGGAGAGTGAGGTAGGGTCGATCCAGGACCAAAATGAGGGACAGGAGGAGAGCGAAGCAGTGAGGGCGGCAGGTTCGCAAAATAGCGCCGTCACGCACGAAGAAGCGGGCGCGCAAAATGGCGCCTCGCTGATCACCGCGCCAGCGACCGTGGCAGCGCCCCCGATGGATTGGAACTCGTTTTGTATACAAATGACGGCCCTTGTGGTCCAGTATAATGAAGAAAGGGAAAACAGAATGGGGAATCTGATGGATGCTCATTGTGAGCAAATGAAGGTAATGGGAAGCCAGATGGGGGTAAGGAGGGACGAAGCGAGGGGAACTGGTGAGAAGGTAGACAAAAATTTTGAGGGGTTAGACAACGGGATAAAGGAGGTGAAAAATGGGTTAATGGGGGTAGAAAATAGAATGGCCGCTCAAGAGAATCAGATAGAGGGAGTGAAACATGGGTTAACGGGGGTAGAAAACAGAATGGCCGCTCAAGAGAATCAAATGGAAGGGATGCAAAAAGGGTTAGAGGGGTTAGAAAACAGTATGGAAGGCAAATTGAGGGACATGAGGGACCAAGCGGAAAGGGAAGTTAAACAAATGGAGCAGCAGATAGAGGGGGTCAGAATGGGGGTAGAAGCCAAACTGGATGCTCACAGGGAGGAAATGGAGCAGATGAGGGTGGCATCTGGGCAGGAGATGCAAGTGATGGGAGAGGAGATCAGAAGAGGAGTGAGTGAGGAGGTCGGAGGAGTGCGCGAGGGGGTGAGGCACTGTGAGGAGCACATGGAAAAGGAGGTGAGAAAGGGGACTGTAAAGTTACAAGGGGGCATAGAGGACCTGACGCAGGAGGTGGAGCAGCTGACGGTGGGACAGACGGAGTTAGTGGAGCAGGTTCAAAGGAACACTGCGGTATTAGGAGGTTTAAAGGCGACACAGAAAGAACTAAAAGATGACTTGGTAGCGACGAAGAGGGAATGTCAGATGGTACGTGAGGGACTGACAACGAGGTTGGACGAGGTGATAGAGGTTATGGAGACGAAGGACCGGCAGGTGAGGACGCACATGGAAACGGTCAAGGTAGCCTTAGAGGATGAGCTTGAGGAGACGTACCGGGGAATAAAAGAGGTGAAGCACAAATTAGAAGAAGTGGAAGAAGGGATGAGCGAAATTAAGAAGCGACGGAGAGGGGATAAGAAAGAGATAAAAGAGGAGATAAAAGAATTGGTCCAAAGTCTGTGTTTGGATCGTGATGATGTGCTCATTAACCGGATGAGGGATTCGCAGGTGATGGAGGAGAAGCGAAGAGGAAGAGGACCCGGTGTAAGTGGTGACCAATATGGTCGTGCGTATGATGCGCCAGGTGATTTAAGAGGCTTGGGGGTCGAGATAGACCCGGGTGTTCGTGAGAGGCCACTGGTGAAGTGTGCGACAGGTCTGGTGTGCGAAAATGGAGGTGTGCAAGAAAGTCCGACTCTGGGGGTGTGAGGAAAAAGTGCGTGCCAAGGAGTGAGTGTGCTGGCGAGAGTGAGTCGGTCGTAGCGCGTGTGCGAGGGAGCACGTGGAAGCGCGGGGTGGTGAGTGTTACAGAGGGTGTGATGGGAGAGTGTGCGCAAGAGTGTGCGCGAGAAAGGTGTGTGACGGACAGGTGCATGAGGAAAGAGTGCGCTGTCAGAAGTAAGGAAGAGTGTCCACCTGTGGTGAGTGTTACAGAGGGTGTAACGGGAGAGTGTGCGCGAGAAAGGTGTGTGACGGACAGGTGCATGGGGAAAGACTGCGCTGTCAAGAGTAAGGGTGAGTGCGCTGTCAAGAATGGAGGTGAAAGTAGTGAGAGTGACAAGGAGCGTGAGTTAGTTGTGACAGGTGAGCGAGGATGTACACCTGGGATGGAAGGATGCACACCTGGAATGGTAGAGCGTGAGTGGGAATGCACGCTGGAGTTGGTGGTGAGGCACGTGGATGGGTGTGCGAATGAGGGCACACCTGTGATTGTCACAGAGGAGGTGACAGAGGAGGGGGCGCGAAGAGGTGTATTGGTGAGGTGTGCTACCAACGAGTGTGTGCCAAAGTGTTCGGTGGTCAGGTGTGTGACCAAGGCGGTGAGTGGAATGGGTGTACCTGGGTGTGTAAGGAACGGTACGAGGGGCATGGAAACGGCTGGATGTGTGAGCAAGGAACGGGCTGCGGGATGTAAGCATGCAGGTGAAGCATCGACGTTACACGGGTTAGAGGTTAGAGCGACTTTTAGCCGAAGCAGGCCCTCGGTGCGTGCCGGGCCTCGCTTTGAACGGCCGCGTCCAGGCTCCACTAGGCGGAGCTGGCAGCCCGATAGAAAGGGTCGTCATGGCGACCACTTTTTGGTGAGACGTGCCGGCAGGTCGAGATCGGGGCATTGGATGGCTCCGTGCCGAGATGGTGCGTGGGATCTCGGCCCGGGTAAACCTCCTTCCCTGCACCGAATGCGGGACGCACCCAGCCGCTGGCACAGAACAACCAGCATTCATGGCTTGGCTTTACGAAGCCGGGCTTTGGACAGGGATTGGCGCACCGAGAGGTATTAGTGAGTCGACTGGGTGATGAGGTTAGTGTTTTGGACCCAAAATTAGAGAAAAACAAAATTTGATGATTGGCAAAGGATTGGCAGTAGTGATTGGCAGATGATGGGCAGTGATTGGCAAATTTTTGATTTGTTGAAATTTGATGTGCAAAATTGGTAGTGAGAGACCCCCGATGTGGTGGGATGGCATCCCTGCCACCCTTCCCATGGTGGGGCAAAGGAGCAATAGCTTATGGGGTGTATGGCAGTGAAAACTAGCCCGGGTGGGTTAGGATATGGCGTGTAGGGATCTAGCGAGGATTGACATTAGGTAACGTTAAGATTAGTTAGTGACTGATACCTGTAGTGGGGACGCAGGTAGATTAGTATGGATGATAATGACGAGGGAGCGCAATAGTTTAAAGGGACGACTGGGAAGCGCAAGTTTCAGAAGGGAGTAGTTAGCTGAGATGATGCTGTGTGTGTGAGAATTGAACAGGTGTGATTGCACAGGTGTGCAACTGGACAGGTGTGTGGAGCAGTGTATGAGTAGTGAGTGTTGTGGATCAGCGCGAATGCGCTTGGGGAGAGAAGGGTGCAGGTGGCACCAGGTGTGAGAGCACAGGTGTGCAGGTACAGGTGTGTGGAGAGAGTTGGAGTGAGTGGTACGGAGTGGTGTGCATGGTGCGAAGGTGTGGATGGGGGAAGAGTGGACCCCTTTCACGAGTACCCGGGGCGGGTAGTGTAAGTGTTAGGTAGAGGGTGCAGGTAAATTGTGGTTGGATATTGGCATTTGTGGTGCGGTTGCAGAATGGTGTTGTGAATGGGTGCATTAGTGTTGTGGAAATGGCTGGGCGTGTAGCCTGTTAGTGTGTGTAGTTGGTTGGGCACTCCACCACTGTGAGGATGTCGGCCAGGTGAGGCCGCAGGTGGGCTCTGGGAGCCGGTAGTTGTGAGTGGGTGCCTGAGGATCCCGGGTGTGGATCGGGCAGCCCAGTGCCAGAGAGGGCACGGAGTGGGGAGAGAGCCAGAGGGCCTTCCCCAGGTAGTTAGGTTAGGGTAAGGAGCAGGTAAGCTCGGAGGCAACTGCAGTGGTGGAGGTGTGCAGGTGGGTAGACCCACTGGGAGAGGTACACGCCGCAGCCCAGAAATTGTGCGAGGGCACCGGGAGATGAATTGGGGGAGTGAGACCCCAAATTGAAGAGCACCACAGTTTGGCCAATGGGAATTGGTTTTTAGAACCCATAGTGTAAGAGGGCCAATGGTTTGGCCGGAGAAAGACCCCGGGTAGTGTAAAGTTGTTAAAGTCATTTAGGAGATAGTTAGGATTGATGAACCTGTCGCACCATACGCAGCCACTTACCTGTGGTGATGATGATGACTCCACACCTGTGTTTTCTTTGGTTGTGTTGCAGAAATGAGAATTGCTGTGAGGATTTGTGAGACGCATCACGACGTGGATGAGACATTGGGGTGATTCCATCTCTCCCTCCCTAGGAGGGACTGATGATGAATTGGTAATGGCAAATTTTGATGTTGAGTTGAAAATGGCAAATTTTGATGAGAGTTGAAAATGGCAAATTTGATTGGTTAGGAGGGAGAGAAGACGAATTTGGTATATGGGAGGAACGGGGAAGACAGTAGGGATGTTTGTTGATTTGTAAAGTAGATGTTTATGGGTAGTGTTGTGTTGTGTGGATACAGTAAGGGGTAAGGGAGGGGCCATGTAGGTTACCTGGTGGGGGGGGGGGGGGCGTACGATAGGAACGTACCTGTCTCACCTGGTTCCCATGTGCCCCCAGTGTGCATTACCTTATATTGCGTGCACTTTTGCGCCCTTACCACCTTACTCACTTGTCTGCTTCTTTTGTCTCCCACCTCCGAGGATCTGGCTTTGGGGTAGAGAGAGAGGAAAGAGAGGTGCTGGCTACGCAGTTGTGGGCCTGCACTTTCGCTGTTGGCTGCCTGGATCGATACACCATATGGACCGCAATGTTTGTGGCCACCCACAATGGACCGCAGTTCGTTTGCGGCCAAGCACCACCCGGGGATGGACCTATGGGTCAACGTGGCACCTATGCCATACAGGTGAACCACTTTTAGTTACCACCAAGTGCACCACAAGAAGAGCAAGAGACACCTGCAGGGTTAGGGGTTGTCGAATTTATTTTTATACCAATGAACAATGGTGACTGCACCGGATGGTGCTGACTGTGTGGTGGGGTGGTGCTTTTGATGCTGGGAAAGGGTGCTCTGCACGTTATTAAAGGCCGTCGGCCACAGAGCACTCGTGGGTTGGTGTATCGATGTTGGCAAGCGCGCTCTCTCTCTATGCATAACATCTGCATGTGTCCTTCCAAAAACAGGTCCTGGATCGTAGTGTAAATAGCAGCGTAGTCTTGTAAATAATGCTCCCTACCGGCTGTATGTTTAGTTTGAGAATTCTTTCCGGATTCGGTTATCCTGTGGGTGTGTTTCTGTGAGGAGAAGGGTGCAACGTCGCAGGGGGACATATTTACTCATTTGTGAATATCTGTAAAACTGTCGCACTCAGGGTAGAGTTAATAGTAGAGGGAACTACATTGCGTGCCACACTAAAGTAGGTAAAAATTTATCGGGTCGGGACGCCCCGAGGGTAGAGAAGGGTGCAATGTTGCGAATATGGAATTTGGCCTCCATATCCGCTTGTAAATATTCCCCTATTTTCTCCAATACTCCCCAACTTTCCCCAGTCCCCCATTCCCTAGTCCCATTGCATGTAAATAACAATCAGTAGAGCCGACCTTCCCCTTATTCCCCCATTAAATGTCGTGCCCAGGTCCACCGCACCACACGTAGACAACTTTCGGACATCTTCCTAGTTATTCTTAATCTATGTCAGTTAAGGCCTCGTTTCCATTAATTATGACTCTTCGTTGCACCAGAATGTGATTATATGGCACCAGTAGTGAGTTTAGGACCTTCCCATACCTCCTCCCATCTTCTTCCCCAAACAACAACAACAACAACAACTACAGCTACAACAACAACAACAACAACTACAGCTACAACAACAACAACAACAACTACAACAACGGCGCGCGCGGGGAGTGTGCGTCCTCCCTCCGGCTCGGTTAGCCGCCATTATCCATGCGCCCCACGGGGTTACCACGAAGGGGCTGGCTGTCAGCTCCTCGTCAGGGGCGGAGCCAGTAACCCCCCCCGCACGCACCCAATGAGAAGCAACGTGCCGATTCCACGAGGCGGAGCTAACGAGCCGAGGGCGTGTCACTCCCCGCCGGATATACGCAGCCGCTTGCCGGACGTGACGAGAGATGCGCCCCCAGCTTGAGACGACAAGACGCCACCTCGAGCGCTGAGAGACCTCCTGCATCTTTTGGGCCGCGCCATCCTGTCCCTGAGCACAAGGTGCACCTTGTGCTGGCCATCGAATACCCGCTTTCCTAGCCATCAATCCCCGTGTGAGTCAGTTTTTGTCCTGTTTCTCTGTGGTCTGTCGGGAATAATATAAGGTTGTGTCTAAGTGCCTGTCTTCCTATGATGTACCTCTTGTAGTTGTAATCTAACCTTCCGCCTTAATATAACCTCCTCCGGAGGTCTTGAGAACTGAACCCCTGGTGTCGTATTGTGTCATTATAACCCAGCCGGGTGTCTTCTCTTTCCTATTGGTCTAGCATAGCGCGACTAGTCAACCCCGGGTGCAATCGGGGTAACTTGTACGGATACGGCGGCCATCCCGCTCGGCCCACCATACCATCAAAGTCGTATCTGTAACAATATATATATATATATATATATATATATATATATATACATACATATACCTATATATATATATATATATATATACATACATATATATATATATATATATATATATATATATATACACGTAGACTCATTATATATATAGATACATACGTACATACATATCGTGAAATACGCACACACATATATATATATACATACACACACACACACACACACACACACACACACACACACACACACACACACACACACACACACACACACACACACACACACACACACACACACACACAAATATAGATACAAACATACATACACACACACACACACACACACACACACACACACATATAGATACAAACACACACACACCCACACACACACACACACTCTTTGCTCTTTCATACCCAGGAAACGTAGTTGCCTTGTTAGGTGATGACTTCCCACAGAACTGCGGGTACAGTGAGCTGGTCTGGAGACCGTGGCAGCAGTCGGACAGCTTTCCCTCCTTTGCTCAGCGTGATTAGCTTTAGGGACTTCGTCGTCGGTGGAGGACCCCTTGGAGAAAAACATCTTCCGAACCGATGCCATAGTCACCCGCAGTAGGAAATCTCTCTCAAAATAGACCGATTGTGCAAACACAAACCATGGAGCACAAACAAGGCTTGTGACAGCATTGAAAGATGACAATGGGATTATGGGAGAGCTGACATAAAATTACTTTACAGGCAGTGAAGAATGACCAGGTGGTTCAACAGGTGAGGCAACAAGAAGTCCACGGTGGAATAGTCGTGTAGCGGGAACGCAAATGAGGCATTGTGGGTTTGGCTTTGGGGGGGGGGGGCAGGGGGGCGGGGATGTGAAACAGTAAGATGGAGTGGGCGGAGGAAGGTACAAAACACGAGAAGTGTCGATTGGGGATATTTCTTGGGCCCCGACAGAGAAAGACGAGAAGGCTGGGACAGGAAAAGTGTGCAGAGCGTTCCAAGCAAGTCGGTTATGGGAGTCGTGAGCGTGTGAAACACAGGAATCGAGACTGCGGCTACAAGGAAACGAACGTCGGGCCTCGAGGACCTCAAACGCTTGGAATTTCACTGCAACAAAAACACCAAACATTCGCAGGTATTGTGAAACAATGAGGGCTGGAGAAATTTTTTGTTGATGTTGAGAACGACAATGGATAAGTTCTTCTAAAACAATGGTACAAGTTTCCAGGATGAAACTTTGTGTCGCAATAAATTTCACTGACAATCTTTAGATTTACATCATTTTGGTTGCATTGTGTTCAGTTGATAACACAAACAATTGCCCAACTCTCATAGTTGTTGTTGTTGATTGCATATTGGGCTGGGAATCCGTTCTGAATCCAGCTCCCAGGTTGCATCATCGTGCCTCTGTGCACTGGGATAGGAATTTGGAATTTGTTCAGGGTGCCGGAGTTAACTCGCCTCCTCTTGACGAAGGACCCCGTGGGCAGACGGGAGTGAGCTCTTGTTGAGAAAAACAGTCTTCGAGACCAATTTTGACAAAATAATAGAAAAATTAATCAAATATATAAAATCGAAAATTGCATTCGTATCAAAATTATTCTCAAAGACCGTTTCTTTTGTTATTAGTTCTTAGACATTTTGAACGCAAATTTCCTTATATAAATATTTGACCATTTAACATGAAGACTCAGGGAGACTTCAAAACTTGTAATTTTGTTCAAACGTATTAATCTCGCATGTTCCCGAAGGAACGGGAGAGGTTAACGAGAGGAGTACTCCATTCCAGTACGGACAAAGGCCTTGTAAGCTGTAAGTGCTTCATGTGTTTTAAGGAATGACTCTGAACGACAAACCATTCCAGGTTTGTGGCTGGTTTTGGAAGCCAGCTATGTTTGAGGCTGTGTGGTCAATCCAAGACGGGTCATGGCTGATAGTGTGGCCTGCAAGTTCAAAAGACTAAATCTCTTCCGATGACTGAAAATGTAAATAATTAGGTGAGTTTGTTTGACTATGTTTTTGGAATGACCCCGTGAGAATAAGATTTTTCAGGATTGAAGGACACGTTCTATTTATCAGACCAGAGTTGAAATCCTTTTTAGATCAACAGAGAGACACAGCTGTTGTCTGCTGAGCAGAGGGATTGGATACTGCATGGCACCTGCAAAAAGGAAAATAAGGTTTTCCAGAGCACAGGAGAGGTAATTTACGTCGATGAGGAACAAGACTGGGCCGAAGACACTGCCTCAGGGCATAAAGGCACTGGGAGAGAGGAGAGGGGTCCACTAATAGCAAGGTGTTGACTGTGCAGGTGGAGGAAGGCAGAAAGACAGGTATGAAGGTTGGCCTGGTACGCCAGTCAGCAAGCATAGCAATCAGAGCAGAATGCCAGACTGTGAAATGCCCGACATGTGTCCAGAGAGATGGTCCTCCTGACCTACCATTTGAGACGTAGAGCCTCCGAACATTAATGACAAATTAGTAATGGCATGTCAATGGTCGAGTGACTGGGACAGAATCCAATGGTCTGACGGTCTGACTGATGTCAAACCGATGGTCTGACATTTTTTTCATCTTCAATTTTGCCCTTTGCTGCTACGGGTTCAGTATTTTCCAGAAACGTTGTTGCACATGGAAAATTAACTGCTGTTGTGTTGTCATTTGACCTCATTTGGTTATTTGGGAGGGTGAGATCCTTCGCTTTCACTTCGGAAAGACATTCGTAAAAGAGAAGGAAACCTTCCATCCCCCCTCTCACAAAAAAGGGTAGCAAGGTTAGACTGGAAGCAAGCAGGCCAAAAACACATACACAACAACTGCCTCTCGCATCCATCTGATCAGACTTTTTTGGTGAAAGAGATTTAAAAAATAAAAAGGAATGTGCTCCCAACAATAAAAGCAAGCAAATGTGCGACAGGTGAGTATACCGTGTTGAGGAAGCAAGATAAGATTAACAGGGCACTTCTGTATCATTGTTTCCGATGAATTCTCAATCCTAAACCACTACAGAAAAAAATTGCCATTTTAAACAAACAGTGAAAAGGGAAAAACAACAAAAATCGCTTAAATGTCACAAACGTGCAGAGGACGTATGGAATTCATGAAAAGTGAATGCCCCCTTAATCATAATCGGAACCGCAGTAAACCCTCCGAGTCGTTTTATGTCTGGACCCATGGCCGCCGATTAGCTTGGGTCGCCCATCTTGGATTTAGACAACACATTCACACTCACCAAACACCCTTGCTTTATATATTCCCACCATTTTATTGCAAATAAAAACAGCAGCCAATTTCACGCAAGTACAAGTCCGTCCATAGAGCAGCATCAGGCCATAAGTTAGAATCCTTGTTTTCCCTGCTAAAGTTGCATTGAGCACATGCGATGCTTCCCAAAACAGCAACAAAATCAATGATACAATTTTAACAAATTCATCGTTTCTGCACAAATCAAGAGCGATAAGCATCAAACGTTTTCATATTCATGTGACTAGAACGTTAGAAAACATCGTGTAGTATCGGTGAGGTCACTGGACTGAAAGCCCAGAGGTTGTGGCACCAAATCCAGCTGTCGGAAGCAGCATCATGGATTTGGATACCAATCTTCAGGAAGTTAGGACTACACATGGAATAAACAGAATGTTGATAGAGGTATTCGAACCACTATGTGAAGAAAGTTTCGATTTGGGCATTCTCTTTAAATCAAAGTAAAAGCGAGCTGTTGAGGGTGCTGCTCTTTCGCTCCGACAAAGGGTTAATGCCCGAAAGATCAACTTTTCCTTTGCTTCCCACGGTAGTTGGCATACCTCGATAAACATTGTCGATTCCATTGTTCTACCTGTTCGCCGCCGCAGATCAACCAACACTAGACTTCAGGATCAAGACTATTTCTTCATTCTAGCACTAGATTCTTAGGGAAAAAAACCCCAGTTGGCTCACTAACGACTTTCAAAGTGGGATAATCTGCCTGTCCCCTACATGGAGCGATCTAAATCTGATGCAAGCCCACTCACTGTGCTCGATTCGGATTCTCTTGCCTTGTTACAGAAGGTAATTTGGAATGACTCGGGGTTTAAACCTTTCTTCTGGCCTTTCAACTTCAACTGTATGATGAATGGGCAGCAGGATGGAAAACATACTCAGGTATACCTCACCCCCTGCTGGAAAAACGCTAACATTACACTCTAGTTACAGTGCCAGTGCAGATTGAAAAAAATCAAACTCACAAAAAGACAACTCCGGTCGGTGGTGACTAGACCAACAACGAGGTTAAATTGCAAGTCTCTAGTTCGACTGTCAGGTCTTGATGAAAGACCGCTTTGTTCAAGTACATTTTATGAATGTCAGCCTTTGTCACGCCTTTGCTTTTGTACGAAGCACAATTAATAAGAGTATAATGTTGAACAGCATTTTGAGTACATGGTGATGACGTTGTTGGCATTTTCAATAAAGAAAACTTTTTTTTTTTCCTATCTTAGGTAGGCTCAGAGGTCATTTGATATTACTTTTCACCGAGCTATAAAAGCTTACGCACTACAGAGATTGCTTTTAATCCAAAAACTTTTTTTGCCTAAAACGCTTTTTGCCTTGTGCCTAAAAAAGTTTTTAGATTAAAAGCAGCCTAAAAATTGCTTTTAATCCAAAAACTTTTTTGCCTAAAACTTCAAGGTACTCACTGACGAACCTCTGAAAGTTTGACGAAGATCCGTTTGGCCATCTGAGAAAACTGGCAACACAAACAGACAGAAAGACAAACATCTATCATATGAATGAATGATCGTTTTAAGGCCATTTCTTCCCCGCTGGAGCAGGGGTTGGCCTTGCGGGCCCCATAACAATCATGGTTCCCTGTTTGAGGCAATGTTTTTATGGCCGGATGCCCTTCCTGACGCCAACCCTTAGTCGCCTCTTACGATGCGCAGGGATACGGTATACCTATTCTAAACCGGGGTACACACCGGGATCATTCATCCCAGCAAGCTGGTACTCAATTTGCCGACCTCGGAAGGATGACAGGCTGAGTCAACCCCCTTGGGGTTAATTCAGCGATCGACCGGGATCCAAGGATCCCAAGCCGGCACCCTAACCGCTAAGCCAACACCAGGCTCTTATCATTATCATATGGATAATGATAATTAATAAACGAATTAATTGGATAATAATAATAATAAATTAATGAATCAATTTAAATGAAATACCCGTGAAGAAGAGAAGGGTGAGACTATAGCGTCATCACAGTTTGCTGTGTTCGGTAAACAAAACAAAACAAAACAAAACAACTCATTTTGACAATTATTTATGAGGTGGACTCATTTCCATATGCTACCAATGTTTGTATCGGAAGTCACCAACAGTGCTATCAAATGTATAATTCCCAATGGTGGCTGTATCCATGTTGTTCGCTGCCAACACAAACCGGCGGCGTCGGAAAGACGCCATGCTGCCGAGTCAAATAACCGTTTTCTTGTTCAAAACTGCTTTTGCATTTTTCCCCTCAACCAGAGCCAACAGCAAATAATTACTTGGTTTTTTTGGGGTTTTTTTAATAACATATAAAACTTCCTTTTTTGGTTAACATGAAAAGCTTCGCAACTTTAATACTCGTCTGCTTCATGGTATCTTGGCGGACAACCAGATGAGCTCGTTTAATGAACATATTCGTTATGGTGAATATCAAAACGATCATATTGTTATGTCATATATAGATCATATACAATGATATAGGTCAGGCATATATAGATCCAGGTAGATCTGCACAGGTAGGTGCTCCTATGTCGCGAAGAAGAAGAACCACTTCGATGTACAGTAAGTCAGGGACCCTTCTAGCCCGTTTGTTCGGATTAAGGTGTATGTTCGTCCCCATTACGAGGAATTGGGCATGTTAAATAGTTCTAGGGATTATGCTATTTCCCCCGTATGTCAAACCTGTTATCATTCCATTTGTCCCGTATGACAATGCACTGATATACATTAGTTAGGTGCATTAGCGCACACATTAATTAATTTCCCCTCCGCCACAATAATAATAAAACACCTGGATGAACAGACCGGAAGCAGCCGCGCAGTGTAACACCATGGCAAACACACATCAAGCAGGCAGGCTGAGGCCACGCCCACCTCACAATAGATTTACACCGAGGGTTTGATGGGCGGTTCACACGACTGTTAAGAAGGGACGCGTGGATTGGTAAAAGGCCCAGCTGATGTCAGAGCCGCCCAGACAAGATACTTGGAGTGGCAGACATTTTCTCTCTTTGATCCGGACTTTGGTGGGTGAACGGTTGTGTGCCGACATCTTCTGGGGCTTCTCGTCCCTGGATCCATCCTGCCCGGACCTGTCTTGACCCTTCTTCTTGCCCTTGTTCATCTGCCCTTGCCTCGCCCTGCTCGTTTGGTCACTTCACCTTCGACCCTCTCGCCACGTACGTTGGGTGTATCGAAGGGCCGTGCCGAATCCGAGAGGATTGCACGGCTGGTGAAGCGGGTTGCACGCCCGCTCGCTCACTTGGCGCGAGAGGTTTTATCGGGGCCTGGTGAACGGGGGCGCATCGAGGCCTTTCTTCCCGCCGACCGGAGCTGCGTCGCACGACACGCTCGAGCCAGAAGGACCTGACATCCAGACAGATAAGCCAGCACACAACGATTTATTTTATTAATCCTTCCATTGTCTTGTATTTCTGTGAGTGGGATCCCAAACCTAGGGGGTTTCGTTTTTACCATTGTATCCTTTGTTATCGGGTACCATTTAATAAATATTTCTTTTTGTAAATAATTCCGTTTACGTTCAAGCGTTACTTTCCACAGGGCGAAGACCCTGGCGCGTGCGGACCGTGAGGTAAATCTCGCCACTTATTTTTCCTTCCTCCCTCCTTCCTCCTGCACATGTACTGTATAGCAAATCCGCCATTGACTGTCGCCTCATTAAGCTCGATTGCCATTCACGATTTCCCCGGTCTTAACCGAAGGGGAGTCGCACGACAATATTACAACATGCCAATTTGTGTGATTTTTTACTCCGGCGCAGTGCTGTCTTGTGTGATCTTATCAGCTCCATGGTGACTTTGTCTCTTGCCATCGCCAGTTCTGAACTTCCTCCACTCGTTTTAGGTGCGTTTTCAGGGGGTGTTGGGGGGGGGGAGTCGAGAGGGCGATTTCACCTTTACTTGGAAAATGCTGCCTTCCTGCTGCTCCTAAACTATATTTTGTTATTCATTCCGTATAGTTGTCACCCTGCGACGTACATCTGGAAAGCCCAATCTCTATCAAACAAACAAACACACACAAACAAACACACAAACACACACACACACACACACACACACACACACACACACACACACACACACACACACACACACACACACACACACACACACACACCAAGACCTCAAAAATGAGGGCAAGAGATCTTAGAAGCTGAAGAGCATCGAAATTGTACCAGTGATAAATTGGAGCAACAGGAATGATAAAGAAGAACCTCACTGAGATTTTAAAAACCATCCCCGAGAATATCACCACAAATGAACTACAGCTGGAGGCAATCCGGGGTTCGGTGATGATCCTGAAAAGAGCCCTTAGAACAAAACTCTGAAAAAGTTGAACAGTTTGGTTCATGAATTGTGATCCCTTACCGAAGCGGAGGTGGATACTTTTGGTCGTGGGAGGACTCCGTTCGACCTCCTGAAACCCGCAAATGGAGATAACAAACGAAACCACCACAATCACCAAAGCAAATCAAGCAATAACTGTGCAATGTACAGGAATGATCCATATCTCATCTAAAAAGGTATGGGATACAGGAGTACACGGGACACATTTCCAAACTTTTACTTTTTTCTTCGACAACAATCAAAACCAATTTTTTTTGATGGACCCAACAAATGTGGACCCAACAAATTTCTACAAATCTGCCTTCTTTTCAAAAAAGAATATCAAAAATGCACCAAAAACAAATGGTGAGTGGACCCAACGGATTTCTTTTTAAAAAAGCAGTCGCAGCTCAGCATCTTAATTGATTCTGCAAAGCATCTGTGCAGTACAACAAGCTGGTGAACAAACAAAAACAAAATGAACGATAACGGCACTCAGTAGAGAGCATACCTCCGCCTGGTTGGCCATATCACTCAATGGTGAAGCATCACTTAAAAAATTCTACAAGCTGGATCCAGATCCAGATTGTCGACTTCTTTCCTGGAAGTCCTTGGTGTCCTTGCGTTTTATACCTATCCTGCCCCCCCCCCCCCCCCCCAGGCCCTCTCCCTCCCACACATCTCCCGATGTCCCTGCTCTCAAATGTTGTGTTTGTGTGCTTCCTCCCCTTCTCTCCCCATCTTGTCGACCGCTCCCCTTTTTATATACTTTGTTTGCTTGTTTGTTTGATTTGTTCGTTTGATAAATGTTAGCTCTTTCACGAGCCTCGACTCTGTATACAAAAAAAAGAAAGAAAAAAAAAAGGTAAAGGGACAATCAAAGGTGAAGCAGCACATACACAGGGTTAGGGATAGGATAAACGTGCATACAAACAGCACATACTTAGGGTAGGGTCAGGATATACATGCGTACACACAGCACATACTTAGGGTTAGGGTCAGGATATACATGCGTACACACAGCACATACTTAGGGTAAGGGTCAGGATACACATGCGTACACACAGCACATACACATTGGTAATAGGGTACACACACAGCGCATCCATAGAAAAACACATACAGACTGGACGAGAGAACAAGTGGGATGAGTGGCCAAGGAACATGTAAGCAGACCGGAAAAGTGCAGATGGAAAAGCAGAAGAGCTTTGGTGAGAATAGAAAAGTTTGGAGATTGGAATAGAGGCTACCATGAAATGGCGATGGCTTGCCATTAGTATCAGAGAGAATAACACGATTGGAGGGATGCACTAGTATATTTATGCTTAAAATCTGGAGCTTGTTGTGAGCAATTTACGTTCCCGTGTCTTAACTTAAGTTTTGATAACTTTACAGTCTTAATTATATGTCCAAACCTAAAGCCCGATAACAAAAAGCGTACCTCTGTGACGTCACAAAGTATTACATTTTCCCCCAAACAATCAGGGAAACCCCAGGTGCATTAAGACGTGGCTGTCTGCACAGAAATTACTGAGGAATTCACCAAAGTTAAGCATTTGTTGCTTCATGGTGCACATTTGTCATATACAGATGTAAATGAAAAATTTAACAACTACATATAGTATATCTCAGTTTGTAAAATAAAAAAATAAAAAATTCTGAGTATACTTTCATTCCAATGCAAAGTTTAACGGCGTTTGGTCAGAACCTCCACAATCCAATTCTAATAAGATTTTCAGCTTGAAAACGTTTGATATTCCTCTTCACCTTCATCAATGTCTCTAATCTCACTAGCCCATCCTCCACACCGTGGGAGACGGGGTTTTGCAATCGTGTGTGTGTGTGTGTGTGTGTGTGTGTGTGTGTGTGTGTGTGTGTGTGTGTGTGTGTGTGTGTGTGTGTGTGTGTGTGTGTGTCTGGGCCATAACTTTTTTACCATTTGAGTTTTGTCATCAAATTTTCAACAAAGCTTCATTATGAGAATGTGGAGAAGACAAATTAATAATTTGGCCAACAGGTCAAAATATAAAAGGTCAACGTCACATAAAATAGTCAATTTTCACCCAATTGACCTAAAATTTTAAGAATTTGCACATTGGGTCACTGAATTAGTTCACCAATCAAAAGCTAAAATCCAATTGTTTTTTTTAGATCAAAAGGTCAAAGGTCAAGGTTGCATAGAATATCAATATGTCAGTAACCCAATATGACCAAATTCATTGTCGAACCTGCGTTCTGTCAATAAGGTCAAAAGGTAAAAGGACAAAGTTACAAAATTATCAATTTACATCTGATTGACTTGAAATTTGAGCAGGGTATGCATATTGGGTCGCCGAAGCCAAATGCTATTGAGGTCAAAAGGTCATGGTCACCTAAATCGTCAATCTTTGTATCTTTAGCTATTTCCGTCATATTTAGCATACAGAAGAAGAAGAAGTTCCAAATGAAAGCGGACACGGACACGGACAAATCGGACACCACTGCATTCGCAAAAAACCGGGTTTTGCAATCACTTCTGTGTTTGTGTCTGTGTGTGTGCGTGTGCATGTGCGTGTGCGTGTGCATGTGCGTGTGCGTGTGTGTGAGTCCAGAAATTTTAAACAAAGCTTAATGATGAGAATATGGAGTAGAAAAATTAATAATTTGATCAAACGGCCACCCTCTCCTGGTGAAATTGCCAAAATCAAGACTCTATGCTCACCTTCACTCCTTCATTCCTCTTTTCTCCTGCCTCTGGAACAAACTCCCTCACTCTCTTCAATCCCACTCATCCCTACAGGTCTTTAAAACAGCTGTTCACCACCATCTCTTATCTTTGCCCATCCAAAACCTTGATCATTTCTACCCCCGTTAATTCATTCCAGATCCACTTTTTTGAAATACCGACTTCTTTCCTGGAAGTCCTCGCAGTGCCCATATGTTTTATACCTCTTCCCCCCCCCCCCGCCCCCGCCTTCCCATGCCTCCTCCCCCCAAGCCCTCTCCCTCCCACCGATCTTCCGTTGTCCCTGTTCTCTGCTGTTGTACTTGTGTGCTTCCCTCTCTCTACCCATCTTGTCTCCCGCTCCCTTTATTGTATGTGTTGTGTGTCCGTTTGTCTTTTTTGTGATTGATGTTAGCTCTTTCATGAGCCTCGATCTTGTATACAAGATCCAGATCTTCACCATAATTTAATCGATTCTTCCTTGTCACACACACAACCGGCCCACCATGTTTCGTCCAAATCCGTCCACAATTTTTGGAGATATCCTGCCATGTATAGTTTTGGCCCTATCTCCCAATGGTGAAGAATCACTTAAAATTCTACAAGCCGGCTCCGAATCCGGATCTTCACCAAAATATAATTATTTCGTCCTTGTCGCATACGCTACATCTCTGCCAAATTTCGTCCAAATCTGTCCACAACTTTTTGAGACATTTTTTTCACAAACAAACGGACAGACAAACAGACAGGGGTGAAAACATAACCTCCATCCACCTTTGGTGGCAGAGGTAATAAATAATTATCAAGCAGTCCAGAAAGGAAAGGTAAAAATCTATATGAAAGATGATCACACATTTCCGTACGTACGTTTGCAGTGGGCAGAAAAAGCAAAAGGGCATGAGAATGTAATGGGAGATGATTAATAACAGAACTCGGCATGCTTAGTCACCAAGGAAGCAGAAAATGGACTCTGTGCGAGAAAAATCCCTTCAAATAAGTCACAGTTCAAAATCAAAAATCCTTTCGAAAAAGAAAACTATAATCCACTTACCAAGGGCAAGGGTCAAAACACATGACTGCGATTGCTCGAGTATGATTGTGAGCAACGAATATAACTGTCCTAAAGCTTGGCCGCAAGCAATGGAAAATACAAACACCAATTGAAATTTAGTTCGGCCGTATTCCATAAGAGAAATGCCAATCCAAGCAGCAGGCAAATTCCATTTTTATCGTACTTGAAAATAATAATTGTTAAAAACCACAACCACAACCACATCACATTCACTCTGCAGCGGGTTATCCAGTTGGTGTTTCAGACAACAATAGAATTGTTCAAACAGAATGCACAAAACTCCCGACGTGAAAACCCATCACAGCTTCCATTTAATTAGAGAACAATCTTTATTAATGCATGGAAATTCTAGTTGATTTATTTATTTACTTATAGCCTTGTACTTAAAGAGTACACCGACGTTGGCAGGCCTGAAAGCTTCGGTATGGAAGGACGATTTGTACGCATTGTGATTGTGACGTCGAAGAGATGTTAGTCCTCATCCTTACAAGTAATAAATACATAAAAACGCCGTGATTATATCCCTATATACGAGGACATACTGAAAAGCAAGTCCTCCTATTATTTTTCTCCAAAACAGGAAATCTACTGATTTCATGATGCCATGCCCACATTCAAGGCACCCAGTGCCAGAGGCAGCACAGCAACCCCAAAACATCACTGAACCTCCTCCGTGCTTGACTGTAGGGAAGCTGTTCTCTTCTTTGAAGGCTTCATTTTGTTTTCTGTAAACATAGAGATGATGTGCTTTACCACAAAGCTCTAATTTGGTCTCATCTGTACACAGAACATTCTCCCAGAAGGATTTTGGCTTGTTCAGGTGTGTTTTGGCAGACTCCAGTCGGGCTTTCTTATGTGTCTCTCTCTCAGCAGCAGAAGGGTCCTCCGAGGTATCCTTTCATTGTGTTGGTGACGGATGGTGCAAGTTGAAACTGTCGTACCTTGTGTCTGAAGGTCAGCTTGAGTCTGTTTGACAGTTGATTGAGGTGCTTTCTCCACCATTCAAACAATCCTTCCCTGCAATCTTCGATCAAGTTTTCTCTTGCAGCCACATCCAGGGAGGTTGGCTACAGTGCCATGGGCGTTAAACTTCCTGATAACATTGTGTACGGTGGACACAGGAACATCAACATCTCTGGAGATGGGCTTGGAGCCTTGAGATTGTCCATGCTTGGCTACAATCTTGTGTCTGACCTCCTCAGACAATTCTCTGGTTTTCTTTCTTTTCTCCAAGCTCATTGCCGTACACACTGACACAAAACAGCAGAATAACTCCTTGTCTCTATTCAAACTAGTTGAATGAGTGATTTTTTAGCTCACCAAGTCAGTCCGTCTGGAAACACTTGAAACTTCTTCTCCGAAACCGCTGATGGGATTGCGACCAAATTTGGCACAAATGATATTTGTTGTGTTGTGACTAAAGTTTGTTCACGGAATTAAAAAATACATATGTATATATATCAGGGTCTAAGGGTGTCTACAGGGGGTCAAAGTGGATCCAGGTTTGACCCCCCAAAATAGGAATTTGCTTTTTCCTCTGAAACTACACACACCGTTTCGATGAAACTTTACCACAACCTACATCACCCGTGATGTACCAAAGTTTGTTCACGGCATTAAAAAAAAAATCTGCCTCCTTGGGGGTTTACGAGGGGTCAAAGTGGGTCCACGTTTGACCCCAAACATAGATATTTGCTTTCTTCTCTAAAACTACATTCATGGGGACTGCAAGGCTAACCCCCGCTCTAGCAGGGAAAATGGCCTTAAAATGCATGTTGTTGTTGTGTTATTTTATTTTTTTTGTATACAGAATCAAGGCTCGTGAAAGAGCTAACATTTAACACATAAAGAAATCAAAGACAAAGACAAACCAGACAAACAAACAAAGTATATAAAAAGGGGAGCAGTAGACAAGATGGGGAGAGAAGGGGAAGCACATAAACACAACATTTGAGAGCAGGGACATCGGGAATGTGTGGGAGGGAGAGGGATTGGGGGAAGGTGGCGTGGGAAGGGGGGGGGGGGGGTGGGAGAAGTATAAACACAGTACACCAAGGACTTCCAGGAAAGAAGTTGGTATTTCAAAAAAGTGGATTTTGGGTGAAATTAGCCGAGGTAGAGAAGATCAAGGTTTTGGATGGGGGAAGATAAGAGATGGTGGTGAATGGATGGTGGTGGTAAGATATATATATATATAATATATATAATATATATTATATTTATATTTATTTATATATATATATATATATATATATATATATATATCTTACCACCACCATCCAAAACTTTCTAAAATCCTGTTTTCTCTGTCATTATGGGGTATTGAGTGCAGATTGATGAGGGATAAAATGAATTTCAACGATTTCAGCATAAGGCTGCAACATAACAAAATGGGGAAAAAGGGAAGGGGTCTGAATACTTTCTGAATGGACTGTATATACAGACTTGGCATTTAATATGGAATATTTTTTTTTTCTTCACTTGGGTTTACTTTCTGAACTCAGTATATCAATCTGGTGAGTTTCTTTTATGCTTCGGTGATTTCTTTGTTGAAAGAACCATGTCACTGTCTGTCACAGCAAGAAGTCAATAACAGGATTATATCACAGTTGGAGTGACAAAATGTACGGACAGGTACATTTGACGATTGGCTTCACAATCGGGTATACAAGGATTGTTGCATTCTGTATTAGTGGAAAACAACTGCTGCACATCTACAAAAGTTATTGCCGCTTCCTCTGGAGATGGTCCGTCAACTCGACAATGCTGTTTGTCATGGAGTGGTGGCTTTACGAAATTCCGGCATGAAAAGCGTGCCATTGCTCGGCAGTATGGCATCACTCAAGGTCAGGTGTCAAAGATCCTGAAACGAAACGCTCAGAAGGGTGTCCCTACTCCAATACCGAGGCCAGGACGTCCCCGCAGAACCACAAGGAGGGATGATCGCCAGCTGCACCGGTTAGTCCGCAATGGCCGTACCAAGTCAGCTAATCAGCTTAGGGCTGAGTGGTAGCAACTGACAAATGTGCCTGTATCCAGAAGGCTAGTCAACCAACGACTGGTTCAAGCAGGCTATCGTGCCAGGCTTCCCCTGAGAAAGCCACGTCTGACCAGACAACACCGCCAGCGCCAATTGCAGTGGGCCAGAGAGCACCGTCCATGGCAGCCAGGACACTAGAATCACATGATCTTCAGTCACGAGCCTAGATTTCTGGTCTATCATCAAGATGACCATGTCCGAGTGCGCAGACAAGTGCATGAAGCCTACAACGAAGATTGTATAGTGCCAAGAGTCCAAGCTGGAGGTGGTGGGGTGACCGTTTGGGCTGCTTTTCATGCAGGGGGCAAAACTGACCTGGTTGTTCTGAACCTGAACCTGTTCAAGTACAGGGCCATTCTGGAAGAAACATTGCTTCCATTTGCTCGTGCAGCCTTTAGAGGAAACTTTGTCTTCCAAGATGACAATGCACGGCCTCATCGTGCTCGCATGATCCAACACTTTCTTGCTGACCGTGGTGTAGAGCATATGGAGTGGCCTGCCATGTCCCCGGATATGAATCCGATAGAGAACTTGTGGGCAGAATTAACGCGTCAAATCGACAACTTGGACCAGCAGCCTGCCTATGTGCCTGAATTGCAGCAGGCTATTGTCACTGCATGTGGCAAACGATTCCTGTCCAAACCTTGGCAAATCTCGTGAACAGCATGCCTCAAAGTGTACGTGCTCTCCTGAATGCTCGTGGGGGTTACACGAAGTACTGAACTGTAATTTTACTGTCTGTAATCCCAGTCTAGAATAATTTCAACATAATTCCAATGAACTTTTGGTTCTAAGTCAAAATCTAGAATAATTTCAACATAATTCCAATGAACTTTTGGTTCTAAGTCATCTTAAAAGTAAGTTCACCCCCACAAAAAAATATAATCCATGTTAAATACAAAGTCTGTGTGTGTGTGTGTATATATATATATATATATATATATATATATATATATATATATATATATATATATATATATATATATATATATATATATATATATATATATATATATATATATATATATATATATAGTTGTGGATATGAGGATTGTGTTTTTTTTATTGCTTTATTCTGGACCCTCCTGCCTCCAGTCTGTGTATAAAGGTCAAGGTCAAAGGTCGTTCCGTAGTTATTTCATAAACAATCACGTTAAATAATCATAGATTTCCTCGTTGTTGACAGTTATTTCCTTATTCTGTGTAGTAGGGTAAGGCCTTATCTTCCATTAATTAATACTCCATTGCACCGAATTCAGACAAGGTAGATTCCCTGCACATTCCCCTTTCCTCAATTACCAACTGCATTGAGCGGTTCGCTGAATTCTGCTGCCGCTGTGGGTTGTTGTTTTCGCTCCAAGACTCCATTAGCCACGAGGTAGGCTCGGAGAAGAAGGGGGAGGAGCTGCCGAATCCTGGGCGTGCCCGCCCATCGTCATCAAGGGTGGAGCCAGAGGGCCCGTGCCGACCAATCAGGGCCGAGGCGAGCTCACCGATGGGCGTGTCCTGGAGGCCGGCGGCTTGATTCGCCCGCGGCGTTATAAGAAGCGTGCGCGGAAGCCGTTGACAGAAGCGCGGGGGAAGCCTTTGACACAAGTGCACAACAGTGATGAAAAGGAGTCCTGAGAAAGCACACGACGTCCCCACGGCAGCAATTTGAACCACCGGAGCTTGAACCACCGGAGCTTGAACCACATGAGTTTGAACCACCGCAGCAGTTTGAACCACCGGAGCTTGAACCACAGGAGTTTGAACCACAGCAGCTTGAACCACCGGAGCTTGAACCACAGCAGCTTTGAACCATCGCAGCTTTGACCGCTGCAGCTTGAGCCTTGACGGCAGGTTGCTGTTGAGAAAGGGCGGCGGCTGCTCCCTCCCGGCCCGGCCGTCCTCTGGTCCGAGCTGAACCTTCCTCCCGGTCCAGCCATTCATTCCTGCCTCCATTCCCCATTCGTGTGAGTCCGTCTTTTGTTTGTTCTGTCCTGGGTTAAGTAAGACTGCATAGGTAAGCTAAGTTTTCACTGTGTCCTTCTGGTCCGCCCTCTTTCTGTCTTTATTTTGTTATCCTTCCTTCTTCCTTGGTTTCTTTCAATCCTGTAAATAGTAATAAATAATAATCGTATTTCAAACCTTTTTTGTCTCCTTCTTCTTCTTCTTCACATCCGCGTCGTCTTTGTCTTTTCCCAATTGAACATCTGTGGCACGATTTGGCCAACGTTCAGAATCGGGTCTTAGTCATTGTTAACGGTTCGGGCCGCGGCGCCATCCGCTCGGCAAATCCAGTAACATCTTATCCGCGGTCCGTAACAATATATATATATAGAGAGAGAGAGAGAGAGAGAGAGAGAGAGAGAGAGAGAGAGAGAGAGAGAATAGACCGATATGTCAAATTGATGGAGTGCAGATAAAGCACAGGAAAAATGGGCCAAATGGACCGACTCCTGCAATGTCCAAGTTCCCAATTTACTTGCGAGTAATTTTCATCAATTATCAAAGCAATCGGAGATTTTCATATGGAAAAATATTTGATGCAACATGACACCACATTGTCCTGCACTTGACAGCATTTTAGTCAAAATGCTAAATGACTTATTGAGGATTAAAACCGCAATGTTTTCACCAACAAATGGTCAATGTTACTCTCGTTGTCTTTTGAGAAGTGACATTTATGTGCAGCCAATAAACTACAAAATTGTAATAAGCACCTGAAGGCAAATGGAGATAAATATGTCAGCTCAATATCCCATCCTTGCATTTTGGGTCATCTGGAAACTGGTATATATAATCTCAATTAAAGGTCAAAGGAACTAGAACGGCACTCTTAGATGTTGTGACGTCTACCGATATGCCTCCGCCCACATTATTACATCATTATACATACTTGGACCAAGTTCGATTTAAATCTCTTCAGCTGTTCTCAAGTGTCACTTTTTTTTTTGACGACCACCATTTGACTGACCTTTAACCCCGAGGGGTATGGCGTAAATCAAGTGTAAATGTTCCTTGCACTAGGCGATCTCGAAACGGCAATTTTGTTCCAATCGAACAAACCTTAGTCGAGTTATGGTGAAAAAAAAATGTTTAAATGTTTATAATTAGGTCATGACCTTAAAATTCGGTCAATGTCAAAAATTGTCAATCATGCATAATTAACATTCACATTATTGATGCAAAATTTCATTCAGAAAATCCCATCAGACTTAAAGATACAGCTCGCAAATTGGCATAAAAAAATGGAGAAAAACCTAACTGGTGGTTTCGGACTCCTCGGGGTGCAAGAAACTCTGTGGTACCATTCAAAATTGGGGGCATAATTGTAGAAAGAAACCCTGCAACAACAATAAGGCTCCCCTTATCCTACAGGGTGAGACTCAATTACAAAAGCACATCTCGTTTAGGTCAAAGCAGAAGTATCATTGTTGGTATAAGAAGGGAAGTTTACAACTTCGGTCATGTGACAAAAGGTTTTTGTTTTCGATTCTTTCTTTAAAAAAAAAAAAAAAAATGCTGTGGATGCAATAATGTAATTATTTCGATACATAAAATGCAATATGCATCACTGCACTTTTGACTCCGAAAATATGGACGCACCACAATTCTTTCGCGTTTTTCAACAAAGGTGAGAAAAGGTGTAACAAACCTCACAAAACATTGGTTCGAAATGTAAACCAGGAAGCATCTGCCCAAGCATCTCACAGCTCCTCAAATCATTGCTTTTTCTTGTAATGGAATGCAGCTCCTGCTCCTGACCCCATCTATTTGAACTCCTGGAATGTTGAAGCGCCCAAAACCCAGGGCATTGGTGGCAGCCACAAGACCTACTCCTCTCTCATCCCTAAGGTTTGTGGTCTCCTCAACTTCCTATCCGCTCTTGCTCGACATAGCACTCCAAGCTCTCATTGCCACAGGCTTATCTCGAATGATACAGGCCCACCGATTCACATGTATTCCATGATTGAAGCACTTTATGTCTGTCTCGACCAAATTCAAGGTACATCTACACCATTTCCATTTATTTTTCTTTTGTCTCTGATCTCCCTCTATTTTATCACTCTGCCCTGATTTTGGTTCCCCCCTTCTCTTTCTACTGTTCCTTTTTTTATGTTACATCCTAAACCGTTCTATGTTCTAGCTCCTCCACAAGCCTGGACACTGTGTACAAAATAAATAAATAAATAAAATTTATTGTGCAAGCGTAATGCATGTCTTGTCATGTCCATCTCAGTGTTCCTTTTCTTCCCCTTCCCTTCCACCCACCCCCTCTCCTTCCTTCCCTTTCTTCCCACTCTGTTCATTTTCCAAGTTTGCCTATTTCCTGCCACTCCACTGCAAGTATATAAATCTTAGACCTTACACATTTAGTTTTCTGCATATAACATTGCGAATCATGGGAGAGCAGGATTGACTAAACGGAATTGCTACTGAAAGCACCTGAACACCTGTATCTGGAACAGAACGTGGAACAATAAAAAAAGGGCCAGTTTACGCAAGACTAATAAATTATCGACAGAAAATGCTGTCAGACACCAAGCGTAGTCGCTTCGCCATTGCTCGAGCAAGTTGAGGCTTGAATGGCATGCAGAAGCAAAGTGAGCCCCGTGGAATTTCAACAACTCAAAACCTACCGGTCTGCTCATTCGAAATATCACTCGTTGTGGTTTTACTTCCATCGTAAAAATAAATAAACTAAAACACATCACACAGGATGCACAGTGAAATTAAAACATTCCAACAAATAAGCAAGAAGACGTCATGCGGAGCACAATACTTGCAAAATCCGCTCCCACCCACAAGAAAAAAAATTCCATTGATACAGCAAATTGTCCATTTTCATTGACAATCTTGTCCATTGACAATCTTGATCAAAGCTCGGGTCAACAGGAAGAAAAGTGACGATTTTTCAGATGAAAAATGATGATTTTGGAAGGTTAAACTTGTTGACCTTTAACCTTTTGACCTCAAAAATAGTTCGTTTCCCTATTTAGTGACTCAATGTGCAAATGCTGTTCAATTTTCAAGTCAATTGGATGAAAATTGAGGATTTTAGAAATTTGGCCTTTGTTGACCTTTTGGCCGATGTTCACCTAAAATATAATTTGTGGTTGAATTCAGTGACCAGATATGCAAGTCCTCTTCAAATTTCAAGTCAATTGGATGAAAATTGAGGATTTTAGAAATTTGACCTATGTTGACCAGTTGGCCTATGTTGACCTCAAAAATACTTGGTGGTTGAATTCAGTGACCAGATATGCAAGTCCTCTTCAAATTTCAAGTCAATCGGATGAAAATTGAGGATTTTAGAAATTTAGTAAAGTTGGTGACCTTTTGACCTATTGACCCCAAAAACAATAGGCTTCTTGCTTTTGACCAACTCTACCATTTGGTGAAGTTTCGTGAAGATCGGTTGAAAATTGTGACCTGTAGGCCAGTGACAAACAGAGACAGACAGACAAACAGACAGGACCACAAACACAACCGACCAATATACTTGAAAAATCTTCGATTTTGCAAGTAATAAATAACACAAGGATTTTTTTTTCTTTTGGCCTTTTAGAGAACAAGTGATAGTGTGAGATGCCAGACGAGACAATACAAACGGAGATGGTTTAGACATCAGGAAAAAGCAGACATCGCTTTAAGCATTCCAGCACACTGGCAATACTCTCCACAAGGCATCAGATCCCAACATCTCGTCAAGGTCGACCAGATTCAAAGAATGGTCAACAATCAAAACGGAGGGCTTTCTTATCGCAAGTAAAGTATTTCACATTTTCTACTGTGATGCAATCTATAAATAAACCAAAGCTTGTCAGAGAAGCAAGAGGAAGGAAGGAATAGCAATGACGCCGAAAGGACAGTGATGGAGGCCTCGACACAACGTAACGATGCAAGAGAGTGTTATTGCAAAATGGAAAGACAGAAGGTTAAGATTTTATTTTATTTTTACCTGACAATTTCCCATCAGCTGGTCAACCTGAGATTTTTATATCCAGGTGTCAGCCATGATAACTGCCAACTGAGATGGTAAAGATTTCATTTGAGTTTTCCACCTCCTCACCATCTCTTGAGCAAGACTGAAGTGTGAGACTGTTTTGCTTTTGCTTGGTTTTAAATCAGTTTTTTTCTCCTCGATCTGCCAAACTTCTTTGTGGGAGGCAGGATATATATATATATATATATATATATATATATATATATATATATAGTTGCGGTTTTGAGAACCCACACAGATATCATTAAAGGTTAAAGGTAGCACCCCATAGATAGGCCACAAGCAACACGTAGGCCACCATAGGACTTCAGTTATTTCATTAGTATGTGTATAGATAAGTCCATGTTTCCAATAGTTGAATCTGCGGTGTCAATCAAATAAGGAGTAGGCCCCATTCCATTCATTTTGCCAGCCTCCCTCTCCAAGCGACGCCATTAAGCACGCCCTCCTGTCTGTACCCCACGGCCCTCCCAATTTGGTACACTCCTCGGCCAGCAGCAGCAGCCTTAGCTGCTCGTAAGCTCGCTCAACGCCGCCATAAGCCACGAGGTGAGGCCCGGAAAAAGGGGGCGGAACGCCAGGAAGAAGGTGTGGCCACGTCAACCCACCATCAGGGCGTGGCCGGTAAGCAATGACCAGCCAACCAGGGCTGAGGTAAGATCGCCTGATAGGCGTGGCTTTTGGGCTCGCAGAGCTATCGCTGCTCGAGTTATAAAAGCGCGAATGCAAAGCCCTTTCACAGGACTATTGAGAGAGCGCACATTTGACAGGGCTGCGAGGACTTATACGGCAGCGCTCGTGAAAGAGGACTTACTGGGAAACGCGCGTTGCAAAAGGACTTATACGGCAGCGCTCGTGAGAGAGGACTACTGTGATTTGAAGGACTGACTAGAAGAGCGCGCTTGTGAAAGGACTCTGGTTGGAACCTTGTGCTAAAGCAGGACATGGGAGAGAGGGGGCGTTTGGCACGAACGTGCACTTATTACATACGCCGCTAGGACACCAGCCTTCCCCCCGTTATATAATTGTCCGTTCACGTTCCACTATACGCGGAGCTGCCTTCCAGGTTTCACCCGCTGGACCGGAGCCGGGCTGGAGCCTGGACGCGCTGGTGACCATCAACCATCTACAATCCCCGTGTGAGTGTGTATGTGAGACGGGCCCGTTTGTCCTGGGGTATTAAAAATAAGACTGTTTAAGGCTGCCCTGTGTGCTTCTTCTTCCTCTTCCTATCCTGTACATTTCTTTCGTTTCCTCTTCTCCTCCTTGTACATTGGTAATAAATTGCTTGTTCTTCCTATTTTCTGGGTTTCCTCTCCATCCGATCGCATCAGTCTTTTCTCCATTAGGTAAACGTGGCACGATCGGAACCGCCATAATCGGGTTTAGTCCTTGCTAACGGCCCGAATCGCGGCTCGCTTCGCTCGGCGTGTCCACTAACGCCGTGGTTCAGGCGGGAGTTATTTCCCTGCTTCACGGTCGGTGTTAGTAATTAGGTATTAGGACCAAGTTGACCAATAACCCTACCTAATACCGACCGGAAGGAGGGTATAACTTCCAGGACTCGTGTCGGCCAGATAAGAGGACAAGGGGATTAACCCCCCCCCCCCCCTTGATAAGGGGAGAGCCGACGTCCGAGATCCGCAACTATATATATATATATATATTGTTACGGATCTCTGAGACGGCACTCCCCTTAGCAAGGGGGGGTTAATCCCTTTGGCCTGTTAAGCTGGCCGTCTCTGGTCCTGGTACTTATAACGCTCTTTTGCGGGGAGAAATTGGTCAGGGTTATTGGTCAAGGTGTTCTCCCGAATACCTTTACCAATCCCTCCGCAAAACAGGGAGACAAGTACCGCTCGAACCACGGACAAGATGGTATTTGCCGAGCGGTTTAGCAATCCGCAGCTCAAGCCATTAACAAAGGACTAAACCCGACTATTGCGGTTGGTCGAATCGTGCCACAGGTACTCAATCGAAAGAAGGGACTAAAGCGATCGGGGGAAAGAAGAAACCAAAGTAAGGAATACCAGATATTTATTAACTATTTACAAAACCAAAACCAAAGAAGAGGAAATGAAAGTAATATACAGTGAAGAAGAAGAAGACACAGGGCAGCCTTAAGCAGTCTTATATTATCAACACCCCAGACAGACAAACAGACTTACACGAAAGGGGAATAGCAGGCAGGAATGACTGGACGAAGGAGAAGGGTCCAAGTGGGACAGCAGGGGTGGAAGGTTCGGGTAGAGGCACAGCAAGGAGGTCCGCTCCAGGTCCACGCTCCGGGCTGGAAGCGAACAGCCAGCGGCAGCTTCACGTATTCGGTTTCACACACGGTCGGACAATGTCAATTGACTACTGTATTGTTGTTGCCGTCACGGATCCACTCTTCTGCCTCACGATCCAGCGGTATGCTCGCCTGGTACCTCCCTCATCTGCCAGATCACGTCTCTCTCTCAAAAGGCTTCGCGCTCGCGCTTATATTACGCGTGTTGGAATCAATGCGCGCTTCATAGAGCCACGCCCATGATGGTATTTCGTCAGCCCTGGGTGGTCGGTAAGGGCTTGCTGACTCCACCTCCGATGACGAGTCGACGTGCCACACCTTGTTCTGGCGGCTCTGCCCCCTTCCTCCTCGGCTTGACCGCATGGCTAATGGCGATTTGAGGCCAACAACCGCATCTAGGCAAGGAGCAGCGAACGCTGCTCGACCGTTACTTTGCGGAGACACGGGTGAGGCGATTGGGGAAATTGAAAGGGGCCTATCTTATTTGATTAGTGAGATGAGGCCAAATTAGTGAGAAATTGGGAGGCCAAATTGGAGCAATGAGGGATGAAGCAAGGGGTACCAGTGAGCAATTGAGAAGCGAGATGGGAAACCAAATTGGAGGATTGGAAGATAGAATGGGGGAGCGATTAGACAGCAAATTGGAGCGAATAGGTAAATTTGGGGACAGAATGGGTGAGAGCATACAAAGATGTGGGGAGAGCATGGATCGCATGTTGAGCGGGAAAAGGCACACGGGTACGCGACGAGGTAACGCGAGTCGAGGAGCGCGGGTTGAGCGAGGTGGAGCAGAGCGCGGTTAAAAGGACGGGTATAGAGATCGTGACCCGGGGCATGGGGAACCCGGCGACCGGTGAGGTAGAAGAGAAAATTTTAATAAAGCCAGCGGTCGTCGAAGAGAAAAAAACTAACAAATTAATTATAGTGGGAATTGAAATTGGAGAGACCGGGGACTTAGAAAAGCACTCGCGGCAGGAAGAAATGGATAATGTACAAAGTCTGAATTCACATCCTGATGCCGTACTTGCTAATCCTTATAAAGATTTGCAGGTGCGTGTGGAGAGGAGGATCCCAAAGGTGAGTAAGATGGTATATGGTGCTAAGAGGTTTTGCGGGAGAATGTTTGGCGCAAAAAGAATTTTCGTGCGCTTGGGATCCCAGCGTACCACAGGCGTTTGTGGGAGGTCCGTGGTGCGCTGTGTGAGAGAAAATGGCATGCGTGTGAGGGGAAAGTGTGCGTCGAAGAGTGAGTGTGTTACAAAGTATGGGAGTGATACCGGGTGCGCGAGCAAATGCACGTCAGAGGGTACGTGCGAAACCGAGTGTACTGAGTGCGACACGGAGAGCGAGCTGGTGGTAGTGCGGGTGCGGGAGAGCACACCGGAGCGCATGAGTGGCTATGTGCTGGAATGCACACCTGTGGTGAGTGGTATGGAGTACGTACCGGGAGAGTGTGCGCAAGAAGGTGTGCGAGAGGAGTGAGTGGTGTGTAACAGGGTGTGCGAATGGTGGAATGGATGCGCAAGAATGTGCGCGAGAGTGTGTGGTGAGCGTTATGAGTAGACCGGAGAATGGAGCGAAAGAGAACGCACGAGCGAGAACAGTGGTAGAATACGTGGGATGTACGAGAGGCGCTGAGACACCTGGATGTGTGAGTGTAAAAGGGGTCGCATATGCGTGTGAGCATGCGAGTAAAGCATCCACGTTGACCAGGTTAGCGTTTAGACCGACGTTTAACCGACGCGAGCTCTCGGTCCGTGCCGGGCTGTGTGTATTGCGGGAGCCGGCGGGGATCGGTGCCGCGTGGCTCCTGTTCGGAGCGCCGCGCACGATCCAGGCCGGGACCCGCCCCGCACGGTCGAGTCCGCGCTTTGCCGGGCAAGGCGACCGGCCCGGTTCGAGGGAAGGTCGGAGGGATCGGAACGTCGCCCCCTTGTGGTGGCGACGTTCCACCCGGGCAAGGTTGGCCCACCGCGCAGGGGAGCGAAAGCCCCGCGCCGGGATGGTGCTTTAAACCTTGGCCCAACCAAACCTCCTCCCCTGAACCGAATGCCGGACGAACCCAACCTGCAGGCGACCAAACCACCCGTATGCATTGCGTGGCTTTGCGAAGCCGAGCTTTGAACATGCATGGATGTACCGAGAGGCTCAGATATAGCGGACTGTGATGATGATAGTGTTTTGATTCGAAATTGGGAATAGTGAATAGGATTGGCAAAGTGGATTGGCAAATTTGATGGGTAAAAATGATTGGCAGTAATTATTGGCAAATTCGATGGGTAAAAATGATTGGCAGTAATGATTGGCAAATTTTGATTGGCAAAAATTGGATGGGCAAAAATTGATAGTGAGAGATGCCCGATGTAGAGGGATGCTAAATCCACCATCCCTCACATCCACATCCGGGCACATGAGCATGAGTTATGGGGTTATGGCAGTGCAAACCAAGCCAGGGAAGGTTTGGATAATTGTTAGGGACTTAGAAAGATGACAATAGGTAACGGTAGATTTAAGTAGCGACATGTACAGGTAGTCGGGGACGTAGAATAGGTTAGATGGTTGTTAATGACGTGGGATGTGCAATAGTATAAGGGAAGACGGGAAGCACTAAGTTAGAGGGAAAACCAGGTGAATCAGATGATGCAGTGTGTTTGTGGTGTGGTTTATTGAATGAGGCATTGCGTATGGAAGTTCTTGCTGGTGAGCATATTGAAATGAGAATTGAGAGGCAATAGTCGTGAATGATGCAGTGTGTGTGAAGGAGGTGATTGAGCAGCGTATGGTGAAAAGTGCGATTGTGAGTTGTATTGAGCGAATGGTCCTGGAGGGAAGACGGGTGCAAGAGCCACCAGGTGTGTGTGGGCACAGGTGTGCAAGCGAAGCACAGGTGAATGGAGAATGGTTGTGTGGAATAGCTAGTATGGAATAGATGGTCTGGAGTGAATGAAGCATGGAGTGTATGGAGAATGGAATAGATGGAATGGATGGGGTGGAGTGAGTAGTGTGGAATATGTGGAGTGGAGTGGTTGGTGCAAAAGGAGTGGATGGGGAAGATGGACCCCCTTCACGAATACCCGGGGAGGGTAGTTTAAAAGTAGGTAGAGGGAGTAGCTAAATTGTGGTTGGATATTGGCATCTGTGGTGCGTGTGGTAGAATGGTGTTTGGATGGGTGCATTAGTGAAGTGGAAATGGCTGGGCGTGTGGCCTGTTAGTGAGTGTAATTGAATGGGCACTCCGCCACTGTTAGTCTGTCGGCCAGGTGAGGCCGCAGGTGGGCTCTGGGAGCCAGTGGAGTTGTTCAGTGGGGCCCGAGGATCCAGAGGACGGACCCGGGTAGCCCAGTGCCAGAGAGGGCACCGAGTGGGGAGAGCGCCAGAGGGCCTTCCCCAGGTAGATAGGTTAGGGTAAGGAGCAGGTAAGCTCGGAGGCAACTGCAGTGGCGGAGGTGTGCAGGTGAGTAGACCTGCTGGTGAGCCCACGACCCAGCCCGGAAATTGTGCGAAGGCACAGGGAGTTGAATCGGGGGAGTGAGACCCCAAATTTGTGAGCACCACAGTTTGGTCAATGGGAGTTCGGTTCTTAGAACCACATAGTGCAAGATGGCCAATGGTTTGGCAGGGAAAGACCCCGGGTAGAGTAAAAGTGTTAAAGTCATTTAGAGGATAGTTAGGATGGAAATCTCTTCGCACCATCTGCAGCCACTCACCTGAGGTGATGACATGACTCCACACCATGGTTGTTGTTTTTTTTTGTGCAAATGTTTTGGAATGGTGAGACGCATCATGACGTGGGGGTGACATTGTGCTTGTTGTTCCATCTCTTCCTCCTTATGAGGGATTGATGATGAATTGATGGATGGCAAATTTGGTTAGAAATTGGGATTGTTGATGAATTTGGTATTAGGGGAGATATGGGGAAGATGAGACAGTAGTGACGAATTTGTAAAGGTGTAGAGTGTTGTGTAAATATGGGGTAAGGGGCAAGGGTAGATTAGGTGACAAGGGGGGGTGACGTACGATAGGGACGAGCTTTCTCTGCTCGCTCCCATGCGCACCTCACCTCTGCATTGCCTTGTATTGATGTGTACCCTTGTGACCTTGCTCCGATTCTTGCTTTGTTCCTTCCTTCCCCACTCACGGCTTGTCTTTTGGGTCCGGGGGGGGGGGGGGGGAGTGCGCAGGTAGCCGCACTTGTGTGCCCGAGCCGCCGCTGCACAGCCTGCCTGGATCGATACACCACCCTATGGACCGCACGACTTGCGGCCTAGCACCACCATATGGACCACACGTTTCTGTGGCCAAGCACCACACACTGATGGACCCCAGGTGTTGGGGCCTGGCCCCTCTGCTGGGACCGGCCATGATGGCCAGAGAAGAGTTGGCTTGCGGACCACGGTGAGGTGGCCCCTTTTGCCCTACAGGTGGACCACCCATAGTTGGCCCCTGTGGGCCCTAAATAAAAATCGACGCGTTGTGTGCCTTTTTATTATTTACAAATAGGCAGCAAGCCACCAGAAAGGACAACAACAGGAAGAAACATCGGACCGGCAGAGCAGAGGGAGCAGAAACAAGAAGAACCGGTTAACAGTTTGTGTTTTGTTATTTGAAATGTGTGAAATGAGCACTGGATGGTGCTTTGGTGCTTTGTGATGCTCTTGTGCTCGGGGGTGCACTGCAATATCAATTGTGCATCCCCGGGCACTTGAGTGTGGTGCATCGGTGCAGTGCAGTGCATGCTCTTCCTCTTTTTCAGATCTTCTCTTTTTGTCTCCCAAAATGACAGGTCCTGGGTTGCCGTGTAAATACAAATTAGTGTCTTGTAAATAATGCTCCCCACCGTAAATGTATATTTTGAAAACCATTCCGCAATTCGGTTATCCTGTGGGTGTGAGTCTGTTAGGTAGGATGCAACGCAGCAGGGGGACATACTTAATTGTTTTAAAACTGTCGCACTCAGGGTAAGGTTAATAGTAGAGGGCTACTACACCTGAGTGTCACATTAAGTAAAGTTAGTTCGGGTCGAGACGACCCTAGAGGAAAAACGGGTGCTGTGTTACGATTTTTAGAACCTTCACTAGTAAATTTTAGTAAATGTTTCCCTTATAAATGTTCCCCTGCAAATATCCCCATCAATTGGTTTGTTAAAGATCGCACCATAGTTAGTCCATGAACAACACGTAGCGAACCATAGGACCTCTTCATAGTTATTTCATTATTGTGTGTTTCAGTTAAGGACCTCTTCCCAATAGTTGAATGTGCGTTGCATTAATCAAATTAGATAGGCCCCAGTACTTCGTTTGTCAGCAGCGTTAGCTGCTCCTTGCCTTGATTCGGGTTGGCACCACGCCGCCATTAGCCATGCGGTCAAGCCGAGGAAGAAGGGGGCGGAGCCGCCAGATCACGGGCATGGCACGCCGACGCACCACCCAAGGCGGGGCGAGCGAGCGAGCCCCCACCAGCCAACCAGGACTGACGAAAGACCATCGCGGGCATGGCTCCATGAAGCGCGCATTGATTGCAACACGGGTAATATAAGCCCGAACGCGAAGCCTTTTTACGAAGAAGGCAGAGAGAGACGTGATCCAGAGTCGGTGAGAAGGCACGGTTGGGAGATGAACGAGGAATGAACAAGGGAGAGACGCATAAGAAGACGGACCATCCCAATCCCATCGCTGTATGCAACGTCCACTCGCGGTGAACGATATGCGCTCGCTGCCTGCCAGGGTTTCCCGCCACGACGTGAGTCGACTCCTGGAGCCGGACTTCGGCGCCTACCGTCTGCCTGGGCCTTCTCATCCCTTCTTCCAGTCATTCCTGCCTGCTATTCCCCTTTCATGTAAGTCTGTTTGTCTGTCCTGTTTGTTGTCCTGGGGAACAATAAGATTTTTTAAGGTTTGCCCTGTGTCTTCTTCTTCTTCTGTATATTGCTTTCGTTTCTTCTTTGGTTTCTTTGGTTTTGTAAATAATTAATAAATACCTGTTATTTCTTACCTTTGGTTTCTTCTTTCCCCCGATCACTTTCGTCCCGTCTCCAATTGAGTACCTGTGGCACGATTTGGCCAACGCTCGGAATCGGGTTTAGTCCTTTGTTAATGGCTCGGGCAGCGGATTGCTAAACCGCTCGGCAAATACCATCTTATCCGTGGTTCGAGCGGTACTTGTCTCCCTGTTTTGCGGAGGGATTGGTAAAGGTATTCGGGAGAACACCTTGACCAATAACCCTGATCAATTCCACCCCGCAAAAGAGCGTTACAAGTACCAGGACCAGAGACGGCCAGCTTAACAGGCCAAAGGGATTAACCCCCCCCCCCCCCCCTTGCTAAGGGGAGTGCCGTCTGAGATCCGTAACTGTAAATATATATATATATATATATATATATATGGATAGATAGATAGATAGATAGATAGATAGATAGATAACATCTTTTTAAGTTTATTTTAGAGTTTGCTTTCTAAAAATCTCTGAATGATTTGAATATCAAAGGTCCGGTTCGATGGTGAAGTCCATCTTTGATGCTTCAGCATGAGCTAGAAACACAAACACTGGCACGGCACTCGGTAGAGCACATACCTCTGCCAAGCTGAACAGTTTACATTTTGTTTCCCTCTGATGGGCCGGATCTGGAATCCGGACCTGAACCAACATTTAATCGGCTTGTTCTCGTCGCCTAATCAACTTGTCGCCTAACCTAGTTCAGTCACAACTCGTCCACAATTTTAAAAATATCATGTTATATAGAAAATATCATGTATGTTTTGATTAATGCCAGGAAGAGGAACGACAGACGTGCTTTTTATTGTAAGGCAGTTGCAGTTGAAGTACATGGAGGAGAGGAAGAAGTTGTTTCTTGAGTTTGTTGATCTGGAGAAAGTATTTGATAGGGTTCCACGCGAAGTAGTGACATGGGCATTGAGGAAGTTAGGAGTGGAGGAATGGTTGATCAGAGTAGTGATGGCAATGTATGAGAGAGTGCGCACAGCTGCAAGGATGAAGGATGGGAACAGTGGTGAGTTTGAGGTGAAGGTGGGAGTGCATCAGGGGTCGGTACTAAGTCCACTACTATTTGTAGCTGTGATGGAGGTGCTGGCTCGGAACGTAAAGGAGGGTTTACAGTGGGAGTTGTTGTATGCAGATGATCTGGTGTTGATTGGGGAGAGTATGGATAAACTGAAGAAGATGAACAAGAGGAAGGAAAGTATGGAGGCAAAAGGTCTGAAGGTGAATATCGGAAAAACGAAGGTGATGGCAAGTGGTAAAGCATGTGGTGAGGTGGAAAGAACTGGGAAGTGGCTGTGTGCTGTGTGCAGGAAGGGTGTCGGAGTGAACTCCATTCAATGTACAATGTGCACTGAGTGGGTTCATCAAAAATGTAGTGGTCTGAGAGGTGGTCATTAACCACCTCTCAAATGTCATTGTAGTGGTCATTGTCATTGTAGTGGTCAAATGTAGTGGTCATTAACCAGTGTGGCAGCTACATTCAAGTGTAAGGTGTGCACAGAGGGAGCTGCAGTGGAGGATATGTTGAGTTGGATCTTGAAGACGGCGTGAAGCTGGAAGGTGTGAAAACATTTTGCTACAGAGGAGACATTAGTCAGGTTCACTATGTTTTTTCGTTCAAAATCATGGTAGATTAGCAAACCTATACATTTTTGGAAACGTTATTACATGGTTAATCTGAAAATCAATGTTTACATTTGCCAATTCCGACCAATTAGATTCGACCAATTCGATCAATCGACCAATTCCATTCGACCAATTCGACCATTCGCTTCGATCGACCATTCGACCATTCGACCAATTCGATCGATTCGATTCGATTCATCGAATTCGATTCGATCGACCATTCGACCAATTCGATTTGCCAATCAATTTGACCGACCTTTGCTTGTGTGGAACGGACTGTGAAAACAATGCGGACTACATTGTCGGATACGACACACAGGACAGTGACGACGAACTCTAAATGGCATATTCTGTAATCGTGTATGTTTGATGCCATTGACTGCCTGTGTATATTTTGTCATTGACTGCCTGTGTATATTTTGTCATTGACTGCCTGTGTAGATGTGAAGTTATACTGACTGCATGTGTACGAGGTGTGTTCAAAACGTATCCGACCTTTATTTTTCGTGCGTAAAAAAAAAGAAGCTAGGGAGGCGTTGATTGGTGCACCTATGTAGGCGATCCTAATGCGCACGCGTGAATTTTTTCCCACCTGCAGAAGCTGTCATTCGACGGCAGACCACCGATGAGAGGAAATGTAGGTGAGCGCCGTCGGATTTTCGTTTTTGACAAAATGACGGAAAAACTTGAACAACGCTACTGCATCAAATTTTGTGTAAAGCTTGGTGATTCCCAAGTGGAAACGATCCACAAGATTCAACACCGTTCATTCCATTATGAAGGAGGATTTGGGCTTCAGGAGAATCTCAGCGAAGTTCGTACCAAAGCTGCTAACGATTGAGCAGACGCAACTCCGTTTGGAGATCGCACAGGACATGCTGGAGACTGTGAACAGCGATCCCAGCTTCCTCAACACAGTTATCACTGGCGATGAGTCCTGGGTTTATGGGTACGACCCAGAAACCAAGTTGCAGTCATCACAATGGAAGCATCCAACATCCCCGAGGCCAAAAAAAGCAAGGCAGGTCCGCAGCAATGTCAAAGTCATGCTGACCGTCTTCTTCGACTCCAGAGAAGACATCATGCGGAATGCGACGGACCAGCTGCGCGCCATCCCAAAAGAGGCGTTCCAGCGCTGCTTCCGACAGTGGCAGAACCGTTGGGAGAAGTGTGTGGCAGCCCAAGGGGACTACTTTTAACGAGATTATTATAAAAAAATTTTTATCTGGATACGAGTATTTTTTATGAACAAAGGTCGGATACTTTTTGAACACACCTCGTATATATGATTTTGCTGACTGCCTGTGTATGTTTGGTGATATGAATTATTGTGACACATTTTGATGTTATTAACTGCCTGTACAAAATGATAACATGTATTTGATTATGCAACTTATCGCGAATATAAAGACAGTATTTTGCAATTCAAAACCTTTGATTCGTGTCTTACCATTCCCCATAGCACTAATTTGATACTTTCATTGGATTCCTTGTCCCTGAAAATATAGGTTTAGTATATTTTAAAAAGTTTTTAGGGTAATTAGAGGCAGAAATAGAACAAAATATGTATTTTACAGTGGCCATTTTGAAAATCCCAAATGGCCGCCATACAGGTATCTCTCCAAATGTAAACATTGATTTTTAGTTTCCTTATGCTATAACCTTTCCAAAAATGTATAGGTTTGCTAATCTACCATGATTTTGAACGAAATATAATTTATTGACATAGTGAACCTGACTACATGCTGAATCAGACTCGGTGACGGTTGCTCGAGTGAGATGTGCATGGAAGAAATTTTGGGAACCGAGTAGCGTGCTGACGAGGAGGGGAGTGTCGTTGAAGCTGAAGGGAAAGGTGTATGCTGCATGTGTGAGAAGTGTTATGATTTATGGGAGCGAGACATGGGTAATGAACGTAGAGTAGCAACGAAGGCTGGAAAGGGTGGAAATGAGAATGGTTCGGTGGATGTGTGGAGTTTCGTTGAGAGAGAGAAAGACAAATGATGAATTGCGAAAGATGATGGGAATAGAGCCTGTGATGGATGCTGTGAAGAGAAACAGGTTGAGATGGTTTGGTCATGTGTTGAGGAAGGATGAAAGTAACTGGTTGAGAAGAGTGATGGAAATTAATGTAGAAGGAAGTAGAGGATGGGGAAGACCGAGAAAGACTTGGCTGAAGGTGGTGGAAGAAGAAATGCAGGCAAGGGGTTAACAAGGGGAGATGTAGAAAATATGGCAAAATGGAGAGGATCGTCATGGGGCCCACAAGGCTAACCCCCACTCTAGCAGGGAAAATGGCCTTAAAATGCCTATTGTATGTAGATTTTCGCCAGATCTCTCAATGGTGAAGAATCACAAAAAATTAAATAATTCTTGTATCCTAATCCATATTCAGATCTTCACCAAAATTGAATCGATTTTGTCTTATCACACACCAAACCTCTCCACCAAGTTTTGTCTGAAACCGTCCACAACTTTTGAGATATCTTATTCACAGACAAGCAGACAGACAGACAGACAGGGGTGAAAACAAAACCTCCATCCACCTTCGGTAGTGGAGGTAAAAATTATGTTTTCCAAATTATTAGACAGATATAAGCAAATAAATCTTCACATGAGTGGTTCTCCATGCCAATGTTAAAAGTAAAACTGAATGCTGTATGTAATCATGGGGCTGATGGGGGATTGAGGGGTGAGTGGAGTTATTCAGGAAATGTCTTTCAATCCTGACAAATCTCACACTCTTACAATGTCTCTCCGAAAAGACCGACTGGACAACCCTCCCATCCACTTTCTGAATAATCCTCTCCAAGAAGTTCTGTCACTCAAGCTTTTGGGTCTCACTATCTGCCATGATCTTTCCTGGGAAAAACACATTTCAAATCTGGCCTCCAAAGCCAGTCGCCGACTGGGCATCCTCCGTCGTGCGAAGTCCTTCCTTGGCACACCTGAGCTCCTCGACCCATACAAAGCTTTCATCCGCAGCTCAATGGAATACTGCTCTCCCCTCTGGGCTGGTGCTCCTGCCTCACACCTAGCTCGTCTTCACGCTGTTGAAACCAAAGCATTCAGAATCATTGGAATCTCCCGTGATGAAGCTACCTCCGAGGGCCTTTCACTTACTCACCGCAGGCAGGTTGGTGGTCTTTCTGTCTTCTACCGACTCCTCTCCGGCCTTGCTCCTCCAGCTCTCTCTGGGCTCTGTCCCACAAATATTCCTACAGGTCACAAAAGATCTGCCTGCAACCCTCTTATGGTTAAACTGCCAAAATCAAGACTCTCTGCTCACCTTCACTCCTTCATTCCTCTTTTCTCCCGCCTCTGGAACAAACTCACTCACTCTCTTCAATCCCACTCCTCCCTCCAGGTCTTTAAAACAGCTGTTCACCACCATCTCTTATCTTCCCCCATCCAAAACCTTGATCTTTTCTACCCCCGCTAATTTCACCCCAAATCCACTTTTTTGAAATATCAACTTATTTCCTTGAAGTCCTTGGTGTCCTTGTGATTATACTTCTACCAACTCCTCCCCCCCCCCCCCCCTTCAAACGCCGCCTCCCCCCAAGCCCTCTCCCTCCCACACATTCCCGATGTCCCGGCTCTCAAATGTTGTGTTTATGTGCTTCCCCTTCTCTCCCCATCTTGTCTACCGCTCCGCGTTTTATATACTTTGTTTGTTTGTTTGTCTGTTTGATTTGTTTGTGTGATAAATGTTAGCTCTTTCACGAGCCTCGATTATGTATGAAAAAAACAAACAAACAAACAAAAAAAAAACTCTGATAGACATGTCTATTCGATAATGAAGGGTGTTAATGAATGAATGAATGATCGTTTTAAGGCCATTTTCCCCGCTAGAGCGGGGGTTAGCCTTGCGGGCCCCATGACAATCATGGTTCCCTGTTTGAGGCAATGTTTTTATGGCCGGATGCCCTTCCTGACGCCAACCCTTAGTCGCCTCTTACGATGCGCAGGGATACAGTGTACCTATTCTAAACCGGGGTATACACCGGTGTACACAAACTAAAAGCAGAAGATGTGAGTAAAGAAGAGTTAGGACACAAGAGTTAGGAAGATATATGACCAAGCAGGGGTCTGTCACTCAGAGGTGTTAATGCGTCACACAACCTCCCTGGAAAGGTCTGTCCAACCATTTCCATAATACACAATTTTAATTCGAAAATAATAATTAACATGAGTGTGCACACATGTGCTTCCTTCCTCAAACGCCAACACATTCATCACGAGTACATGACTCGAGCCAGCAATCTAGGTGGGGCGTTTGCAATGGAGTCTGTCGAGGTCTGGGTTCAATTGCCAACAATATCGGACTTACCGAAATTAAAATGTCATTTTGCTTCAGTGGCAGCAATTAGCAATGCATTGTGGAGCATGCAGTCTTTAAGAGGGGGGAGGCAAAGTCAACTGCCATACATGCAATTGTTGTGGATACTAAAGCACTCGTCTAATCTATCAAAATGGATAGGCCACTGCGTATCAGTACCATGGCTAGATTATATTTGGGGTTATTGTTGCATAATTGGTACTACCTGCAGGACCGAGGAATGCTATGAAGGTGACATGGTATAAGCATGAATGAGCCCCGGTGGCCAAGTTTCTCTACTCCCTTAAATTAAAGCGTCAATCATGGCACCTTTGGCTTCAAACAACCAACTTACCTAGTAAAAGCAAAGTCTTCTTTTTCTTTTTCTTTTTTCTTCTCTTTTTAAACATCAAAAGCCAAGACATACCAAGCACATACCAAGCAAAATAAAATTCATATTATATTTAGTCACAATTCATACTGATCATTCATCACTCCATGTATTTATTGTCCCCACGCGGTAAAAAGCAACGAAGGGATATTATAATCGGCTCTGTCCAGTCCGTCACCCCTGGGGTAGGGTCAAAAGGCCTGGTACCAAAAAATGCAATTACAGGCACATTTTAAAAGCATTTTTAAATAAAACTTTGTATATGCAATCAACATTGGGGAAGGAAGAAATATGTAACAATTTTTTGGATTTGGGGGTTTTGGGGATTTGGAGGACTTGGGGGTCACAGAGGTCAAAAAAGAAGATTTTTTAAACTCAAAATTTGAAGTTGGGTCATCCCTGGTGGAACCTTTTGCCAACTTTCAACTTTGCTTTACATTCGAAGCATGGGCATTTGCGATGGCACACCAACGACTTCACTCTAGTTTTTCAGTCGCAAATAAATCATACTGGTCTGCCAACTGGGGTTTAAGGAAATTGATTGACATTTTCTGATGAGGTAACTTCTAAAGTCAACCACCACCACCACAATTACAGCATTTGGTTCCCAAACTACGACGATTAAATCTTTCACATATCATCTTGTACCAGCAAGTTGAGGCTTCCTGCCACTATGCTTCGAATGTGCGACAGTTCTGGAATGACGTTTTCCAGACAACTGGATCAGTCAACGGGGACCAATTGAATTTCCATCTTATTCACCCCATTGGACGATATTTTATGGGGTGATGTAAAATGTTGTTTACTCATCAAAACCACATTCTTTGGATGAACTTAAGGCTACAATGGCACATGCAATTCATTCATTCACTCAGCAGCAACTGGAGAATGGTTTCAACAAGTTGGAACATCTGATTGAATTAATTTATTACAAAAGATGGCAGTTAGGTTGAAGCCCAAAAATGTGAACTGTATTGCATAAAAACTTGAGGAATTTTGCTTTCATGCACCATTTGTAGTTTGTTTCAAGGAAGTTCACATCAAAAGTTACAAAAGTTCAAAGTTGCATAAGGACTTTGTGGACTTGGCCACCCTGTGTGTGTACTCCACATACAGTGCCTTCAGAAAGTATTCACATCCCTTGACTTTTTTCACATTTTGTTGTGTTACAGCCTGAATTAAAAATTGATTCCAATGAGATTTTTTTTTGTCACTGATCCACACATAATACCCCATAATGTCAAAGTGGATATTTTATTTATTTATTTTTAGAAATTTTTACGAAAAAAATTGAAAATAAAATACACAAATATCTAGTTTACATAAGTATTCAACCCCTGAGTAAATACACAGTTGAAGCGCCTTTGGCAGCAATTACAGCTTTGAGGCTTCTTGGGTATGTCTATATCAGCTTTGCACATCTGGATTTGGGGAGTTTCTCCCATTCTTCCTTCCAAATTTTCTCAATCTCTGTCAAGTTTGATGGGGAGTGTCGGTGAACAGCAATCTTCAAGTCTTTCCACAGATTCTCAATGGGATTAAAGTCTGGGCTTTGGATGGGCCACTCAAGGATTTTCACGTTCTTGTTCTGAAGCCAATCCAGCGTTGCTTTAGCTGTATGTTTGGGGGGGAGGTAGAGGTCATTGTCCTATTGGAACGTAAATCTTCACCACAGTCTAAGGTCTTTTGCACGCCGAAGCAGATTCTCCTCAATGATTTGCCTGGATTTGGCTCCATTCATTGTTCCGTCTATCCTTACAAGTCTCCCAGTCCCTGCCACTGAAAAGCATCCCCATAGGATGATGCTGCAACTACCATGCTTCACAGTTGGGATGGTGTTAGGTGGGTGATGAGCTGGGCTCGGTTTCTACCAGACATAGTGCTTTGCATTCTTGCCAGAGTTCAATTTTAATCTCATCAGACCACAGTATCTTTTGCCTCATGCTCTCAGTCTTTCACATGCCTTTTTGCAAACTCCAGCCATGCCATACATGTGCCTTTTTCTTCGGAGTGGCTTCTATCTGGCCACTCTCCCATAAAGCCTAGATTTGGGAAGTGCTGCAGAGACTGTTGTCCTTCTGGCAGGTTCTCCCATCTCTGCCAAAGAACTCTGTAGTTGTCAGAATGGTTATTGGGTGATTGGTCACTTCCGAGACCAAGGTCCTTCTTGCCCGGTTGCTCAGTTTGGTCGGATAGCAGCCAACCCTAAGACGAGTCTGGGTAGTTCAATATTCTTTCCATTTCCCAAGCTCACTGTGCTCTTGGGAACTTTTAACACTCTAGAAATTGTTTTATACCCTTCCCTAGATCTATTCTTCCTCACAATTCTATCTCGGAGTTCTACGGACAGTCCCTTGAACTTCGTGGTAGAGTTTCTGCTCTGACATGCACCGTCAACTCAACTATGGGACTCATTAGAAAGGTGCGTATCTTTCTAGATCATGTCCAATTAATTGGATTGGTCAAATATAGACTCCAATCAAGTTGTAGAGACATCTCAAGGATGATCAAAGGAAATGGGATGCACCTGAGCTCAATTAGGAGTGTCATAGCAAAGGGGTTGAATACTTATTGACTCAAGACATTTCAGCTTTTCATTTTAAATTGATTTGTAAAAACTTCTTTGAAATAAATTCCATGTTGATATTATGAGGTATTATTACGTGTAGATCAGTGACAAAAAAAATTTCATTCTAATAAGTAATCGTAAAAGCTAAATAAATAATAATAAACAAATAAGACAAATTTAACCAAATGATGACAAAAGCAAACACTAAAATGGCCCATTTGCACTACAGTATACCATCCAAATGGGCACTTATTACTATTAGTATTACTTTCCTCCAATCATATGCCTGGAACTCTGGCTCGACTCAACTTTGTCGACCATCGATTGGAGGAAACTGCATAGCCCACTCGGTCAGCCTTTTCAGGGGGGAATGTGCAGTTAGCCAGGGCCACATATTTCGTAATTCGGTTGATGAGGGATATACGATATAGTGGTGGTGCATACGTAGACGGATGTTGTGGTGGTGTAAACGAATGGGAGGGGTCTAATTGTGTGAAGGAATGATAAATAAATTAACAGGAAGATACCAGATGATCAAGGTATATAAAGGGTCATTACCAGTCAACCTTCATAATCAAGAAGCAAATCGTCCCATGAACGTCACAAAGGCCGTAAATCGGCTCTGCCTGCCCAGAACACCGCAGCAACAGCTCAGATAATCCGACTGTGGAAGAACAGCAAGAACAGCCACGAAGTGAAAGGAATCAGGGATCAAGACCAGACGGGTCGACAAGGCAATACGGCATTGCGGAAAGATATCACCACGTGTGGAGCTCACCTCGCTTTTACAGGACAGAACGCGATACTATCGCCCTGATTTCTTTAAGCACTTCCTTTATCCGTTTCCCACAATCCCGTACACCCTCCACTACTCCCTAACCACGCACGGAAAAACGCAACGCACTGCGCATGCGCGCCAGCGCACCGCGAAACAATATTGCTGCGCTTGGTGGTCCTCAGCCAAACGGGAAACGTCTTCTGCAACGTCGGATTTGTTTTGAAACTTTTACACTCTTGCCATTAAACTCAAATTAAAGTCTCGAACCAAGGTAGCGCCTCGAGGAACTTTGGCGAAATAATATAAAACATCTTCTCGCGGTACCGCCTATTACACCGTTTAATCCCCTCACAAATTGTACGAAGAAGAAATACAACAACGAGTGGAAGAATGAAAGTTATAAAAACTATTACAGATATCACATTTAAATTATTTGTTCTATTTGCAAATAATGTCGCTTTGATTTATTTAAAGACACGAGAAAATCAATTAACCAATCAGGGAGATCAGTTGGTTTGCTCAACCAGAGGTGTTTACTGTTTGTGTGCCATTACAAATCGGCTTGCTACCGCTTGCCAAGCCAGCCGTTCCTCATTAACCATTTCGGTGGAATGCTTCCTTGAAACTGAGTGCTTGGCGAGCGCTCTATAAGTATATAAGCTCGATAGTAATGGCACACATCCCGGATATACTTTGTCGGTTGAACCATAACTTATGCATAAGTCCATAAGCACCATCGACTCTGCAAAATGGAAGCTAAAAATGTAAAATTCGTCAAAGAACGGGCCAAACTATGTAGAGTTTGCCGGAACTTGATGGCTCCCTTCTGCTTCAGCCGTGTTCAATCAGTGGCATATATAGAGTATAGCGGTATCTTTAATTTAATTAAATAGCGGTAAAGATACAGAGTATCTTTGCTGTAAACGTCATTTAAACACAATATAATAAGAAGATGAATAATTAACCAATCATGGTAACGTGCTGCCTCATCCCGCGTTTTTTTAAGGTTGCAAAGACCATCGATGTTTTCCACATTTTTTTTGTATACAAGATCGAGGCTCGTGTAAGAGCTAACATTAATCACAAAAAGACAAACTGACACATAAAACATACAATAAAGGGAGCTGGAGACAAGATGGGGAGAGAGAGGGAAGCACACAAGTACAACATTTGAGAGCAAGGCCATCGGGAGATCTGTGGGTGGGAGAGGGCTTGGGGGGAGGAGGCACGGGAAGAGGAGGGGGCGTGGAAGCGGCATAGAAACATGGACACTGCTCGGACTTCCAGGAAAGAAGTCGGAATTTCAAAAAAGTTGATCTGGGGTGAATTAACGGGGGTAGAAAGATCAGGGTTTGGGATGGTGGAAGACAAACGATGGTGGTGAACAGCTGCTTTAAAGACCTGGAGGAAGGAGTGGGATTGAAGAGAGTGAGGGAGTTTGTTCCAGAGGCCGGAGAACAGAGGAATAAGAGTGAAGGTGAGCAGAGAGTCTTGATTTTGGCAGTTTCACCAGAAGAGGGTTGCTGGCAGATCTTGTGAGACCTGTAGGAATGTTTGGGGGACAGAGCACAGACAGAGCTTAGGGAGCAAGGCCGAAGAGGAGTCGGTAGAAGACGGAAAGACCACCAACCTGCCTGCGGTGAGTGAGTGAGAGGCCCTTGGAGTTAGCTTCATCGCGGGAGATTCCAATGATTCTGAATGCTTTGGTTTCAACAGCGTGAAGATGAGCTAGGTGTGAGGCAGGAGCACCAGCCCAGAGGGGAGAGCAGTACTCCATTGAGCTGCGGATGAAAGCCTTGTATGTGGTGAGGAGCTCAGGTGTGCCAAGGAAGGACTTCACACGACGGAGGATGCCCAGTCGGCGACTGGCTTTGGAGGCGAGCTTGGAAATGTGGTTTTCCCAGGAAAGATCATGGCAGATAGACCCAAAAGCTTGAGTGACAGAACTTCTTGGAGAGGATTGTTCAATAAATTGTTGTTTAATAAATTTCATAATTTTAATTTAATAATTTAATAACTTAATTTAATAATTTAATAATAACAAATTTAAATTTAATTTAATAAATTGTTTAATAAAGAATAACAAGGAAATAACAAATACAGTGGAAAATCTATACGATAAAAGTGAATTTGTATATTTGTTTGTTTAACATGCTTCAAAATATAAAGAACTACCGAATCAAATACAATCAAATTTTGCATCTTGTCTAAGGGTACCAAGTGTGATTACTGTCTGGGTAGAATTTCTGGGGGAAGACCCCAATTCTCTCTGTATAAATATGTATCGTATAGCGCCACCCAATGGTCGTCAATGCAGTATTACAAATCCTCCTCAAATTTTTAACTTGACAATATAATATATGCATTACGATGATGTTGAAATGTGACTGAGAATAATTAGAACTTTTCAAAATGTTTCATTTCACTCATTTTAAGTGGAGGTTCAAACCAAAGAATTCAACATTTTTGTCAAAAGGTCAAAGGTCAGTGTCACCTAAAATCATCAATTTTCATCCAATTGACCTGAAATTTAAATTTACCATTTGAGTTTTATCAAATTTTCAACAAAGCTTTACTATGAGAAAATGGAGAATGCAAATTAATAATCTGGTCAAAAGGTCAAAGGTCAGCGTCACATAAAATCGTCTATTTTCATCCGATTGACCTGAAATTTTAAGAATTTGCATATTGTATCACTGAATTGGTTCACCAATCAAAAGCTACAAGGCTTCCAAAATCCTTTCACCTTCTTCATTTCTCACACCATATCCGTAACCCCCATGAACTCCCTCAAAACCGTCCATACTTCTTCCCACATGTCCATTTAGGTCTCCTCCTCCTACCACAACAACTTCCTCATCTTTCACGTTTTCCATCAGCTTCTCTATTGCACATCAGCTTCTTCTCTATCGAGTCTGTATCTATCTTTCGGTGTATGTACCTATAGTGTCTTTAGGAAGATTTTCGGTGTTAATTTTCATACATGTACACAAAATCGTCGGTTAATTCGTGTCGCGTATTCTGAGGCCTAGTAGGCTTCCGTGTCCAACCTTGAGGCTTTGTTTTTCTCTCAGCGGTTCGTCGATTGCGCTGCAATTACTTTCGTTCCCTGTTTTTTGTCCCAGTCTTTCACCCCACACTTCCTTGTTTAATATCTCAACTCAAAAAAAAAAAAAAAAAATATTTCCTTCTCTGTTCTTATTCGTTTAATCGTTGTTCTTATTTGTTCGTTCGTTCTTCGATCACACTGTTCGTGATCACGTTGTTAAAAATGTGTAAACTTTCCCCTGAAGAACTGTATTCTGTCGTATATTATAACACCCTTTTCTTCTTCTTCTATAAAAAGGATGCTTTCGACTTGCTCACCAAATCTATTCATTCCAAAAAAAAAATCCATCTCTTACAGTTCCTTTTTTCGACATTCCCAAAACTCTCCTGCACTCCACCCCTCCTTCAGCGTCCTCAAATGTATTTTTGACTCGAAGGTCTCAAGAAACTCATTTTGCAATAAATGTTCGTTTCCCATTAATCGTACACCTTTCAAAATCCAATCTCACCCCTCCCCTCCAAATCTTCCCCATCACCCATCTCTTTCAAATCTTCCCCTTTGCCCCTCCCCTCCAAATCTTCCCCATCACACATCTCTTTCAAATCTTCCCCCTTGCTCCTCCCCTCCAAATCCTCCCAATCACCCCTCCCCTCCAAAACTTCCCCATCACCCCTCCCCTCCAAATCTACCCCCTTGCCCCTCCCCTCCAAATCTTCCCCATCACCCATCCCTTTCAAATCTCCCCCCTTGCCCCTTCCCTCCTAAACTCCCCCCACACCCCTCCCCTCCAAGACTCTCCCTCGCTCCTCCCCTCCTAGACTCCCCTCTCACCCCTCCTCCTCAAAGCATCCTCCCCGCTTCTTCCCCCTTCCAACTTTCACCTTCATCTTCCCCAACCTTCTGCCTCGCTCTTCCCCCTCCTCAAATAACACCTCACTGTTCCTCAACCAATCACCATCAAACCTTTTGTCCGCCCCATTCTTCCCTTTCTCCAAGCTATTCTGAAATCTCTGACACACCTTCAACAGCTCTCCCGACCTCTTCCTCCTCTTCCACATCTTACCCTACCCTCCCCCCCCCCCCCCCTGTTCTGTATCCGATGCTCCCCCTTCCTCTTCATTAACGGTATGGACCTCAAACATCCGGGGCCTTCGCTCAAACTTGACTTTTTTTTTTTTTTGTATAAAAGATCGAGGCTCGTGAAAGAGTGAACATTAATCACACAGAAAGACAAACCGACACATAAAACATATAACATCGGGAGCGGTAGACAATATGGGGAGAGAGGGGGAAGGACACAAATACAACATTTGAGAGCAGGGACCGAGAGACATGGAGACATCGAGAGATCTGTGGGAGGGAGAGGGCTTTGGGGGGGGGAGGCATGGAAAGGGGGGGTGGGAGAGGTATAAAACATATTGACACTGCCAGGACTTCCAGGAAAGAAGTTGGAATTTCAAACAAGGTGGATCTGGGGTGAATTAGTGGGGGTAGAAAAGATCAAGGTTTTGGATGGGGGAAGATAAGAGATGGTGGTGAACAGCTGTTTTAAAGACCTGGAGGGAGGAGTGGGATTGAAGGGAGTGAGGGAGTTTGTTCCAGAGGCGGGAGAAAAGAGGAATGAAAGAGTGAAGGTGAGCAGAGAGCCGAGATTTCGGCAGTTTAACCATCAGAGGGTTGCTGGCAGTGCCGGATTAAGCCTCGGCTGGCCCTAAGGCACATTTTGAAATTTTAGAGAATGGCCTGACCAATTTAAATTAGATCTCGGGCTCATGGAAATGGACCCCAGACAAAACATGACCTGATGAATGAACAAAATATTTAATACAAAAAAAGACAAATATTTAATGTGAAAAGAAACTACTTTCAAACTAGTTTAGTCTATACAATTTGCAGTGTATGAATATATGCATGACAAAACACGCGCAGATTTGGCACTTTGCTTTACAGTTTACTAGACCTTAGATTGTAACCTTGCGCGCGTTTACAACTGCAAACTCTTCAATTACGTAACTGAAGTCCAGTTCTCGGAGCAAATCTATTGACGGAGCAAATAATAAAAATTGACGAAAACTGCTTGTCCATTTTTTGTGGACCGAATTTTTGGCTGGCCCTAAGGCACATGCCTTGTCTGCCGAATGGTTAATCCGGCCTTGGTTGCTGGCAGATCTTGTGCGACCTGTAGGAATATTTGGGGGACAGAGCACAGAGAGAGCTGGGGGAGCAAGGCCGGAGAGGAGTCGGTAGAAGACAGAAAGACCACCTACCTGCCTGCGGTGAGTGAGTGAAAGGCCCTCAGAGATAGCTTCATCGCGGGAGATTCCAATGATTCTGAAAGCTTTGGTTTCAACAGCGTGAAGCCGAGCTAGGTGTGAGGCAGGAGCACCGGCCCAGAGGGGAGAACAGTATTCCATTGAGCTGCAGATGAAAGCCTTGTATGTGGTGAGGAGCTCAGGTGTGCCAAGGAAGGACTTCGCACGACGTAGGATGCCCAGTCGGCGACTGGCTTTGGAGGCCAGCTTGGAAATGTGGTTTTCCCAAGAAAGATCATGGCAGATAGTGAGACCCAAAAGCTTGAGCGACAGAACTTCTTGGAGAGGATTGTTGAGAAAGTAGATGGGAGGGTTGTCCAGTCGATCTTTTCGGAGAGACATAGTAAGAGTGTGAGATTTGTCAGGATTGAAAGACATGTTCCACTTGTTTGACCAGTCTGTGATTTTGTCCAGGTCTTCAGAGAGTGAGGAGGCTGGAGAAAGCCGATCTGAGGGAAGAGGGATGGAGCGGCAGAGAGTGGAGTCATCAGCAAAGAGATAGAGAGGATTTTCCAGAGAGTCGGAGAGATCATTGATAAAGACCAGAAAAAGCACAGGGCCCAGAACACTGCCTTGGGGAACTCCAGCCTGAACAGGAAGGGGAGATGAGAGAAATCCATTCAGGGCCACAGGTTGACTACGACCAGAGAGGAAGTCCGCAAGCCATGCATGGAGATTTCCATGGATACCATAGGAGGAGAGTTTGGTGAGCAGAGCTGGGTGCCAGACCGTATCGAAGGCATGTGATATGTCAAGGGAGACAGCTCTGATTTCCTGTTTGGCATTGAGGACCTCCATCCATCATTGAGACAGCAGAAGCAGCATGTCCAGAGTAGAGTGACCTGGTCTGAAACCAAATTGATGATCAGAGATCAAGCCATTGGAGAAGAGGAAAGATTTCATATCCGAAGCAATGATGATCTGACTGACCTCTCTATACAGGTTGCTTCTGACAAACCAGATGTGATCTGCTTAACAGAAACTTTCCTCCTTCATGACGTCTCTGATTCCTTGGACCTCTCCTTGGCACATAGTGAGATCTCTGAATGAGATCCATGGCACCTCTCCCAGGTTACTCCCTCCTCCGGTATGATAGACCTGAGCCTCGTCCTGGAGGTGGGGTTGCTATCTTTATTAAAAAAACTCTTCCTCACTCGCCCTGCACTGCCCTCTCTCCACCTCACCCCCAGGAATACCTTTGGCTACAGCTTCCCCTTCGCTCCCACCTTTTGTTCCAATGCCTCAACTCTGTGTTTGCCTCTAAATCTTGTGTCCCAAACCCATCCCTCTCTGTACCCACCATACCCAGTCGTACCCAGCTGCTCCTGGACTCTGTGTCCTTTCCTCCTGACAAGGTGGAAAAGTTTCTGTCAAACCTCGACTCTGATCCTGCAACTGGACCCGACGACATCAGCCCACGGGTCCTAAAATCCTGCTCTGCCGCTCTATCTCACCCTCTCTCTGTTCTCTTCACCCTCTCTTTTGCTCAAGGTCAACTGCCATCTGCTTGGAAATCAGCCAACATCACCGCTTTGCACAAAAAAGGTGCAAAAACAGATCCTAGCAACTACAGACCAATCAGCCTTCTCCCAATTATCAGCAAAGTCATGGAATCCATCATTGCTTCAGATATGAAATCTTTCCTCTTCTCCAATGGCTTGATCTCTGATCATCAATTTGGTTTCAGACCAGGTCACTCTACTCTGGACATGCTGCTTCTGCTGTCTCAACAATGGATGGAGGTCCTCAATGCCAAACAGGAAATAAGAGCTGTCTCCCTCGACATATCATGTGCCTTCGATACGGTCTGGCACCTCGCTCTGCTCACCAAACTCTCCTCCTTTGGTATCCATGGAAATCTCCATGCATGGCTGGCGGACTTCCTCTCTAGTCGTCGTCAACGTGTGGCCCTGAATGGGTTTCTCTCATCTCCTCTTCCTGTTCAGGCTGGAGTTCCCCAAGGCAGTGTTCTGGGCCCTGTGCTTTTTCTGGTCTTCATCAATGATCTCTCTGACTCTCTTGAAAATCCTCTCTATCTCTTTGCTGATGACTCCACTCTCTGCCGCTCCATTCCTCTTCCCTCAGATCGGCAGTCTGCAGCCTCCTCACTCTCTGAAGACTTGGACAAAACCACAGACTGGTCAAACAAGTGGAACATGTCTTTCAATCCTGACAAATCTCACACTCTTACTATGTCTCTCCGAAAAGATCGACTGGACAACCCTCCCATCTACTTTCTCAACAATCCTCTCCAAGAAGTTCTGTCACTCAAGCTTTTGGGTCTCACTATGTGCCATGATCTTTCCTGGGAAAACCACATTTCAAATCTGGCCTCCAAAGCCAGTCGCCGACTGGGCATCCTCCGTCGTGTGAAGTCCTTCCCTGGCACACCTGAGCTCCTCACCACATACAAGGCTTTCATCCGCAGCTCAATGGAATACTGCTCTCCCCTCTGGGCTGGTGCTCCTGCCTCACACCTAGCTCGTCTTCACGCTGTTGAAACCAAAGCGTTCAGAATCATTGGAATCTCCCGCGATGAAGCTAACTCCAAGGGCCTTTCACTCACTCACCGCAGGCAGGTTGGTGGTCTTTCTGTCTTCTACCGACTCCTCTCTGGCCTTGCTCCCCCAGCTCTCTCTGGACTCGGTCCCCCAAATATTCCTACAGGTCGCACAAGATCTGCCTGCAACCCTCTTATGGTTAAACTGCCAAAATCAAGACTCTCTGCTCACCTTCACTCCTTCATTCCTCTTTTCTCCTGCCTCTGGAACAAACTCCCTCACTCTCTTCAATCCCACTCCACCCTCCAAGTCTTTAAAACGGCTGTTCACCACCATCTCTTATCTTCCCCCATCCAAAACCTTGATCTTTTCTACCCCCGCTAATTTCACCCCAAATGCACTTTTTTGAAATACCAACTTCTGTCCTGGAAGTCCTTGGTGTCCTTGTGTTTTATACCTCTCCCACCCCCCACCCCCTTCCCACACCTCCTCCCCCCAAGCCCTCTCCCTCCCACACATCTCCCTGCTCTCAAATGTTGTGTTTGTGTGCTTCCCCTTCTCTCCCCATCTTGTCTTCCGCTCCCTCTTTTTATATATTTTGTTTGTCCGGTTGATTTGTTTGTGAAATAAATGTTAGCTCTTTCACGAGCCTCGATTCAGTATACAAAAAAAATAAAAATAAAAATCCGTAGCCTGTGGACAGGAGGTGGGGGGTTGAGGAGTTGTGGTTGTGGTGGTGGTGGTGGGGAGGTTGAGGAGTTGCGGGGGAGGGTTGAGGAATTATGGTTGGTTGATGGGGGGGGGTCGTTGAGGATTTGTGGTCGAGGGGGTGATTGAGGAGTTGTTGTGGAGGGGGAGGGGGTGGTTGAGGAGTTGTGGTGGAGAGGGAGACGGGGTGGTTGAGGAGTTGTTGTGGAGGGGGTGTTTCAGGAGTTGTGGTGGAGGGATGGTTCAGGAGTTGTGGTGAAGGGGGTGGTTCAGGAGTTGTGGTGGAGGGATGGTTCAGGAGTTGTGGTGAAGGGGGTGGTTCAGGAGTTGTGGTTGTGGGAAAGTGATTGAGGAGTTGTGATGGAAGGGGGATTGGGGGGGGGGCAGGGAGTGGGGAAGGTCGATGGGTTCTCTTAGAGTGGTTAAACCATGAAATGCTCTCCGTGGAAATTGGTAGTAACAGGAAAAGCATTAGATAGGTTCAAATTTGGATGATATCGGTACCTAGAGCTAGAAGGATCGTAGATCGAAGAGGTATCGGAATATTGGTGGAGGACCTGTGGCTGTGGGTAGCTGCGTATTTGTGAGAGGGTCTTGTCAAGAGGTGGCGCGTGTGGTCGTTGTTGTACATTCTACACCATAAAATGCACCCATTGCAGTCAGTGGTGAAACTGCCAGTTTTCGAGTGCACCCATTTAAGACAGCCGCCTTTGAAGTACTTCACGTGCCGTGGCACCAGTTCACGTCAGACCCTCGTGGTCTTACACCAACGTTGCTCGGGTGTCAGACAATGGAGACGCGGATCGTCCTGATTTCCCAGTCGAACATCGCCGGGGCAGCTGTATCCAGGATCCAGAGCGAGAGACGGACGACCTTAAAGCAAACACGTCCCGCCTCGAAGGGACCACAGGGTCGCCATGCAGTGACGTCACATTTCCTTCCTCAAAGTTCTCCACCCGTCCACGTGCTTTTCCTGCTCACGACCCCCTTACATCCCCTCCCCGGCCCCTACTCAGCCATAGTTCCCTTTCTGCTTCCACTCCCCCCTTTCCAGGATTAAAACCCGCGAAACATCCTGGGGTTTGGACTCGAGTGGACGAATCCCGAGGAGGTCACACGTTTGTTCAAGTTTGAAATCCAACGAAACCGCTCACCAGGTAACTCACTTTTTTCTAAATTGATTAATTAGTTAAAAACAAAACAAATAATCCAAATCGTAATTATTTATTTTAGTTACGGGTTCGATGATCAATTTGTTAATTTCTGATATCATTGCACCTCGTCTGAAATGACGACGTCTCCTCATGTCGGGATTATAATGGGCGCATCTTTTGGCTATGAACGTGTCCTGGGAAGGAAGGAATTGTGAGAAGTTAAAATTCCTTCCACTGGACACACAAGGAGTGTTGATGGAAGGCAAAGAAGTGTGTCGGAATTGAAGAATAAGTTAGGCCAAAGTGTGAAATAGTTTGTACGTAACAAATAGATGGCACCGAATTATATAATTAAATGTGAAAGCTGTTCCACAGTTCTGCCAAAGTGTTAAATCTTTTGTACGTAATAAATAGATGGCACCGAATTATATAATTAAATGTGAAAGCTGTTCCACAGTTCTGCCAAAGTGTTAAATCTTTTGTACGTAATAAATAGATGGCACCGAATTATATAATTAAATGTGAAAGCTGTTCCACAGTTCTGCCAAAGTGTTAAATCTTTTGTACGTAATAAATAGATGGCACCGAATTATATAATTAAATGTGAAAGCTGTTCCACAGTTCCACGAATCTTTAGGAGAAAGGACACGTTCACCGACTCATTCTGTCAACTGATGCACATCTGTCCGTCTCGTTTTGTCTTTCATCCTCAGAGTGGACGCATCGAGCCATGTGGCAAGCTTGGCTGATCGCAGCATCCTTGGTAAGCTCCTCCAGCCTCGCCGCTGCGCCTACCTCCCTCTCGGTCATCGAGGAGTCTCCCGCGGGCACGGTCATTGGGAGCCTTTCCAAAGCCCTGGGCCTCTCCGTTAGCGAAATGCACCGCAGACAGTTCCAGCTCCTACCGGGACCTCACACTGACCTCGTCAAGGTGGACCTTGCTAAAGGAGTTCTGAAGGTACTCAAACACCCTGACCTTCAACATGTCGGTGGCAAACCATCCACCCAAACAAAATGGGCTTTCCCTATCCGATATTTTGATTTCTGATTGGCCTTCAAATTTCAAACGGATTCTCCTAGAAGAATATTTTCAAATGACTTGTTACTACAATTGCAGAATACATCTCGCTCTCTCCGCAAGTTAAGCTCGTATCGGACAATGTCAGTTGACTGACCATCTTTCACCGACCACCTGGGTCTCGTATTCCGGACCGACATCGTGCGCTGCCCCAACCATAGACGTGATGATACCGACAACAGTCGAAGCGATAAGCAACTGCTTCCAGGTTTCGATTAAAGTTGAAACTCTTTACGGCGTGTCTGACCCACAGGTTAGTTCCAGGATCGACCGAGAGCTGCTGTGTTCGTCACGGACCTCGTCGTCATGTGTGCTCCCTCTGGAAGCTATACTCGCGCAGCCTGTACGCTCCCCAGCACGCCTTTCCCTGCACGTCGTGGACATCAACGACCACAGCCCGACATTCCGATCACCTCACGTCACCATGAGCATCAGCGAAGGAGCATCCATCAACTCCCGATTCCCAATGCAGGTAGTTAAATGCAGAGCATCATGGGGGGAACTTTGGCAAATCGTTACTTTAAAAAAAGAAATGAGTGCACAGGGCAGTTTTGGGATGGAATGTCAATTAATAGTGGAAACTGGGTGGACTAGGACATCCCCTCTCGCATGGATAATGATATCAAGGAATAATGGATGAGTCTTTAACGGCCTCAATTACTCCCACCTCGTGGGGTTGGCCGAGGAAAGTTTTTGGCCCGTCTTTCATGAACCAGCTCGGCCGAGTAGGTTAGAGCAGGAAATTAGTAATTTGTTCAGGGTGCCGGCGATAGCTCACCTGCTCCTCACAGAGGATACCGTGGGATCTTTAACGTCCAGCAACTAATGTTGGCAAACGAGGTTCTCAGTTTAACGTCCATCAGAGGCATGGCACACACGTTGATGACTTGCCCTACCTGTGAAACACCAGGATGATCGTTTATAGCCAGGTCGAGATTTGAACACAGGCCAGACAGCTCAGGTGAGCCGGCCTACGACATCCTCCGAAGCCAAGTAATAATAGATTGGCACATAAAATCATTGGCCGAGGATAGCTGTGTGAGGGGATGTCCTGCTGTACCCGGTGCCCAATGCACCCAGGGTGCTCCTAATGTCCGTCCCTGCCAGTCTTTGAGCATACAAAATTTCAAATAACATTGCACTTTAGTTTGTTGACACATTCGGAGAGCAGCATACTTTTATTTTAAAAAATCCAAAACAACTCTGGTAATTCATCTGAATTATTGAAGGAATGTACAACTTATCATGAAACCTTGGAAAGGTCTGTACCGAAAGTGCTCCATGCTTCTTGTCACCAAGGGTGCAGTGGACCTTGACGCCGGCCACAACGGACAGCTCAGCTACACACTCACAGGAGCTCCAACATTCAAGTTAGACATCAAGCAAGATGGCGCCTTTGGCGGAGGATCTTTAGAACTCGTGCTCCGGCAGCCGCTTGATCGTGAAAGAGAACCTCAGGTACTTTTAACGCTAACTGCTCATGATCATGGGGACCGTCCACGATCATCCAGTTGCAAAATAGTCATTTCCGTTGCCGACATCAATGACCACACGCCTACCTTTGAGCAGACCGTCTATAAGGCCAACATCTCCGAAGGAACGAAACCGGGCTCCACATTGATACGTGTTGCTGCCACAGACGACGACGATGGAGTCAATGGAATCGTTAAGTACGCCTTCGCTTCGCTTACAGAATTGCAGGAGCGTCGCATGTTTGCCATACATCCACAGACAGGTGAATTGACCTTGCGCACACCGCTGGACTATGAAGAAAAGGCCTCGCATGAGCTCTATATTGAAGCTAGTGATGGTGGGCTTGGTGGAGTACCGGCCTACTGCAAAGTAACCATCACCGTCGAAGACGAAAATGACAACACCCCACAAATTACATTTCCATCTGAGGACGAACACAAGCTTGCCTCATTGTCCATAAGTGAAGTTGAGGCACCTGGTTCTTTTGTGATGTTTGTGCGGGTCGAAGATCAAGATTCTGGAGACAACGGACGGACCTCACTCCGCTTTGAAAGCCCTGTACCTTTTCGGCTCCGGCAGCTCCGCCGGGGCGATTTCATTATTGTGACGGAAGGACAACTAGATCGAGAAAAGACGAGGATCTACAACTTGACGCTGGTAGCTGAGGACGGCGGAACACCTCCGCTGCAAACACGAAGCAGCTTACAATTGCATGTAACAGATGGAAATGACAACGCACCACGATTCGACGAACCCTTTTACGAGGTTTCTGTCGAAGAGAACAACCAACCCAACGTCCTCTTGCTGACGGTCTCCGCTCGAGATCACGATGAAGGAGACAACGGCCGAATTGCCTATGAAATTGTAGAGCTTGGTAACCAAAGGCCAGGTGCCTCAGAGTTGGTGGTTGTGGATGGAGAAAGTGGTGCTGTGCACGCTATTCGTTCATTTGATCGTGAAAGTATCCGTGCCGTTCACTTTGTGATAAAGGCGGAGGACCGAGGCGAGCCTAGGCGCAGCGCCTCTGTTCAGGTCACAGTTGTGATAAACGACGTCAATGACAACGCTCCGAAAGTGAAATCTCCCCGACTTCAAGGTGGAAATGCTACGGTTTATGCCCTAAGAGGATTGCGAGCTGCACAACCGGTCACGGTCGTGGCCGCGACAGACCCGGACTTTGGTGACAATGGCCGCCTGGCGTTTCGACTTTTGCGTGGAAACAGCGACCTTTTCCAACTGGACAGAGACTCCGGCCAAATAACAAATGTGGAGGACTTAAGTGGACCAGAGGGGGAGAGATACGAGCTTCTGGTAGAAGTCTCCGACAAGGGTGTTCCCCCTCGCTCCACTCTTGCCTCTCTTTGCATTGTGCTTGTGAACTCACTGCCGCAACCTCAAGTTCATGACAACGAAGATGATACAAGCACACATTTACTGGGCTTGCCACTGATCCTGATCGTTTCGCTGGGCAGTGTTTGCATGCTGCTGCTTATAATCATGGTCACGGTAGCATTGGTGTGTCGCCGAGAGAACAAGGAGATGCGGACGTACAACTGCCGCACGGCCGAGACGTTTTACAGCAAGCCACCTTCGGAACTGGCAACCAATGACGGCGACGTTAAAAACGGTACCATTGGCAACGGTCCCCACGCAGCAGTGGACAACGAGCCGCATGCCGACCAACTGTGCTCCTGCGTGCAGACTTCAGTGGATCAATCCAACTTGCTCCCGACCCGAAATTGGGTCAACGAATGCCTACAATCCTACGGGGCCAATTCACCCCAAAGATGCTCCCCATACCAGCTATGCCCCAACAGCCTCGACCTTTCCAGGAACAACTGCTGTGACAGCAACAGCAAAGTCAATGATGTAAGTGACTGCATCAGCAACACTCGTTTTGAGGATTGTATTCTTACAATATTCATCATGCCCAACTTATGTCGACTGCGACTGAAATCGCTCGGCATACAATAGGACATGTTTTTGTAAACTGACGCTCCTTAAAGAGTCCCTCAAAGCTACCTTTTGCCCCGATTAGGTCATGCTCGAATAGACGTTACATGTAGATCAAAAAAAAAATGCTTTCCGGTCATTCCAGGACCCCATAACTCCACTAACAAAATGTTAATGGACAAGTTTTTCATAAAATTATGAGAAATTATTTTCTTTATGGCAAAGGCCTTTCTAAAACTAATGATACATTATGTTCACAGGTGAAACGTGATGGGCACTTCAATAGACCATATGAAGGCATCAGGTGAGTAGATCAAAAACAACAACAAACTAGAGAGGTTCCAGGGAACCTGAACTCAACTGGTCTATATCAATATGGTTAGAATATGCATAATAGAACCACAAACTATATAGTTTATATGTGCTAAAAATATATGACAAAAATTGATTTTTCAATATGGCTGCCCTGCCGCACCCATTTTTGGGCGTGCAACACCCAAATGCAATCCCAAACTAGTTTATGTCTTAAAGATGCTGCATAACAAGTTTCATCAAATTTCATCAATATGTGACTTTTAGAGCGTAGACGTCGAATTGCTTACAGGCGGCAGACAGACAGACAGACGACAGACGGACGACGGACACTGGGTGTCGACAAAAACTCGGCTGGACATAGTCCAGTTGAGTTAAAAAAGTATAAATGTCTTTATACCAAAGAGGAATACCTTCTGAACTTATTCACAACTGAGGAATACCCCAGGAAATGTTTATGGACACCCAACTGGTGGGAACCCACAGAATGCTCAAATTGAGGAGACGCGACAAGAAAGGCCCACTCAGTGAGATCATTATTGGCACCAGTAAGCGAATATCCAACAAGACAAAGGCAATCGAGATGCTATTATTAAATAAATAAGCAAGCTCTCCAATCCTATTATTAAATAAATAAGCAAGCTCTCCAATCCTATTATTAAATAAATAAACAAGTTCTCCAATCCTATTATTAAATAATAAATTGGGGAGATACCCGTGCTATGCACAGGTGGGAGGCCAGAAGCAAACAGGCAATGCAGATACGGCGAATGCTAAAGCATGAAACCAATAAATTCCACATTCCTGTGGCACCTTCAGTCGCACGTCAGACACGGACAGCAAGTTCGTGAAGAACTTCCATGAAAAACGTACCCGTTCGCAAAAAAACGGGTACGTACACATATAGAAACATCGATCGTGGGACCGTGGCGAATCTGTATATGGCGATCCGCGAAGTTCACATTCAGAAAGTATAAAAAATCACGGCATGTCGTCATTCACTTGAACTCGATATCTCTTTTTTTATTCCAAACAACATAACTCCAATTAATCACAAAATAAACTTTTAACAACATTGTTAATGTTTCCTGCATTGCAAAAACTACCAAATCAACAGTTAAAAGGATTTTGAGCCGATAGGTGTTACGGCCTTGGCAAGGTCGATGGAGACAGCGATCTGTTAGCGTATTCACCGCCCAAATAGCTTTGTGAAATTCTCTCATGTAGAGATTAAATGTCGTTTGAACTTTGGCCGAGGTGATTATTTACTTTTAATGATGTTTATATACAAATAATGTTTAATGATGTTTATATTGGTTTTGGGTCGTCCTTTCCGCATATCTCGTGGGATTGTAAGTTGGAGAGACGGCCGTGATGGCGGGGAGGGGTTTGGAATTCTCTCAAGCAGGGATTCAACCCGTGTCCTTATAAAAGGTCTTTGTCCGAGGTCACAGAGTCCAATCGGTGCAGCTGTGCAGCGATCGGTGCAGCCGTTTGTGCGGCACACGGGAAAACAACATCGTCACAATGAACGTTATGCGAACGCGAATGTTATGCGGGAGTCCAAACCTGAGAATGCTGGAGACTAAAGCTGAAATTGGGAACTTTTAACAACTAGCCTATTTTAAAACTAAATAGCCTATTTTACTCCTGGAGATCCCAGGATTACCCACCCAAAATATCGTTGCGATCGGTTCAGTAGTTTTTATGGTACCTTCAAATGGACAGACAGACAGACGGACGGACATTTGGTGAATTATAGTAAGACTAGCGGGGTCACCCGTGGGAATCCCACGGGCATGGATGTGTGTGACATTTCGACATATTGAGTTATATGCTGCACATTCATTTTTACAAAATGGTTACTGGCAAGTCATCAGATCCAGAAATGGTGTGAATTTAGTTATTTCACATAATATGTGACCCCTCACTCCTCTCCACCTGACACTCTCCTGTCTCCACCTGACACTCTCCTGTCTCCACCTGACACTCTCCTCTCTCCACCTAGCACTCCTCTCCTCTCCAAACCCTCACATCCCTCTCCTTTCCAATCCCTCACCTCTCCAATCCCTCACACTCCTCTCCTCTGCAATCCTTCACACGCCTCTCCAATCGCGCCTCACACTCCTCTCCAATCGCGCCTCACACTCCTCTCCAATCGCGCCTCACACTCCTCTCCAATCGTGCCTCACACTCCTCTCCAATCGTGCCTCACACTCCCCTCCAATCACTCCTCTCCAATCGTGCCTCACACTCCTCTCCAATCACGCCTCACACTCCTCTCCAATCGTGCCTCACACTCCTCTCCAATCGCGCCTCACACTCCTCTCCAATCGCGCCTCACTCGCCTCTCCAATCGGCTTTCCCCGTCTCGTTTCTCTCCTTTTTCTCCCATCTCGTTCTTTTTCTTGCTCCAAATCGGCCCGTCGGAATCGGAAATCGGCCCGTCTCGCCCGTCGGCCCGTCGGAATCGGAAATCGGCCCGTCTTGCTTTTGTGCTTGTGCGTAAATAAATTGTGTTCATGACACCATTTCTGGTGTTGGGCTAGCGGCTAGGGTGCCGGCTTAGGATCCTGGGTTCGAATCTCGGTCGATCGCCGAATTAATGCCAGGGGGGTTGACTCAGCCTGTCATCCTTCCGAGGTCGGCTAATTGAGTACCAGTTCACTGGTAATTCCCTGTTTGTCGTTGAAGGCGGCAAAAAGGGTTGGCGTCAGGAAGGGCATCCGGCCGTAAAACATTGCTTCAAAAAGGGGACAAAAAAACAACAACTACCACGGTCCCCGAAAAGGCCAACCCCCGCTTTGCGGGGAAAAATGGCCTCTAAACGGTGGTTTTTACACCATTTCTGGATCTGATGACTTGCCAGTAACCATTTTGTAAAAATGAATGTGCAGCATCTAACTCAATATGTCGAAATGTCACACACATCCATGCCCGTGGGATTCCCACGGGTGACCCCGCAAGTTTGCATTGACGTTCGTCGATGGACTCGTTCGCCCGTCTCATTCGTTTTCTTGCTGCATCCTGTTCAAGTCTGCGTTCTTCATCGATCGTCTCATTCATTTTGGAAATAGAAGTTTCCACGCAGCGCATGAATTGTCACGATCCTCAAGAGGAATTTGTCTCGTAATCATCAAATGATAAATGGCAAGTAAATTATATTGTGGAAAATTAAAGATTTCAAATAAACCTATTTAAAGTGTATTCGCACATAACTAATTTTAAAAAACGAAGAAATATCTCTCGGTAATTTCCTGAAACATATTTTACTTCCGGCTAATAATGTTGAATTAAATAAAAACGAAGAAATATATGTCGGCATCATTGTTGACGTTTTTGTGACGACTGTCATCAAACGAAAAAGTAATATATCTTAACGGAAAAGCAAAAGCGAATTTTTAATATATATCGACACGTTGCCGTCGGTGTCATGTTGGGCGGTGTATGATACACCATGACGCGATTTTTAAAAATATATCTCTGCATTTTCCCGCGTGTGTGGAATGTTCTCAATTATTGCTGACACCGAGTCCAAAACCATCGATAAAAATGAAATCATATGGTGAGTTAGATTGGAGATAAAGGCGTGAGAGAGACTCAATGGCCTTGAAGTTGAAGTTACAGGCGTTTGAGAATTCATTTCGTTCTATAAACGGCAACTTTCATTGGATTTCCTTCCCGTTTTTTTTCAACCGAGTCGAAAACTATGTTAGCGACTGTGAAAAATGAAATGATATATCGAATTTTTAATATGTATCGACACGTTGCCGTCGGTGTCATGTTAGGCGGTGTATGATACACCATGACGCGATTTTAAAAAATATATCTGCATTTTCCCGCGTGTGTGGAATGTTCTCAATTATTGCTGACACCGACTCTAAAACCATCGATAAAAATGAAATCATATGGTGAGTTAGATTGGAGATAAAGGCGTGAGAGAGACTCAATGGCCTTGAAGTTACAGGCATTTGAGAATTCATTTCGTTCTATAAACGGCAACTTTCATCGGATTTTCTTCTCGTTTTTTTTCAACCGAGTCTAAAACTATGTTAGCGACTGTGAAAAATGAAATGATATATCGAATTTAAAATAGATATCGACACATTGCCGTCGGTGTCATGTTGGGCGGTGTATGATACACCATGACGCGATTTTAAAAAATATATCTCTGCATTTTCCCGCGTGTGTGGAATGTTTGTGGAAAATTAAAGATTTCAAATAAACCTATTTAAAGTGTATGCGCACATAACTAATAAAAAAAACGAAGAAATATCTCTCGGTAATTTCCTGAAACATATTTTACTTCCGGCTAATATGTTGAATGAAATAAAAACGAAGAAATATATGTCGGCATCATTGTTGACGTTTTTGTGACGACTATCATCAAACGAAATAGTAATATATCATAACGGAAAAGCAAAAGCGAATTTTTAATATATATCGACACATTGCCGGCGGTGTCATGTTGGGCGGTGTATGATACACCATGACGCGATTTTAAAAAATATATCTCTGCATTTTCCCGCGTGTGTGGATTGTTCTCAATTATTGCTGACACCGAGTCTAAAAGTAAAACCATCGATAAAAATGAAATCATATGGTGAGTTAGATTGGAGATAAAGGCGTGAGAGAGACTCAATGGCCTTGAAGTTACAGGCCTTTGAGAATTCATTTCGTTCTATAAACGGCAACTTTCATCGGATTTTCTTCCCGTTTTTTTTCAACCGAGTCTAAAACTATGCTAGCGACTGTGAAAAATGAAATGATTTATCGAATTTGATTTGAAATAAAACTGGGGGAGAGCAAGACACCACGGGCCTACAAAACAGGACTCAAAGCTATGCGAGTTAATAAAATGGTGGATATTTGTTTATAGCCACTCCCAGAATGGGTGGAGCTATGGGTGGAGCTACTCTGCAAACCGAGTAAGCCACACCCCGGACAGACACCCAACAGATAGACAGACAGACAGACAGAATCATCTACGGCTATTATTATAGTAAGATAAGCAAGCTCTCCAATCCTATTATTGAATAATTAAACAAGCTCCTCCAACCTTTGTACCAAATTGTGTTGGCCTATTTTGCATTGTCATACATCTGAGGACGTCGCTCATGATGCTGGAATCTCAAGTTCAAATATTTGTCCATTTGCACGATTCAATGTCCTGGTAGTTCATGTAGAACTACTGTAGTTTCCTAGTGTCGTTGTCCTGCATCTAAGGCTATGTACGAGGTCCTCCATGAGCCTTTAAAAAAAAAAAAAAACACCTTTAGAGGCCATTTTTCCCCGCAAGCAGGGGTTGGCCTTTTTCGGGGACCATGGTTGTTGTTGTTTTTTTGGTCCCCTTTTTGAAGCAATGTTTTGCGGCCGGATGCCCTTCCTGCCGCCAACCCTTTTTGTCACCTTTTTACGACAAACGGGGAATTACCAGTGAACTGGTACTCAATTTGCCGACCTCGGAAGGATGACAGGCTGAGTCAACCCCCCTGGCGTTAATTCAGCGATCGACCGGGATTCGAACCCAGGATCCTAGGATCCTAAGCTGGCACCCTAGCCGCTAAGCCAACACCAGGCTCCATGAGCCTCAGACCACCTTTAAATAATATCTAGTCCCTTCCTCAAAATTACTCATATATTTCATATGCAGGTGGTTATAGGTTGCATAGTGGCTGAGGGTGCAGCTTTGCCACTGATGCAGTGCCCCCTGTAGGTTAGGGCAGGAATTTTGTAATTTGTTCATGGTGCCAGCGATAGCTCACCTACTCTTCACTAAGAACACTGTGGGATCTTTAACATCGACCTACTGATGCCGGCAGAGAGGACACCCGTTTAACGTCCATCCGAGGGACGACAAATTGATGAATCGCCTGTGAAGCACCAGGATGAGAGTTTACAGCTGGGTCGAGATTAGTGCACACCTATAATCCTTCCTGCCAGCCCTCCCAAAAGACCTAATGTGTGCGCTCTTAGACTCGAGGGCTATTCTCACTACTCACAAACCATATGTCACTGCAGGTAGTCCACCACGAAGGGCTGTGGCAAACCTCTCTTGTGCAGTCTATCTGTGGCAAACCAGAATTGGTGATGACAGTTGTAATAGCTGGTGGACTTGTGGTGATATTAATTGCAAATTTGTTCTTTTTTGAGGTATGGCAAATATATATCATAAGAACATTGTTATAATTGTAGGAGCTGAATGAGGTGGTCCGAAAATTCTCCATATTTGTAAAGAAACTTCCAAATCTTGAGTGCCACATAAGAAACGTCAATTTCTGGAACCGAGTGTCACATACTTAGGCCTGCAATGCAATTGGTTTTGGACTTCGTTGTTGGTGACCCATCTTCTTCTATTCAACAGGCGTTTAAAAGGGAGAGAGATAGACGGTTTGAGCACCAAAGACAGCGGGAGAGGAGAAAGCGACCCACGGGACAGTGAAGGGGGTGAGAGTGACCAGGATCAAAATATCTCGCTGCATGTGGGATACCATTGCCAAGCACACAACGGTCCTTCGAGGCTCTATGGTATGGTTTGCCTGATTTCAACAATTCTACATCCTATGGATACTCCATGGTAGTATTTGTGTCAAGTAATCATGTCGTTTCTCTACAGTCCCCAAAAGTTTGACACCGACCTGGGAGCTGTTGGGTCATGCGGCTGAAGCCCGTCGAATAGCCACGCCATCACCTGCTGCCTTGAGTTCCCCTGCTTCACCAACAGCAGTGCGCCGACCAAAACACAGACTCCACCTATCACCTCTTACTGTGCCACCCGCAACGTCGTGCGGTCTCTCTGCAACGTCTCAACCACCGCTACTACATCCAGCACCGCTTGGGACTTTCATTGACGAGTGCATGGCTGCATACGGTGCTAATGACTCGTCGTCCGTCATCGACAGGAAATGTGGAAATTTGGCGAGGCTCAAGACGATGAATAATTTTGAGGACCCTTCTTCCTCAGACGGGGAATCTGAAAAGTCCGTAATGGGTCGACCGAGGGGCCGGGGTCCACGACCTCGTCCTCAAAAGCCGGCTCGCATGTCAAGAACGAACAGTAACGGTGAGGCGAAATACAGGATGTCCGAGGTGAATGGTATCCTTCGTCATCTAGGAGACAGGGGAGGAAGCAGTCAGGCAAGCATGCCACGTCCTCTTCATAGCAATTTGGATGTCGAACAATATCCCTAAGATACTTCACTCCACAAAGCTCACAACACCCACAGTATGGTTTTGCCATACCACAGTATGAACATGAGTAAGGAAAGGCCTTTCCCTTGTTCGTCCATATGCAGCACAAAGTTACGGGGTAGCATCATTGGCTGAGGGTGCGGCTGTGCTGCTGATGCAATGCCCTCTGCCAGTTCGGGCAGGAATCTGTAAATTGTTCATGGTGCCGGCGATAGCTCAACTATTCTTTGTGAAGGACACTGCAGGATATTTAACGTCCACCAACGAATGCTGGCAGACGGGACGCCCGTTTAACGTCCACACACATTGATGCCTGTGAAACGCCGGATGACAGTTTATAGCTGGGTCGGGATTCCAACCCAAGCGAGACAGCTTAGAGGCGAGTGTGCCACTAGGCCATCCTGGCAACCCCTTCCCCTTGTACATATTGTATTTTAAGTTTGTTCTCCTACTCAATAGCTTGAGTACCAGTGATGGACAACTACTTGAGCTCTCATTGAAGGTTCTGATGATAGTTACTCATCAATGTTCCTTTTCTGCTCCTCGTATGGAGAGAGTAGCTGCTATGATCGGATAAAGAGGCTTTAAGGGAAAATTTGGGCCGACGCCTGAAAAACCACAACAAGTATTAATCTTGATGTGCCCTTCAAAGCTCGAACCGAGAGCTCGTTCACAAAACCAACTTGGGTTTGGAATTGATGGCTCATGTACAATTCATTCCTGCAGATGTACAAAGAGGAAAGACAAAGCAATTTAATTATTGTTGGATACCGTGGATATTTATTGATGGTTGATATGGTTATGTGTATTGATGGTTGTTAATGTGGTTCAATTTGGCAAAACGTTTTATTTAAAGTTCATGATATTCTGTTTGAAGTCCAACAGAATATGTTCAGGACACGCAATAGTACAATAAAAGAACTATTGTGTTGTGACAATACTGTGAAACCACTTTAAAAAACATATATATAGATATATATATATTTATACACACAAATCTTAAGGGGTGGCAGGGAAGGATTCTTGGAACAAAAAGGTAGGCACAGAACAATCTCTACATTCCATAGCAAAAACAGCAGGAAAATTGTATCGATTTTGACTTCTTTGTGAAGGTACTCTCATGCTTCAGAATGAGCATGGAATGATTTCATGATAAAAGGAAGGCTAAACATTTAAGCTTTGCAGGCGGAGGGACCCTCGAGGTTGGGCCATGAAACGGGAGCAGCGGATTTTGCAAAATTCCGGAGGAAACATAAATATAAAAGACTGCTGTGATTGGGCAAGTAAGTTGTTAGCCTTTGACCAACCAGCATTACCAACCCGAAGTTAAGGTCAAATGGCTGAGGCGTCATAAGTAAACATAAATCTTAGTTCTTAGTCGTTTAAGTACCATAAATCCATAAAGTCTCCAAGTATCCATAATTTAATCCTGAGACGTTGGCACAATTACATTCCTTTGCGGCCAATTTCAAAAAAGTCGATCTTAAGAAATGACTACGAATCCGACAACTTGAAGAAAACTAGCAAAAATAAAGGCGATTTGGCTACGATTACAGTTTCTTCCCCATTGTGATGTGCTTGGTCCAATTCCATTACATAGAATGGAACAGAGGGAGGAGGGAGAGGAGAATGCACCGGGCAGTTGGTGAAACCCTAGGAAGTGCACAAGGACAGAGAGTGGCAGCAAGAAGCGTACGTTGCACACCGAGATAAGGAGAATGTTTACCGGAGCTCTGATTATTCTTGAACAACCACAACGATACCTTACACTGGACGCAGCGAGAGAAGACAATTGTACTCCCGTAGTATCCGAAGGAACGTTTATAGATCCGTCGATCTGTCTCGGAATGTTGCACATAGTTTGGGCAGTCGCTCTTGACACCCACGTTTGTCGTACTTTAGGATTCACATTCATGTGCACTCACATGGACACGTAAACAAAAGATAAAGTGTAAACAGCAGGTAGGAATGAATACAATGTAGAACATGAATGTGCTTCGGCCACGTCAGCTCCACAAGCTCAGACAAGGAGCAAGGCACTTTTTTTTTTAAACTATATGGACATCTTTTTTAACATTAGTCCTAATGTTTAAATTCATCTTCATCAAAAGTAAACCAAAACCTGATGACATTAAAATCTGAAAATTAATTAATTATTCTTTAACAGTCGGTTGTGATCAATACATCACCAAGGCTAGTTCCTTATCCCTAATATTCACCTCCACATCCACAACCCATTGTTTTGCCTCAATGGTTTGTAAGGGATCCGACATATTCCACAGGCATGGAATGCCAGGCTAAAAAAACAAAAAGCACAATATCTGTCATTTTGCAGATGCAATATGGAGATGACCCATAATTAACCGCAACGCTGTCCCAAAGTACTACCAGCACCGCCGCCATGTCATAACTTTCGCAGCCGTGCAAACAACGACTCTGCTTCTGTCGAGCTTTCTGCCTTCTGGGCCTTTGTCCGAGTCCTCCCTTGTTTCTTCGCCTTCTTGCCAGGGTTCGGATGTTCCGAGGACTTGGTGGTAGAAAGCACGGGCTCAAAGGTTCTGGAGCGAGAGCGCTCCAACGTCACTCCGGCCTTTCGATCTGCTGGTGAAAGTTAAGAAGAGAAGTGACAAAAAAGAAACAACCCTTCAACTTTAAATGAAAGTCAAGCACTTAGAATGTTGTACAACACAAAAAACAGAAGAGGATCGAAGAGGTTATTACTACAAACACAGTTACAGAAACAGGTTGCTCACTTGCGTGCACACGTACACGTATAGAAGATTTTGGCGACAGGGAACAGAAAGCCGAGGGAGACAGAGACAGCAGACACAATAAGTGACAGAGACAGAGACTGGGTTTGGGTTTGGAATTGATGGCTCATGTACAATTCATTCCTGCAGATGTACAAAGAGGAAAGACAAAGCAATTTAATTATTGTTGGATACCGTGGATATTTATTGATGGTTGATATGGTTATGTGTATTGATGGTTGTTAATGTGGTTCAATTTGGCAAAACGTTTTATTTAAAGTTCATGATATTCTGTTTGAAGTCCAACAGAATATGTTCAGGACACGCAATAGTACAATAAAAGAACTATTGTGTTGTGACAATACTGTGAAACCACTTTAAAAAACATATATATAGATATATATATATTTATACACACAAATCTTAAGGGGTGGCAGGGAAGGATTCTTGGAACAAAAAGGTAGGCACAGATGGAGATAGAGACCATGATGTTGATTGAAGACCAAGACAAATGCAACATTGGAGCAACACACACATGGGAATATGAGGAACGCTTTAGCTAAAAATAAATAAAAGAAAAGAGTTTCTACATTTATATTATTGGCATGGTTTCTATAGTTTGGAATACAACAACAACAACAACAACAACAACAGAAGTTGTTGTAGGTTGAAGAGGTTGTTGTAGTTTGGAATACCTGAACTCCAAAAGCAAAATAAAGCATTCGTCACCGGATGACTGGTGTGGACAATTCGTCGGCTCCTTTGATGCATGAGAAAAGCATTGATCATTCAAAAATGAGGTGAGCAGATCGAAACTTTCAGGAAATCAAATAAATAAATGAAGGAGGAGTGAAAGCTGCTCGTTTTTCTCCCTTTAAACGGAGCGGATATAGTTGCTCGGTTTGTTGCTCTTCTCACATGCGCGATGCTGGCAGGTGTTGTGGCAACCCAATGCCCTTTTAAAAACAATTCTACAGAGGTCATAGCAAAAGTAATGGCAACCAGTAATAATGCAGCTGGTGTATCATGAAGTTCTTGCTCGAGAAGGGTACGCCGGTCTGCGTCAGAGGACAGGTATAACAATAGATGTAAATCAACAGGAGAAAAGCTGACATTACGGACATTAGCCCTTTCGATGGAGCGAACGGACCCTTTTTTCTCTGACGATGGGTTAAAGTCAGGAACTTCAGCTACTCCTTGATCAACATCCTATTTATTTCAACTATTAGACTTAGGTGGCCTACCTAGAGTACAACTGCCATCACCGAGCATTTAATAACTTCAAATTAATATATTTGGGCAGGTGTCAGTGCAACCTTCCAGCTACTTCCTTCAATTTCATATTTGGCCTTGGACTGGTAATGTCTTTAGAGTAGTAGTAAAAAGTAGTGTATACTTATCCTGTATTTGACCAGGTTTGATGTACGGTAGTAAGACATGGGGCTTGAGGGTAGAAGATGAGAGAAGAATAGAGAGGACAGAGCTGAAGATGATGAGATGGATGTGTGGGGTAACATGAAAGGATGAGAAAGGTAGTGTGGACATAAGAAAGACTCAAAGCTAGTACTACTGAGGAAGAATTGAGAAAGAGAAGACTAAGGTGGTTTGGCCATGCGGTGAGAATGACAGATGAGTCCATTAAGAAAGTCACGAGTTTAGTAGTTGAGGGGAAAAGACCAAGAGGTAGACCAAAAAATACCTGGAAGGATGCGATCAGTAAAGACAAGCGGTTGTTGGGGTTAATGGAAGAGGATGCTTTTGACAGGACTAAGTGGAGAGGGACCATCAGCCGATCCATCTCTTAATACGGAGACATGATCTTTAAACGAGCAGTAGTAGTAGACTGGTATTGTCTTTGCAGCAAGCCCCTGCTCTAAAGTGTTTCATGTACTCTAAAGTTTTTTCATAATCCATCCACAGCTTTTTGAAATATCGTGCTATACATAGTTTTTGGCCGAGTCTCTCAATGGTGAAGAATCGCTCAAAATTTTATAGTATCCGGAACTGGATCTTCACCCAAAAAAAAAAAAAAATCAATTCGTTCTTATCACACACCCACCCAACCTGTCCACCAAAATTTCGTTCGAATCTGTCCATAACTTTTTGAGATATCCTGCTCTTAGCCAGACAAACAGACATGGGTGAAAACATAACCTCCTTCCACCTTCGGAGGTGAGGTAAAAAAATCCTGTCAAGTACAAGTACAACGTCGGTTAAAGGAACAGAATGGATGGTTTGGAGGAAGCATTCATTACACCAAGGTGGAAGGCATTATAAGAGTGCCTTGTATTGCACAGTTTTCCATTTTCAATGAGGTCTCATGGAAGGGTCATGGGTATTGAGATGTTAATTTACCTTCTTCATTTGAAAATGTTCGTTTGCGGCGTTCTCGGAACGCTTCTCCAGTCTGCAGAGCTTCCATGAGGTTGTCCATGACGCCCGTGGCATCATGCTCTGCAAAGTTGAAAGAGAGAAAGAAAAGTTTCATTTACGAAGTTTAATTACTCTAGCAAGTTTCACTGATGAGGTTTAATTACTTTAGCAAGTTTTACTTACGAAGTTTAATTACTCTAGCAAGTTTCACTGATGAGGTTTAATTACTTTAGCAAGTTTTACTTCCGAAGTTTAATGACTCGAGCAAGTTTCACTTACGAAGTTTCATGACTCCAGCAAGTTTCACTTACGAAGTTTAATTACTCTAGCAAGTTTCACTGATGAGGTTTAATTACTTTAGCAAGTTTTACCTACGAAGTTTAATTACTCTAGCAAGTTTCACTGATGAGGTTTAATTACTTCAGCAAGTTTTACTTACGAAGTTTAATTACTCTAGCAAGTTTCACTTACGAAGTTTAATTACTCTAGCAAGTTTCATTTACGAAGTTTAATTACTCGAGCAAGTTTTACTGATGAGATTTAATTAATCTAGCAAGTTTCACTTACGAAGTTTAATTACTCTAGCAAGTTTCACTGATGAGGTTTAATTACTTTAGCAAGTTTTACTTACGAAGTTTAAATACTCCAGCAAGTTTCACTTACGAAGTTTAATGACTCCAGCAAGTTTCCCTTACGAAGTTTAATTACTCTAGCAAGTTTCACTGATGAGGCTTAATTACTTGAGCAAGTTCTACTTACGAAGTTTAATTACTCCAGCAAGTTTTACTGATGAGGTTTAATTACTCCAGCAAGTTTTACTGATGAGGTTTAATTACTCCAGCAAGTTTTACTGATGAGGTTTAATTACTTTAGCAAGTTTCACAGATGAGGTTTAATTACTTTAGCAAGTTTCACTGATGAGGTTTAATTACTTTAGCAAGTTTTACTGATGAGGTTTAATTACTTTAGCAAGTTTTACTGATGAGGTTTAATTACTTTAGCAAGTTTTACTGATGAGGTTTAATTACTTTAGCAAGTTTTACTGATGAGGTTTAATTACTTTAGCAAGTTTTACTGATGAGGTTTAATTACTTTAGCAAGTTTCACTGATGAGGTTTAATTACTTTAGCAAGTTCTACTTACGAAGTTTAATTACTCCAGCAAGTTTTTCTGATGAGGTTGAATTAATCTAGCAAGTTTCACTGATGAGGTTGAATTAATCTAGCATGTTTCACTGATGAGGTTTAATGAATATAGCAAGTTTCACTCTGAGGTTTATTTAATCTAGCAAGTTTCACTGATGAAGTTTATTTAATCTAGCAAGTTTCACTGATGAAGTTTAATTAATCTAGCAAGTTCCACTGATGAGGTTTAATTAATCTAGCAAGTTTCACTGATGAGGTTTATTTAATCCAGCATGTTTCACTGATGAGGTTTAATTAATCTCGCAAGTTTCACTGATGAAGTTTAATTCATCTCGCAAGTTTCACTGATGAGGTTTAATTAATGTAGCAAGTTTCACTGATGAAGTTTAATTAATCTGGCAAGTTTCACTGATGAGGTTTAATTACTTTAGCAAGTTTTACTTACGAAGTTTAATTACTCTAGCAAGTTTCACTCACGAAGTTTAATTACTCCAGCAAGTTTTACTGATGAGGTTTAATTAATCTAGCAAGTTTTACTGATGAGGTTTAATTAATCTAGCAAGTTTTACTGATAAGGTTTAATTACTCTAGCAAGTTTCACTGATGAAGTTTAATTAATCTAGCATGTTTCACTGATGAGGTTTAATTAATCTAGCAAGTTTCACTGATGAGGTTTATTTAATCTAGCAAGTTTCACTGATGAAGTTTAATTAATCTGGCAAGTTTCACTGATTAGGTTTAATTAATCTAGCAAGTTTCACTGATTAGGTTGAATTAACCTGGCAAGTTTCACTGATGAAGTTTAATTAATCTAGCAAGTTTCACTGATTAGGTTGAATTAACCTGGCAAGTTTCACTGATGAAGTTTAATTAATCTCGCAAGTTTCACTGATGAGGTTCAATTACTTTAGCAAGTTTTACTTACGAAGTTTAATTACTCTAGCAAGTTTCACTTACGAAGTTTAATTACTCCAGCAAGTTTTACTGATGAGGTTTAATTAATCTAGCAAGTTTTACTGATAAGGTTTAATTAATCTCGCAAGTTTTACTGACAAGGTTTAATTACTCTAGCAAGTTTCACTGATGAAGTTTAATTAATCTAGCAAGTTTCACTGATGAAGTTTAATTAATCTAGCAAGTTTCACTGATGAAGTTTAATTAATCTAGCAAGTTTCACTGATGAGGTGTATTTAATCTAGCAAGTTTCACTGATGAAGTTTAATTAATCTAGCAAGTTTCACTGATGAGGTTTAATTACTTTAGCAAGTTTTACTTACGAAGTTTAATTACTCCAGCAAGTTTCACTTACGAAGTTTAATTACTCCAGCAAGTTTTACTGATAAGGTTTAATTAATCTAGCAAGTTTTACTGATAAGGTTTAATTACTCCAGCAAGTTTCACTGATGAAGTTTAATTAATCTAGCAAGTTTCACTGATGAAGTTTAATTAATCTAGCAAGTTTCACTGATGAGGTTTATTTAATCTAGCAAGTTTCACTGATGAAGTTTAATTAATCTAGCAAGTTTCACTGATGAGGTTTAATTACTTTAGCAAGTTTTACTTACAAAGTTTAATTACTCCAGCAAGTTTCACTTACGAAGTTTAATTACTCCAGCAAGTTTTACTGATAAGGTTTAATTACTCTGGCAAGTTTCACTGATGAAGTTTAATTAATCAAGCAAGTTTCACTGATGAGGTTTATTTAATCTAGCAAGTTTTTCTGATGAGGTTGAATTAATCTAGCAAGTTTCACTGATGAGGTTGAATTAATCTAGCATGTTTCACTGATGAGGTTTAATTAATCTAGCAAGTTTCACTGATGAGGTTTATTTAATCTAGCAAGTTTCACTGATGAAGTTTAATTAATCTTGCATGTTTCACTGATGAGGTTTAATTAATCTAGCAAGTTTCACTGATGAGGTTTAATTAATCTAGCAAGTTTCACTGATGAGGTTTAATTAATCTAGCAAGTTTCACTGATGAGGTTTAATTAATCTAGCAAGTTTCACTATGAGGTTTATTTAATCTAGCAAGTTTCACTGATGAAGTTTATTTAATCTAGCAAGTTTCACTGATGAAGTTTAATTAATCTAGCAAGTTCCACTGATGAGGTTTAATTAATCTAGCAAGTTTCACTGATGAGGTTTATTTAATCCAGCATGTTTCACTGATGAGGTTTAATTAATCTCGCAAGTTTCACTGATGAAGTTTAATTCATCTCGCAAGTTTCACTGATGAGGTTTAATTAATGTAGCAAGTTTCACTGATGAAGTTTAATTAATCTGGCAAGTTTCACTGATGAGGTTTAATTACTTTAGCAAGTTTTACTTACGAAGTTTAATTACTCTAGCAAGTTTCACTCACGAAGTTTAATTACTCCAGCAAGTTTTACTGATGAGGTTTAATTAATCTAGCAAGTTTTACTGATGAGGTTTAATTAATCTAGCAAGTTTTACTGATAAGGTTTAATTACTCTAGCAAGTTTCACTGATGAAGTTTAATTAATCTAGCATGTTTCACTGATGAGGTTTAATTAATCTAGCAAGTTTCACTGATGAGGTTTATTTAATCTAGCAAGTTTCACTGATGAAGTTTAATTAATCTGGCAAGTTTCACTGATTAGGTTTAATTAATCTAGCAAGTTTCACTGATGAGGTTTATTTAATCTAGCAAGTTTCACTGATGAAGTTTAATTAATCTGGCAAGTTTCACTGATTAGGTTGAATTAACCTGGCAAGTTTCACTGATGAAGTTTAATTAATCTAGCAAGTTTCACTGATTAGGTTGAATTAACCTGGCAAGTTTCACTGATGAAGTTTAATTAATCTCGCAAGTTTCACTGATGAGGTTCAATTACTTTAGCAAGTTTTACTTACGAAGTTTAATTACTCTAGCAAGTTTCACTTACGAAGTTTAATTACTCCAGCAAGTTTTACTGATGAGGTTTAATTAATCTAGCAAGTTTTACTGATGAGGTTTAATTAATCTAGCAAGTTTTACTGACAAGGTTTAATTACTCTAGCAAGTTTCACTGATGAAGTTTAATTAATCTAGCAAGTTTCACTGATGAAGTTTAATTAATCTAGCAAGTTTCACTGATGAGGTGTATTTAATCTAGCAAGTTTCACTGATGAAGTTTAATTAATCTAGCAAGTTTCACTGATGAGGTTTAATTACTTTAGCAAGTTTTACTTACGAAGTTTAATTACTCCAGCAAGTTTCACTTACGAAGTTTAATTACTCCAGCAAGTTTTACTGATAAGGTTTAATTACTCCAGCAAGTTTCACTGATGAAGTTTAATTAATCTAGCAAGTTTCACTGATGAAGTTTAATTAATCTAGCAAGTTTCACTGATGAGGTTTATTTAATCTAGCAAGTTTCACTGATGAAGTTTAATTAATCTAGCAAGTTTCACTGATGAGGTTTAATTACTTTAGCAAGTTTTACTTACAAAGTTTAATTACTCCAGCAAGTTTCACTTACGAAGTTTAATTACTCCAGCAAGTTTTACTGATAAGGTTTAATTACTCCAGCAAGTTTCACTGATGAAGTTTAATTAATCTAGCAAGTTTCACTGATGAAGTTTATTTAATCTAGCAAGTTTCACTGATGAAGTTTAATTAATCTAGCAAGTTTCACTGATTAGGTTCAATTAATCTAGCAAGTTTCACTGATGAGGTTTAATTACTTTAGCAAGTTTTACTTAGGAAGTTTAATTACTCTAGCAAGTTTCACTTACGAAGTTTAATTACTCCAGCAAGTTTTAGTGATGAGGTTTAATTAATCTAGCAAGTTTTACTGATTAGGTTTAATTAATCTAGCAAGTTTTACTGATAAGGTTTAATTACTCTAGCAAGTTTCACTGATGAAGTTGAATTGATCTCGCAAGTTTCACTGATGAGGTTTAATTCATCTCGCATGTTTCACTGATAAGGTTTAATTAATCTAGCAGGTTTCACTGATGAGGTTTAATTAATCTAGCAAGTTTCACTGATGAGGCTTAATTAATCTCGCATGTTTCACTGATTAGGTTTAATTAATCTCGCAAGTTTCACTGATGAGGTTTAATTACGTTAGCAAGTTTTACTTACGAAGTTTAATTACTCTACCAAGTTTCACTTACGAAGTTTAATTACTCCAGCAAGTTTTACTGATGAGGTTTAATTAATTTAGCAAGTTTTACTGATGAGGTTTAATTAATCTTGCAAGTTTTACTGATAAGGTTTAATTAATCTAGCAAGTTTTACTGACAAGGTTTAATTACTCTGGCAAGTTTCACTGATGAGGTTTAATTAATTTAGCAAGTTTTACTGATGAGGTTTAATTAATCTTGCAAGTTTTACTGATAAGGTTTAATTAATCTAGCAAGTTTTACTGACAAGGTTTAATTACTCTAGCAAGTTTCACTGATGAAGTTTAATTAATCTAGCAAGTTTCACTGATGAAGTTTAATTAATCTAGCAAGTTTCACTGATGAGGTGTATTTAATCTAGCAAGTTTCACTGATGAAGTTTAATTAATCTAGCAAGTTTCACTGATGAGGTTTAATTACTTTAGCAAGTTTTACTTACGAAGTTTAATTACTCCAGGAAGTTTCACTTACGAAGTTTAATTACTCCAGCAAGTTTTACTGATGAGGTTTAATTAATCTTGCAAGTTCTACTGATAAGGTTTAATTACTCTAGCAAGTTTCACTGATGAAGTTTAATTAATCTAGCAAGTTTCACTGATGAGGTTTATTTAATCTAGCAAGTTTCACTGATGAGGTTTAATTAATCTGTCAAGTTTCACTGATTAGGTTTAATTAATCTGGCAAGTTTCACTGATTAGGTTTAATTAATCTGGCAAGTTTCACTGATTAGGTTTTATTAATCTGGCAAGTTTCACTGATTAGGTTTAATTAATCTGGCAAGTTTCACTGATTAGGTTTAATTAATCTAGCAAGTTTCACTGATGAAGTTTAATTAATCTAGCAAGTTTCACTGATGAAGTTTAATTAATCTAGCAAGTTTCACTGATGAAGTTTAATTAACCTAGCAAGTTTCACTGATGAAGTTTAATTAATCTAGCAAGTTTCACTGATGAAGTTTAATTAATCTAGCAAGTTTCACTGATGAAGTTTAATTAATCTAGCAAGTTTCACTGATGAAGTTTAATTAATCAAGCAAGTTTCACTGATGAGGTTTAATTAATCTATCAAGTTTCACTGATTAGGTTTAATTACTCTAGCAAGTTTCACTGATTAGGTTTAATTAATCTGGCAAGTTTCACTGATTAGGTTTAATTAATCTGGTAAGTTTCACTGATTAGGTTTAATTAATCTGGCAAGTTTCACTGATTAGGTTTAATTAATCTATCAAGTTTCACTGATGAAGTTTAATTAATCTAGCAAGTTTCACTGATGAAGTTTAATTAATCTCGCAAGTTTCACTGATGAAGTTTAATTAATCTGGCAAGTTTCACTGATGAAGTTTAATTAATCTAGCAAGTTTCACTGATGAGGTTTAATTAATCTAGCAAGTTTCACTGATGAGGTTTAATTAATCCAGCAAGTTTAACTGATTAGGTTTAATTAATCTGGCAAGTTTCACTGATTAGGTTTAATTAATCTGGCAAGTTTCACTGATTAGGTTTAATTAATCTAGCAAGTTTCGCTGATGAAGTTCAATTGATCTAGCAAGTTTCACTGATGAAGTTTAATTAATCTGGCAAGTTTCACTGATGAAGTTAATTAATCTAGCAAGTTTCACTGATGAAGTTTAATTAATCTGGCAAGTTTCACTGATGAAGTTTAATTAATCTAGCAAGTTTCACTGATTAGGTTTAATTAATCTGGCAAGTTTCACTGATGAAGTTCAATTAATCTAGCAAGTTTCACTGATGGTTTAATTAATCTAGCAAGTTTCACTGATGAAGTTTAATTAATCTAGCAAGTTTCACTGATTAGGTTTAATTAATCTAGCAAGTTTCACTGATGAAGTTTAATTAATCTAGCAAGTTTCACTGATGAAGTTTAATTACTTTAGCAAGTTTTACTTATGAAGTTTAATTACTCCAGGAAGTTTCACTTACGAAGTTTAATTACTCCAGCAAGTTTTACTGATGAGGTTTAATTAATCTTGCAAGTTTTACTGATAAGGTTTAATTACTCTAGCAAGTTTCACTGATGAAGTTTAATTAATCTAGCAAGTTTCACTGATGAAGTTTAATTAATCTAGCAAGTTTCACTGATGAGGTTTATTTAATCTAGCAAGTTTCAATGATGAGGTTTAATGAATCTATCAAGTTTCACTGATTAGGTTTAATTAATCTGGCAAGTTTCACTGATTAGGTTTAATTAATCTGGCAAGTTTCACTGATTAGGTTTAATTACTCTAGCAAGTTTCACTGATTAGGTTTAATTAATCTGGCAAGTTTCACTGATTAGGTTTAATTAATCTGGCAAGTTTCACTGATTAGGTTTAATTCATCTCGCAAGTTTCACTGATGAAGTTTAATTAATCTAGCAAGTTTCACTGATGAAGTTTAATTAATCTAGCAAGTTTCACTGATGAAGTTTAATTAATCTAGCAAGTTTCACTGATGAAGTTTAATTATTCTAGCAAGTTTCACTGATGAAGTTTAATTAATCTAGCAAGTTTCACTGATGAAGTTTAATTAATCTAGCAAGTTTCACTGATGAAGTTTAATTAATCTAGCAAGTTTCACTGATGAAGTTTAATTAATCTAGCAAGTTTCACTGATGAGGTTTAATTAATCTATCAAGTTTCACTGATGAAGTTTAATTAATCTAGCAAGTTTCACTGATGAAGTTTAATTAATCTAGCAAGTTTCACTGATGAAGTTTAATTAATCTGGCAAGTTTCACTGATGAAGTTTAATTAATCTGGCAAGTTTCACTGATTAGGTTTAATTAATCTGGCAAGTTTCACTGATTAGGTTTAATTAATCTGGCAAGTTTCACTGATTAGGTTTAATTAATCTGGCAAGTTTCACTGATTAGGTTTAATTAATCTGGCAAGTTTCACTGATTAGGTTTAATTAATCTGGCAAGTTTCACTGATGAAATTCAATTAATCTAGCAAGTTTCACTGATTAGGTTTAATTAATCTAGCAAGTTTCACTGATGGTTTAATTAATCTAGCAAGTTTCACTGATGAAGTTTAATTAATCTAGCAAGTTTCACTGATTAGGTTTAATTAATCTAGCAAGTTTCACTGATAAAGTTTAATTAATCTAGCAAGTTTCACTGATGAAGTTTAATTAATCTAGCAAGTTTCACTGATTAGGTTTAATTAATCTAGCAAGTTTCACTGATAAAGTTTAATTAATCTAGCAAGTTTCACTGATGAAGTTTAATTAATCTAGCAAGTTTCACTGATGAAGTTTAATTAATCTAGCAAGTTTCACTGATGAAGTTTAATTAATCTGGCAAGTTTCACTGATTAGGTTTAATTAATCTGGCAAGTTTCACTGATTAGGTTTAATTAATCTAGCAAGTTTCACTGATGAAATTCAATTAATCTAGCAAGTTTCACTGATTAGGTTTAATTAATCTAGCAAGTTTCACTGATGGTTTAATTAATCTAGCAAGTTTCACTGATGAAGTTTAATTAATCTAGCAAGTTTCACTGATTAGGTTTAATTAATCTAGCAAGTTTCACTGATGAAGTTTAATTAATCTAGCAAGTTTCACTGATGAAGTTTAATTACTTTAGCAAGTTTTACTTACGAAGTTTAATTACTCCAGGAAGTTTCACTTACGAAGTTTAATTACTCCAGCAAGTTTTACTGATGAGGTTTAATTAATTTAGCAAGTTTTACTGATGAGGTTTAATTAATCTTGCAAGTTTTACTGATAAGGTTTAATTACTCTAGCAAGTTTCACTGATGAAGTTTAATTAATCTAGCAAGTTTCACTGATGAAGTTTAATTAATCTAGCAAGTTTCACTGATGAGGTTTATTTAATCTAGCAAGTTTCACTGATGAAGTTTAATTAATCTAGCAAGTTTCACTGATGAAGTTTAATTAATCTAGCAAGTTTCACTGATGAGGTTTAATGAATCTATCAAGTTTCACTGATTAGGTTTAATGAATCTGGCAAGTTTCACTGATTAGGTTTAATTAATCTAGCAAGTTTCACTGATTAGGTTTAATTAATCTGGCAAGTTTCACTGATTAGGTTTAATTAATCTGGCAAGTTTCACTGATTAGGTTTAATTAATCTGGCAAGTTTCACTGATGAGGTTTAATTAATCTCGCAAGTTTCACTGATGAAGTTTAATTAATCTCACAAGTTTCACTGATGAAGTTTAATTAATCTAGCAAGTTTCACTGATGAAGTTTAATTAATCTAGCAAGTTTCACTGATGAAGTTTAATCAATCTAGCAAGTTTCACTGATGAAGTTTAATTAATCTAGCAAGTTTCACTGATGAGGTTTAATTAATCTATCAAGTTTCACTGATTAGGTTTAATTACTCCAGCAAGTTTCACTGATGAGGTTTAATTAATCTATCAAGTTTCACTGATTAGGTTTAATTACTCTAGCAAGTTTCACTGATTAGGTTTAATTAATCTGGCAAGTTTCACTGATGAGGTTTAATTAATCTGGCAAGTTTCACTGATTAGGTTTAATTAATCTGGCAAGTTTCACTGATTAGGTTTAATTAATCTGGCAAGTTTCACTGATTAGGTTTAATTAATCTAGCAAGTTTCACTGATGAAGTTTAATTAATCTAGCAAGTTTCACTGATGAAGTTTAATTAATCTAGCAAGTTTCACTGATGAAGTTTAATTAATCTGGCAAGTTTCACTGATTAGGTTTAATTAATCTGGCAAGTTTCACTGATTAGGTTTAATTAATCTGGCAAGTTTCACTGATTAGGTTTAATTAATCTAGCAAGTTTCGCTGATGAAGTTCAATTGATCTAGCAAGTTTCACTGATGAAGTTTAATTAATCTAGCAAGTTTCACTGATGAAGTTTAATTAATCTAGCAAGTTTCACTGATGAAGTTTAATTAATCTAGCAAGTTTCACTGATTAGGTTTAATTAATCTGGCAAGTTTCACTGATGAAGTTTAATTAATCTAGCAAGTTTCACTGATTAGGTTTAATTAATCTAGCAAGTTTCACTGATTAGGTTTAATTAATCTAGCAAGTTTCACTGATGAAGTTTAATTAATCTAGCAAGTTTCACTGATTAGGTTTAATTAATCTGGCAAGTTTCACTGATTAGGTTTAATTAATCTCGCAAGTTTCACTGATGAAGTTTAATTAATCTCGCAAGTTTCACTGATGAAGTTGAATTAATCTAGCAAGTTTCACTGATGAAGTTTAATTAATCTAGCAAGTTTCACTGATGAAGTTTAATTAATCTAGCAAGTTTCACTGATTAGGTTTAATTAATCTAGCAAGTTTCACTGATGAAGTTTAATTAATCTAGCAAGTTTCACTGATGAAGTTTAATTAATCTAGCAAGTTTCACTGATTAGGTTTAATTAATCTCGCAAGTTTCACTGATGAAGTTTAATTAATCTCGCAAGTTTCACTGATGAAGTTGAATTAATCTAGCAAGTTTCACTGATGAAGTTTAATTAATCTAGCAAGTTTCACTGATGAAGTTTAATTAATCTAGCAAGTTTCACTGATTAGGTTTAATTAATCTAGCAAGTTTCACTGATGAAGTTTAATTAATCTAGCAAGTTTCACTGATGAAGTTTAATTAATCTAGCAAGTTTCACTGATTAGGTTTAATTAATCTCGCAAGTTTCACTGATGAAGTTGAATTAATCTCGCAAGTTTCACTGATGAAGTTTAATTAATCTAGCAAGTTTCACTGATGAAGTTTAATTAATCTAGCAAGTTTCACTGATGAAGTTTAATTAATCTATCAAGTTTCACTGATGAAGTTTAATTAATCTAGCAAGTTTCTTCAACAAAGGAAAACATTTCACATCTGCTAACGAGGTCACCATAACCATAACCATACCGTTCTGGGTCAACAGCACATAAGCAGGAAGGATTCTGTTAGAACGATTTAATTAACAAAATTTGATGAAGTCCCCGACCCTTGGACCCCTAACATGGGTGCACTCACCCGCCCCGTCGATCCCCTGTAGGTTTTTACGCCTCTGTTGCTTTTCTCGACGTTCCTTCTCAGCCCGTTCACGAACTTGTTGTGCCCGTCTTATCTTCTCCTCAGTCTCACGTCGTTTCACATTCTCGTTTACAGCTTGCTGTGAGCCAAAGGTCACCAAAGGAAAGTAGGTTATGATTCATCCTGAAATCCACTCTACCTACCCAGTTGTACCTTTCCCTCACCCCCTCTGTTACTCTCCTCACCTGGAAAGAACAACGAAACTCGCTCAAGCTTCCAAATAACTCTTCCATTTCCACTTTTGAGGGATCGATTGCGAAATAAGTCGTAAGTTCCTTGTACTTATGTACAAGGTTCTTCTGCAAGATGTCAAGGCGAGAATATGTATCACGTGCGGTCTTCAGGAAATCGTGATGATGTGGCTCCTCGCTCCACAACCCTTCAGTGCCACCAGCCTCCTTGTAGGAGGAAGGTAGCATGAGGGCTGATGAGAAGCCAAGGTCAAGGAAATATCAGAAATAGCATCTTGTGTTGGTCACGTCAATCAAGTCAAAAGGTTACAAGCCAACGAGCAGTGAGAAGAATTGTAGAGATCACATTTTATAACTACATTGAAGAATTACCCTGCCTGAAAAACACCAAGATGGTTTTTGCTGGGTCGGGAATTAAACCCAAGCTAGATACCCAAGGTATACATACATATATATATAATTATATATATACTCAACATCCAAATAAACATCAAATATTTAGAAGGACACTCATTGAAATCCTCCACGCAAAAATGAAAAATATTTGAACACAGAGGTAAAGTTCAGCTATCTTTACTAAACACATGTCAATAAACAAGAGGTTGCCTCAATCACAAAAAAGCAAAAAGCATGATCACAAGGGGTGGTGCAACAAAAGTCACAGCACTGCAACACAAAGGCACGCACCTGAATACAGTCAAAACAAAATGACACAGGAATGGACACAACACTCCTAACAGTCAAGGACAATGACAGCAGTCCTCAATATCGTGTGTGTCCTTCCTGAGGTGTGATGCAGGCTGTACACCTCCGACGCATGCTCTGTACCAGGCGTCTGATGCGGTCCTGGGGAAGTCTGTCCCACTCCTCCTGCAAGCCTTGAATGAGCATTTGCCGATTGACAGCCATTGATCTCCTCGATGCAAGACGTCGACCAAGCTTATCCCATAGATGCTCAAGGGGATTGATGTCAGGGGAATAAGGCATCCAAGGCATCACTTCAACACCCTGTTCCTGGAGGAAGTTGGTGGTCAGGCGAGAAGCATGGGTCGAGCATCGTCCTGCTGGAAAACTGCGATGTCAGGATGAGCCTGGAGAAATGGCAGCAGATGAGGTCTCAAAACTTCATTGACATAACGCTGACTAGTGAGATTGCCTTCGATGACGACCAGAGGTGTCCTGAAACGGGTGGAAATGCCGGCCCATACCATCACACTGGGTCCTCCCAAACAATTGATCTGGTGAATACAACATGATGCATACCTTTCCCCACCTCTGCACCATACCCGTTGATGCCCATCAGCAGCATGGAGGCAAAATCTGGACTCATCACTGAACAAGACTGCACTCCACTGTTGCTATGTCCAGCAGCGATGCTGCAGACACCATCTTAGTCTGTTCCGCCGATGCACTGCGTTCAACACTGGACCTCTGCAAGGATGTCTTGCCACCAGGCCCCGACTTCTCAAGCGCCTCCGCACAGTAGAGACACTGATGTGGTTGCTGTGGCGACCTTTTGTCACTGCAGCTGTTTGCGTCGCAGGGCGGAAACGATCACAATGATGCTGCAGCACAATACAGCAGTCTTGGTTTGGGGTGGTTACCCGTGGTCTTCATCTTCGTGGACCATCATTCACAGTTCCAGTTTCACCGTAACGCCTGGCCAGGTTGGAAATTGCAGGCTGTGAGCAACCAAGACGTTGGGCAATTGTTCGCTAGCTTACACCAGCCTCAAGCATCTCAATTTCCCTTAAACGTTGTTCAGATGTCAGGTGTGGCATCTGAATTTTCTTGTTGTTTTCCCTGTCAGAAGCCTCTAGAGTGACTATAGACAGCAGTAAATGAATGTCTAACCACAAGAACTGAAGGATTTCATTATGAGGGTCATTATTTAAAGGGAAAGATCCCTACACAGAACCACTCAAGCATGCCATTGTTGATCAACCAGGTGATTGAAGTGAACGTTCCGTTACATAATCAGCCATTACAATTGAAGAAACGTGTTTGTAAAGCTGCACATTTCAAAAAATGAAAGTGATAAGTATCTTTTGATGTTCAGTTTGTATATATGATGTCGAGTCTCCTTGGGCAATGACGGCGTATGCCATCATATTGCCTTTCTATGGCTGGTACACACGGGTAAGTGTGTGGTATAGACGGGGTCGCCACTCTTCTCCGTCTCTCTGCTCGCCATTGGGGAATTCACCCTCTTCTGCCCATGCTGATGGAGTCGACTGGACTCTCATCCACCAGATGTGCAGAGCCATCTGCCATTGAAACCGCATGGCTGCGGACCGTTAACCTGGTAAGGTGGGTTGACAGGTACTACACCTTGCCCACAGGTGACCTGGGATCATGCAAGGCAGGGACATCCACCCCCCTGAGGTATCAGAAGACACCCGCATACCCTGAAACCTACAAAAAAAAAAAATTCTGCTGCATTGAAGGTTCCCAAGAGCACAGTGGCCTCCATAATTCTTAAATGGAAGAAGTTTGGAACAACCAGGACTCTTCCGAGAGCTGGTCGCCCGGCCAAACGGAGCAATCGGGGGAGAAGGGCCTTGGTAAAAGAGGTGAGCAAGAACCCGATGGTCACTCTGGCTGAGCTCCAGAGATCCTGTGTGGAGATGGGAGAAACTTCCAGAAGGGCAACCATCACTGCAACACTCCACCAATCTGGGCTTTATGGCAGAGTGGCAAGACGGAAGCCTCTCCTCAGTGAAAGACACATGAAAGCCCTCTTGGAGTTTGTAAAACACCACCTAAAGGACTCTCAGATTGTGAGAAACAAGATTCTGTGGGCAATGCAGTGGATCCCCACTGATGGTATGAAGTCGCATAATGACATATAAAAACCGCAAGGTTTTCAGAGTCACAAGTGTATGGAAGGGCTCACTGTGTTGCCCTGATGAAGCCCCAACAAGGGTAAAACCAGGTCGGTAACTGTGAGTTTTGCATACACTTGTGACAGTATCTGAATTTAAGATCTATAATGATGCACTGCTGGATGGCCCCTCAGGAGCTTGGCAGGCAATGCGGAGATGCGTGGCGATGACGTCATGACGTTCGCTCATTGGGTTGGATAACCAAATTACAGATACTAATATATATATATATATATATATATATATATATATATATATATATAGTTACAGACGCGGTTGTGGATGTTAGTTTACCGAGCGGTTTGGTATGGCCGCGTCTGCACAGTTTACCCGATTATACTCGAACGTTGGCCGAGTCGCGCTACGCTAAATCAATTGAGGAAAAGGACACAACGGCTGGGTTAAAATGACACGACACCAGGGGTACGGTTCTCAAGACCTCCGGAGGAGGTTATAATATTGCGGAAGGTTAGATTACAAAGACAAGAGAGACAGCATAGAAAGGTGGGCACTTAAACACGGTCTTATCTTAGCCCCGACAGACGACAGATAAACGGGACAAGACTGACTCACACGGGGATTGATGGCAAGGAAAAGCGGGTAGTCGATGGCTCAAGGTGCACTCTTGGCTCAGGGACAGAATCGACCCGGTCCGGTCCAGAGATGCGGGAGGTCTCACAGCGCTCGGAGGTGGCGTTTGGTTCTCTTTCGTGGCTGAGGCGCATCTGACGTCACGTCCGGTAAGTCGCTGCGTATATCCGGCGGGGAGTGACACGCCCTCGGCTCGTTAGCTCCGCCCCAGATGGAATCGGTCCGCCCTTCTTATTGGGTGCGGGGGGTTACCGGGCTCCGCCCTTGACGAGGAGCTGACAGTGAGCCCCTTCGTGGTAACCCCGTCGGAGCGCATGGTCAATGGCGGCTAACCAAGCCGGTGTGAGGACGCACACTCCCCGCACGCCGTTGTTGTAGTTGTTGTTTCATGGGGAAGATGGGAGGAGGTATGGGGAGGTCCTAAACTCACTACTGGTGCCATACAATCACATTCTGGTGCAACGAAGAGTCAGAATTAATGGAAACGAGTCCTTAACTGACATAGACTAAGAATAACTAGCAAGAGGTCCGAAAGTTGTCTACGTGAGATACGGTGGACCTGGGCACGACATTTAATGGGGGAAGAAGGGGAAGGTCGGTTCTACAGAGTGTTGTTTACAGACAATGGGACTAGGGAATGGGGGATTGGGGATAGTTGGGGAGTATTGGGGAAATAGGGGAATATTTACAAGCGGATATGGAGGCCAAGTCCCATATCCGCAACAATATATATATATATATATATACATATACATATATATATACATACATATATATATATATATATATATATTATATATATATGTTAAAGGCTCTTCTGGCTAAACATTTGTACAGGTTCTGCCTATTAGGCATGAGGTCACCAGGGACATGCAGTCTCCCAGAAGTCTTTAGGTGTGTGTGTGTACACACACACACACACACACACACACACACACACACACACACACACACACACACACACACACACACACACACACACACACACACACACACACACACACTTCCCATTTGATTTGTACACTGTATATCAATTCCCTTGTAATTCACGTAAAAGTACAATGATGTCACCTAATGTCTGCTCAACATGCGATTTATGTGCAAACTCATGCACGAGTCTTACAAAAATGGTGACAAACAACATCAATTTCTAAAGATTAAAATAGGGCCAAAAACGGGCCAACCACCTTATTTATGGTGGACTTCAAGAACATTTTTTCAAACATTGAGAAAATTGCCACATAGACACCATCGTTGGATTTTCTGCAAAACTTCATCATGAATCTCATTGCAGTAGCTTTAACTGATAACTAAGAAATATAACAACAACACAACATGCATTTTAAAGGCCATTTTCCCTGCTAGAGCGGGGGTTAGCCTTGCAGTCCCCATGACAATCTTCTCCATTTTGCTCTATTTTCTGCATCTCTCCTTGTTAACCCCCTTGCCCGCATTTCTTCTTCCACCATCTTTAGCCAAGTCTTTCTCGATCTTCCCCGTCCTCTGCTTCCTTCTACATTCATTTCCACCACTCTTCTCAACCAGTCACTTTCATCCTTCCTCAACACATGACCAAACCATCTCAACCTGTTCCTCTTCACAGCATCAATCACAGGCTCTATTCCCATCATCTTTCGCAATTCATCATTTGTCTTCCTCTCTCTCAACGATACTCCGCACATCCGTCGAACCATTCGCATTTCCACCCTTTCCAACCTTCGTTGCTGCTCTACGTTCATTACCCATGTCTCGCTCCCATAAATCATAACACTTCTCACACATGCAGCATACACCTTTCCCTTCAGCTTCAACGACACTCCCCTCATCATCAGCACGCCACTCAGTTCCCGAAACTTCTTCCATGCACATCTCACTCGAGCAACCGTTGCCGAATCTGATCCACCTTCTCCATTCAGCATGTCTCCGAGGTAGCAAAATGTTTTCACACCTTCCAGCTTCACGCCGTCTCCAAGATCCAACTCAACATTTCCTCCATCTGCAGCTCCCTCTGTGCACACCTTACATTCGAATGTAGCTGCCACACTGGTTAATGACCCTCTCAGACCACTACATTTTTGATGAACCCACTCAGCGCACATTGTACATTGAATGGAGTTCACTCAGACACCCTTCCTACACACAGCACAGGGCCACTTCCCAGTTCTTTCCACCTCACTTGCCACTTCCCTTTCCACATGCTTTACCACTTGCCATCACCTTCGTCTTTCCGATATTCACCTTCAGACCTTTTGTCTCCATACATTCCTTCCACGTGTTCATCTTTTCCTTCAGTCCATCCATACTTTCCGCAATCAGCACCAGATCATCTGCATACAACAACTCCCACGGTAAACCCTCCTTTACGTTCTGAGCCAGCACCTCCATCACAGCTACAAATAGTAGTGGACTTAGTACCGACCCCTGATGCACTCCCACCTTCACCTCAAACTCACCACTGTTCCCGTCCTTCGTCCTTACAGCTGTGCGCGCTCTTTTGTACATTGCCATTACCACTCTGATCAACCATTCCTCCACTCCTAACTTCCTCAATGCCCGAGTCAATACTTTGCGTGGTACCCTATCGAATGCTTTCTCCAGATCAACAAACCCAAGAAACAACTTCTTCCTCTTCTCCATGTACTTCTCCTGCAACTGCCTCACAATGAAAAGCGCGTCTGTCGTTCCTCTTCCTGGCATGAATCCAAACTGCATTTCGTCGATCTTCACTTTCTTCCTTATCCTCCTCTCCAACACCCTTTCCAATACCTTCATTCCATGCTCCAATAACTTTATCGCTCGGTACGAGCCACACTCCAGAGGGTCACCTTTCCCCTTGTATAGAGGGACGAGGGTACTCAGTTCCCAATCCACTGGAATGCGGCCTTCTTTCACCACCAGATTACAGATCTCTGTCATTCTCTTCACACCCCAACTTCCTGCTGCCTTCAACATATCTCCCACAACTCCCGTTGGCCCTCCCGCTTTTCTACCCTTCATTGCTTTTATCGCTTCCTCAACTTCCTTCTCAGTTATCTTCTCTGCCGGTCCTAAAACTGGGTTACTATCTATGTTGCCATCCCATTTATTCTCTGTATTCAACAGCATTTCCATATATCTTTTCCATCTTCCTTTAATTCCATCTGGGTCGACAACGATTTGTCCCACTTCATCCTTCAAGCAACTCACCCCCATCACATCACACCTCTCTTTCGCTATCTGCTTTGCAATCCTGAATACTGCTTTCTGACCCTCTTCCGAATCCAAGCGTTCTCCGAATATTTTCCTACATGCCTCCTGCGCCTTTGCTACCTCTTTCTTTGCAGCCTTCCTGGCTGCCTTATAACTTTCATGCTCTGCTGTTGCTGCTCCCGTACCCTTCGCCTTCTGCCACTCCTTGAACTTCTTCCTCTTCTCGTCCATCCTCTTTCCAACTTCATCATCCCACCACCATGTTTCCGAGTGCCTCGGTGGTCCTTTTGTCCATCCACATACCTCCCCAACGGCTCCCAACAGACTAGCTTTCATCAACATCCAACCACTTTCAAGCTCAACCACATCATCCTCGACCCTACTCAGCCCCTCTTTTAATGCCTCCCTTACTGTCACCTCTTTCAACCTCCACACCTTCATTCTCGGTTGGTACTTCACCCGCCGAGCTCTCCTCGCACCTTTCACCCTTACGTCGCAGACAACCAAGTGGTGCTGTGAAACAGCCTCCTCCCCCGGGATCACCTTTGTGTCCCGGAGGTGCCCCCTATCTCGCCTACGCACCATCAGGTAGTCAATGGTTGTCGTCGACCCACCTGACGTGTATGTAACAAGCTTATTATCCTCTTTCTGGAACTGAGTATTACAAATCAACAAATCAGCTCCATCAGCAAACTCCAAAATCCTTTCACCTTCTCCATTTCTCACACCATATCCGTAACCCCCATGAACTCCGTCAAAACCATCCATACTCCTTCCCACGTGTCCATTTAGGTCTCCTCCTACCACAACAACTTCCTCATCTTTCACGTTTTCCATCAGCTTCTCTATCGCACACCAGAACTTGTCCTTTTCTTCATCGCTTCGACCAACCTGCGGAGCATATCCCGAGATGACGTTCACCAAGAGCTTTCCAATCGTCATTTTCACCATCATCAACCTATCACTCACTCTCGTCACACTCACCACACTGTCTACAAACTCCTCAGAAAACAGGACACCAACACCATTCATGCCCTCCAGGCACCCTTGCCACACAAACTTGTATTTCTGTCCCTGCCTACCCTTCTCCATTCTCACACCACTTCCCTTCCATCTCGTCTCTTGCACACAACATATGCCCACTCTTCTTCTGACCAATACTTCCACCACTTCTCCTGATCTCCCTGTCATTGTCCCTATATTCCATGTCCCAAACCTCAGAAACCGATCTCCACTTCGGGCTGTACCCTGCCCATATGTACTTGTAATTGTCATGGTTCCCTTTTTGAGGCAATGTTTTTATGGCCGGATGCCCTTCCTGACGCCAACCCTCTTAGTCGTCTTTTACGACACGCAGGAATACGGTGTACCTATTCTTATCCAGGGTACACACCGGGAAACGTTTAAAACATGGAAATTCTGGGGGGTGGGGGGGGCGGGGGGGGGCGGCGTCAAGGGAAAGATAAAATGAAAATAAACCCCTTCAGCCGGCACTTAGCTTGACGTCCCAAAGAGTACTTTCAGGAGTTTGGCGGCTGTTGAAACTGGGGTAGCCACTCATGCGGGAAGTGGTTCAAAATGGCGGTGTCGAACACCGCGCGTCAAAGACACAACAAGCGTGAGGCGAGCAGATTAGACGGCCTCCTTTCGATTCTCTACCGTCAAGCCCAATGCGGCCTTCAGCTTCCAAGAGCCCAGCAGAAACTAAGTGAAACTGAATGATAACTGATAACTAAGAAATAAACTGGTGAAATCACTTTATTATACCCGTCAACTAAAACCTGCATTTCAGGTGGCAACTACCAACCAAATATACTACGTGATAGTACTGCGCTTCAACACACCTATCATGAGCAAAATATTTGAAGGGATTTATTGGTCACATGTCGAATCCAAGAATGCTCACGTATCATACTCGGTGAGCTATCAGATGACATTTATAGTTTCCATTCTGGATGAAGGTGACATTGTGGCTGAAACTTTGGCCTTATATTTGTCGTTGATGGTGGAGGGGGCGAATGAGGAGAGGCGGTGTGGGAGTGGCAGGGTTTCGTTTGACTTTGTTTTGATTTTCTATAACTCAATACTAAATTCCACTTCGTATCTTTCTACGAAGGGTGAAATGGATTACCATTGGAACATGGATCTATTAAATGTTCGGCCCCAGTGCTCTTCAAAATCGTACAGATATTCAGCGAGAAAGCGAAGAAGATGAATTGGCCCTGACCATTGCCTGCTCAGGAATATGCAGAGATATCTAACAAAAGCTACGTGGTTTCCGGGTTGCCATCGCATCAGTGAAAGCACATCTCAGCACCAATGGCAGGGAGTGGCCATACAGAGCTAAGTATACATGCCGCGAATGAGCGCATTTCCTCGACTTAGGCGTAGCCAGCCCAGCACGGTGCATTTCATCTGACATCTGAGCTAGCAGGGAAAGGTGGACCCTTCCCAGGCTACTCAGGCAAGCGGGAACACATTGGGTCGGTGAAAACGGATTGGTGTTTGAGGTTTTTATTTTTCCTTCCTGGGTCACTAAGCGAAATCGGTGCTTTGGGTCGCAATTTCCCATTTGGAAGCTTCTGATGTATTTCCCCAAGATATTGTGTGCATACCTCTATAAGCCATCCAATGACAGAAAAACAACTCGGAATGAAAGGTTTAAATAGGAAGGAGGCATAGGTTAGCTTTTCATACGTTTCAAAGGCCATAAGTTATACCACAATGGTGTTGGCAGCAGTGATGACCTAAGAATAGCTCTAAAGTATTCCCTTCCTCTTCTCCCCCAACATCGAAAACAAAGCAATGACTTCCCCCAAAAAAGGATATTGTCATCTTTCCCACAAACTTGTCGTTGCTGCCATCGGGTGCTGGCGATACTTTTATTTCATTCTCCACTTGTTGGATTTGACGCTCCATGACGACCAAGCTTTTCTTGAGGTTGTCCGCTGAAACTGCATGTCCGCACACCGAAAGGGAACAACAGGGAAGTTGGAGGAAGGTATTCTAATGTCACAGCACCCCGTTACGCACGTTTTTCAAACAAGAATAAGTGCACAATTGTCACGGATATGTTTAGCTCTGGACAGGTTGAGTTTAACCTCTGATGACCTCGTCGCACAAGAGCAAAATGTTACATGAAAGCTTTTGGAAAAATAAAATAGTCCAATAAATTGAGTTTAAAATACTCCAATTAAATTCCAAGAAATGCAGCTTTCCAAGGATGTGCTTTTGTGACGAAATAAGCAATACGTGTTTGATCTTTAACGAAGACTATCCTATCGGGAGAACTTGTTTCCTTCAGAAAGCAGGCCTGGCCTGTATGGATGCATCGCATTATAAACCAAAAGACAAAAATAAATAAAGGAGAATGAGCCATGTACTTCAATTTCACCTGGCCAACTGATGATGCATATTGTGTTTCAATCCACACACCATAACAATGGTTAAATCATGATAGGTCAAACGTCGAGTGAAATACCCACACAAAGATATTCTTCTGCTTGGTAAGAAAAAATAAACAAATAAATCTTCGGATTCTCATTTTCCAACTCTCAGCTCCTTTCCTCCTTGCCTTCTACCTCCATGACTCTCATCTCCCCATAAACCCTCCCAGTTTTTTGAACAATCGACAGGATACCAAGGCATCCGGAAAAACGAATTCTCCCTTCGCAAGGCAGCCTGCACATTTCTGAAACCGTCCGAAGCCATCTCTCTCAGCTCCTTTACAAGCTTCCTCCTCACTCTCACCTCACCACCCACAAAATCCCCCTCACCCCCACCCCCACATCCAAGTTGTGACAAGTCCCCAAATATCCAGCTCCCTCAATCCTCCATCGCTCACCTTGCAAGGCTGGACTAAACAATGAGTTGCAGAGAAATTTCCCATGATTAAGATCAAGTGAAGGGGAAAAAAAAAAAAAAAAAAAAAAAAGAGAAAAGGAAGACAATACAAAGAGGACGAGGAAGAAGATGAGGAGCTTAAAGACAAGCAAAATAATATTTTAGAATACCCTCACCAATGATGATGGATGAACTAGAACATACTCAAGTATAGACAAAATATTAAAGTCGTTAAAGACCTTGATGAAGAATGAGGAGAAGAAAAGATTAAATAAATAAAAATTAATAACAACTTTAAAATTGTTTTGAATTTTTCAGGAACGTATCAACAACGATCATTTTGTTGGTCTACCTTTGGCAAGCACACCGACGACTACTTTTCTGGTTGTGACAGTCGTGATCATCAGTGTGTAAGAGCAGGGCACTCTGTTTGTTCAGGGCAACGGGACCTAATAATGACGTCACGGTAGTTCCACATGAAAAAAATGAGTTGCGTTTGTTGTCACAGCAGTTTCTCTCAACCACCTGGAGCAAAGAACGGTGCAATCCTCCTCTTCTTCCTTTTCTTTTTCTTCTTCACATCATGTGTGTAATGTCTGTCCTTTATCTGTCCTACTGTCACTTAAACACTCTGAAGGGACTGTTAATCCAATCTGTTACATTCTGACCCGTACAAAAACAGCATCGTAGGTAAAATATTCATATTTGTTAGAAAGTAGGAAAGCAAATTGAGAAACAAAATGCGAACAATTTTCAAACTATGTATAAAGGTTCACATTGATTGTCTCGACCCAAAGGGGTTGCGAGACTATCATAACGTCTCTGTCTGTCTGTGTGTGTCCATGGATTTTGTAACCGCTTGTATAACAAACGCGAAACTTTAAACATAGGAGGGACTCCCCATGGAGAATATTTCATTGCTAACTCTTATCTCATAGGTCACATGCTATGGCAGTCATATTGGATTACAGGAACATTTTTTAGACATCTTCGCTGAAAATCATTCAACGAAAAAAATTGAAACTTGGCATCAACTCCCCATGGGGCATATAAGATGGTAATGATGACATCATTGGTGAAGTGGAATTTCAGACATAATTGGTTGAATCAAAATCCATATATGAACTAGAACGGCACTCGGTAGAGCGCATACCTCCGCCAGGCTGAAGTTTATGTTTTGTATCCCACCGAAAAGCCGGATCTGGATTCGGACCTGGACCAAAATCTAATCGGCTTGTTCTCATCACCTAACCAACTCGTCCACCAAGTTTAGTCATAACTCGTCCATAACTTTTCAAATATCATGTTATATATTGCTTTTCGCCCGATATCTCAATGGTGAAGAATCACCTAAAAAGATTTAAATAATTCTCGTATCCGAATCTATATTCAGATCTTCACCAAAATCGAATCGATTAGTCCTTGTCACACACATAACCCCTCCACCAAGTTTCGTCCAAATCCGTCCATAACTTTTTGAGATATCCTGCTATATATACACAAAGAATTAAGTTAAGCACCCCCCCCCGTTTTTTTACAACCTCGCACATTACAAGTTTGTTGTCGTCAAAACAGTGTAATATACCCATGATATTGCTATATTTTCTGGAGAAGTGATATTATGGTCACATAAAAACATAACAATCATGCCGTTTTCAATATTATATTCTGAATAATTTAAGTTGAAATTTTTTGGGAATTTTAGGCATATTTTCACCTCAATTTAAGTATGGAGCTATAGGTCCATCACGGACAGTGTGGATGACGTTTATGTTTTCTAACGTACAGTCATTGTTCTGAGAAGACCTCTAGCGATCTTTGCGTCAATAACGTGTGTAGGACCCACGTGATCGGATCACTGACTCAACCAATCACTTTTTTTCACTTTGATCACTCAATTTCATCAATGGATAATTGCTAATGTCATACCAATCATTATTTGATCTCACATACCTTAGAATATATGCCAATGTATACATATACACAAAGAATATATATTAGGGGGTGCTTACCTTAATTCGTTGTGTAGGGGTGCTTAACTTAATTCTTTGTGTATATAATTTTTGGCCATATCTCACAATGGTGAAGAATCACTTACCAAATTCCTACTAGCCGGATCGGAATCCGGATCTTCACCAAAATCGAAACATTTCGTCCATGTCATATACACTATGTCTCTGCCAAATTTCGTTTGAATAGGTCCACAAGTTTTTTTAGATATCTTGTTTACAGACAGACAAACAGAGAGGGGTGAAAACATAACCTCCATACACCTTTGGTAAAAAGGAGGTAAAAATCCACCTTTGGAGGTAAAAATCTAAAACTTCAAATATCTGACCTACGACCCAATGTAAGTGATTGATTAAATTTACGATGTCATCGGTCACGTGGTCTGGTGGCCATATGGGATCGAAAATAAAAACGTAACTAATGTTCTTCTCTAGAACCGATTAACAGAGTGATGCCAAACTCCATTTAAATTATCGACTAGCCATGGGGAATAAAGTTTGAATTTTTCTTCACGTCGATCTTCATTGAAAACTTAGCCTTAATGCGCACAATGTGTCTGTTAAATATCCTAATAATCAATCAATAAAGATATGGATAATGGCAATGTATGTGACCTAATATGGTGCATGGATGATAAGGGTATATGGGCCATAATAGCAATGAGCCCTAATAGTAGCGTGTTCAGTTAACGAGGGTATTTTTGTTCAGAATGAGCATGTGAGGTGAGATTACGCGCTCTACCAAGTGCCGTTGTGGTTTTTACATTACTTTTTTTTGGTAAAACACTGTATACAGCAACCACCTGGGGTAGTAAAACACTGTATACAGCAACCACAGCACAGTACTACCGTCCTGACTTCGGAGAGTTAAAGTGGTGCCCGAAATAATGTTACACTCTTCATGTCAGAATTGCTGGTCTTACTTTGTTTCACGCAAACTAAGCTACTGGGCTAGCTTTAAATTCACTTTCTCGCATGTATCATACACTTATCCTAATCATTTTCATTCCATACCTTTACATTCTCTCTTTCCTTTCATTTTCTTATAAACCACAATTTAAATGTGTGAAGAATATCCAAAGTCCTGCCTGTCTTTGCTGCCAATGAAAGGGAGGGTAGGGGTAGTGGTATTACTACAAGTATGCCTACAACTACTACTACGACCACCACCACCACCATCGTGGTAGTGGTGGTGGTCGTAGTAGTAGTTGTAGTAGTAGTATTTGCTCTAAGTCTACCTCTAGGAAACTGAGAGTCCTGTTCAGATGTTGAAAGCTTCTCGTCTGAACAGTGCTCCGATTATATGAAGGAATGATTCATCCTTGTGTGAAATATTGCCCTCACATCTGGGGAGGTTTCAGCTCCACGTACTTACGAGACAGACTCGAGTCTCAACCAATCCGACTTGTCAACTCTCCTAATCTGACCTCAAAACTCAACCGGCAAAATACTCGGCCAGCCACAATGTCACATGATGATTGTGACCATTGGGAACGCAAGAGTGGGTCGTTATGATGTTTTCTTCTTTCCCTTCACCTCTAAGCTCTGGAATTATTTACCTTCTCGTGTCTTTCCGAACAGTTATACAGTCACGTGAAAAAGTAAGTACACCCGATGTAAAGTTTTGACTTTTTCAACATATTTGAACATACAGCTATTTGATCTTTATTTCAACAATATTGATAGATAAAGGTGATATAACAAATATCATGAAACATTTACATTTTGTAGTCCATTGTATAATTTAAATAAACATAAATGCAAATTTCGCATGTGGAAAAAGTAAGTACACCCTTGGCTCGAATAGGTGGTATTGCCCCCTTTGGCAGAAACAACCTCAAGTAGGTGTTTCTTATAACTGTCTACTAGTCTCTGACATCGACTGGGAGAAATTTTTGCCCACTCCTCGATGCAGAATTCTTTCAGCTGTGCGATGTTTGAGGGTTTCTTGCATGCACAGCTCGTTTCAAATCCCCCCACAACATCTCGATGGGATTTAGATCCGGGCTTTGACTTGGCCATTCTAGAACCCTCCATTTCTTTCTTTTCAGCCATTCCTTGGTGGATTTACTGGTATGTTTAGGGTCATTGTCATGTTGCAAGGTCCACCTTTGGTTGAGCTTCAACTTTCCGACAGATGGCCTCACATTATCTTCAAGCACCCTCTGGTACAATGAAGAATTCATAGTGGATTTTATGATGGTGAGCTGCCCAGGCCCTGATGCAGAAAAGCTGCCCCAAACCATAATATTTCCACCACCATGCTTTACAGTTGGTATCAGGTGCTTGTGGTCAAATGCTGTCTTCGGTTTTTGCCAAACATGTCTTCTGGTACTGTGGCCAAATAGCTCTACCTTTGACTCATCTGTCCAGAGCACATTGTTCCAGAAGTGCTGTTCTTTGCCTAGGTGTTCATTGGCAAACTTCAGTCTTGCCCTGATGTTCTTTCTGGACAGCAAAGGTTTCCTCCTGGCACACCTCCCATGTAGATCAAATTTGTGCAGCCTCTTTCTAATGGTAGACTCGTGCACTTTGACATAAACAGTGCCAAGAGATACCTGTAGGTCCCGTGATGACATTCTGGGGTCCTTTGAGACTTCTTTCAGCATCTTGCGGTCTGCTCTCGGGCTGAACTTGCTGGGGCGGCTTGGCCTGAACAAGTTGGCAGTTGTTTGGAATCTTCTCCACTTGCAGATGATCTTCCGGACAGTCGAATGATTGATTTGAAATTGTTTGGAGATCTTTTTAAACCCATTCCCAGACTCGTAGGCATCTATAACCTTCTTTCTGAAGGCCTCAGAGAGCTCTTTTGATATAGGCATGGTGACGCCGCACACTTCAACAACAAAGAGCAAACCAAACTAAATGTCTGAGGTTTAAATAAGACAGGTTCCTCCAAGATCCTCTCCAACGATGTTCCAATCATTTTCACCTGAGCTGGTGCACTTGATTCTAATTTTAGGTATTTGAAGTAGTGATAAATGTAGGGGTGTACTTACTTTTTCCACATGCAAAATTTGCATTTGTGTTTATTTAAATTATACAATGGACTACAAAATGTAAATGTTTCATGATATTTGTTGTATTATATCACCTTTATCTATCAATATTGTTGAAATGAAGATCAAATAGCTGTATGTTGAAATATGTTGAAAAAGTCAAAACTTTACATGGGGGTGTATTTACTTTTTCACGTGACTGTATTCTTCCCCCTTTCAAAAGGCAGGTTTTCCACTTCCTGAAAAACCCTTAGATTATTCTTCCTTTTCTTCACTTCTCGATCTCTTCAGTGCTTTTTTGCTTCATTTGAGGCCTGGTTATAAACAGGCCTATACAGCCCGTGAATGGAGCTTTTAACCTAAAAATAAAACACGTATTTTAAATCGGACTGAACAAGGGCCAGCCATTTTGACATGCATGCGGTGGAATTGTTTAATGCCAATGTTAGATGTCTATTTC